>NC_022015.1:58836949-58841227 GCF_000317375.1 Microtus ochrogaster | reverse complement strand
TAGGTGTCGTGGTGTGGGGTGCACAGCGGGCAGACATGGGTGTCGTGGTGTGGGGGATGGAGGCTGAGTACCAGTGGAACAGTGGCCCCAGCCTCCCAGCCCTCCAGCCTTCCTTTGGTTCCCGATTTTCTGTTGGGGAAACCCTAAGCTGAGGTTTCACTTATTAGATAGGAGCAATGTCCAGGTGACAAGAAGGAAGGGAACTTATGGGCTAGGGTGCCTGGACTACCAAATGAGAGAAAATAAAATTCTAGCCTAAGAAGAATATAGTTTAAGTGGAGTTACCCTAAAGATGACAAAACGATACCATGTCCAATCTACCTCCCCACCTAAGCAGTATCTTTATCTTACTGAGGCAGTTTTCTGGAATGTATCACTTCCCCTACCTCTGCACTGGCTATGCTGAGGTGTGGAAAACTCTCCCAGCTAGACTCCGTGGATGGAGTCTGTTCCTCGTTTGCTGTTTGACTCTGTGTGATTTATGTAAGCGTTTCCAGAAACTCTTCCTACAAGGGGAACAGATCTGCTGGGGTTCTGAACAGATGGCTTAAAGATGGTCTAAATCAGTGGTTTCCTACGTGTGGGTCATCACCACCCCCCCATTAAAAGACTCTTTCACGAGGATCGAATATCAATATCCTGCAAATCAGGTATTTATATTGTGTTCCCTAACAGTAGCAAAACTAGTTATGAATTAGCAGCGAAATACTTCTATGGTTGGGGGTCACCACAACATGAGGAGCTGTATTAAAGGGTCGCAGCGTCAGGAAGGGTGAGAATTGCTGCTCTCCTCAAAGCCTGGCTGGACTCCGGCTCAGGTTCCCCACCTGCCACACCCTTCGCATTCCTAGCACCTGCAGAGTGGGTCCTGGGTTCCCCTAATAGCACTTACAGATGCTGCAGTTGCTTCCTGCCCAATTTTCCCAGTGGACTCTGGACCTTTTCAGAGATATAGAACATTATCTCCAAACCACGTACTGAGTTCTTAGAAGTCATAATCGCATAAATACTTATTATTAATTAACTCAGAAGTCCACACATCTTTCTGTCGGTCGGCACCATGGTGCAAAAGTCATGGCCACCATCTTCAGCCTGGACTCTGCATGTGGGCTGACACACACGCACATGCCCCTACTGGTTGGTTCTTTAGCATCTTAACGCTATTCTGTCTGCCGAGTTCCCACCAGAGTCCTGAGAGGAGTGGACGGGATCGGCCTGAGGAAGGAGATGGCTGGGTCCTGGATAGATATTTCCCAACTTTGGAACCAACAACCAAGGCCCAAGGATACAGACAAAAATAGCAATATTTAACTTTTCTCACTTCCGTCTCCCAACCATTTGAGGTGTGAATGAGACTGTTATAGGGCCACCAGGTCTCCCCTGGTGGCAGTGGTTGGCATGTGTGAGTGGAAGTCAACAGGCTTTGCCTGCAAATGGCAAACTGGAAAGCCCAGAAGGTCTGCTTATTAACTTACTCTTCAGCAGTGACATAAGAGTGGCTGTGCCCCTTCTTGGGGTAACCGAAGTGATCCTCTTCTCGTGGCATTGCGTAGACTCGGAGGACACCTAAAGGAAGTTCACATCGGCATTGTTTAGTGTATCCAAAACACCCTCATGCATCTCACAGAGACTGTCCCCAGGATGGGTGTCAGCTAACACACCCTCTCGGTCCTGCCTGTCGGGATTCGTGCCTCTTCTCATCAATTCCAGGAGCTTTGGAAATAGCTTAGGTTTCTGATGCCTTTTAATTACAGGAGAATTAAGTTCTATCTAAGAAGAAACTGCAAATGAAACATAGCATGCGAACCCTAAGCTACCATGGGGGGAGTGTGTCTCCCCAGCCTTCAGTTTGAATCTGTGATAAAATCAGTAAGGTTTCTGTTCCTGCTTTCTCTGGCATTGCTGGCCTAGGGCAATAGTTGTTAGAACAAGCGGTGGGGCTGAAGGATGATTCAGTGGCAACCTGAGTGTGCTCCCCAAACCCCCAGGTGAAGGGTGGCTCCATGGCATTGTCTTTTGACCCTCACACGTGCACTGTCACACACACACACACACACACACACAAGTGCGGGCACATCGTGTAATCATAAGTTTGCAAAGTAATAAAAGAAGCTAGGCACTGGTTGCACACACCTTCAATCCCAGCACTCGGGGAGCTGAGGCAGGCAGATCTCTGTGAGTTCGAGGACAGCCTGATCTACAGAGCGAGTTCCAGGACAGCCAGGGTGGTTACAAATAGAATCCCTGTCTCAAAAATCAAAAACAAAGGATGCATTGCTTTTCTCTGAAATTACCATTGTCATTGATCTCTGGCCCAGCTAAAGCTTACAATGCCCAGGGAGGTGTTTACCAGCACGCTGTAGCCTGAGGTTGGCCAGGGTGTGGGTAGTAGTGACATTTCATCTTCCAAACCCACTTTTCAACAAGGGAACCCACTCCTTTTGGCCAAGTACATATTACCCAAGACAAACATAGGAAGGCCAGGATTTCATTTCATCTAGTAATTTGTTTTTCCTCCCATTCAGTTCAATTTCTATTTTCATCTATCCGGGTCTCATGGCTAAGAATTTAAAGTTATTTATTTTTTTTTAGACAGAGTTTCACTGCACTGCCCTGGCTGTCTAAGAACTCAATATCTAGACTGGACCTTGAACTCATAAAGATCTGTGTGCCTCCGCTTTCCAAATTCTAGAATTAATTAAAGGTGTGTGTTACCACACCCAACCCAAACGTGCGCGCACGCGCACACACACACACACACACACACACACACACACACACACAAAACCCAACCCTAAAATGTGTACAAATTAATACCAACAAAATTCTCATGGGCTACCATGGCCATAATTAAGGTAAGCTCATTAAAAAAAGCAATAATGGAAGCTTCACCCCTTACTGTTATTGTGGGGTGGGGTTTTATGGTTTCTATACATTTTAAAGGCCTATCCCCATGGAATTACATTAGTTAGCTCCGTTTTGAAGAAGAGCAAAATCGGAACTTTCATTTTTCACAGTGCGACTTCTTTCCATGGGGGTGAGGGGGCATTCTGTGTGTAATTGCCCTTCCCCGGGTAAAAAGAAATTACACTTGAGCTGGGGGGGGGGATCCTCTCAGGAGAGCAGTGGAGGGGTGAAGCCTGTGCTGACACACAGGAGACTGAATTAATTCTGTGTCCACTGTTTTTTGTATACACCTCCCTCAAGCTCAGAGCCTCGGCAAACAGTTACAGGACAAGTGTACCTCACCCCAACAAGACAGCAGAAGTCCCTTTGGGTGACAGAATACATCTAGTGCAAAGGGGTTCCTGGCATCAGCAAACCTCCCCCCCAAATCGCTGTTCTTGGCAACCTTGGAGGACTGAGAGAGAATCTAAGAGACTGTAACCTCCAGAAGCGAGACAATTACAAACAGGGAGGAGGGTAATTCTGCTGACACCCGCGATTCAAGAAGGCCCAGAGCGGGGACAGAAGAGCCCCCAAGGCCTGTTCTGAAAGAAGCCAGTGCTCTTACCTTCTGTGGAGACAGCCCTCTGCGTGGTGACTGACTGGCTGTGTGTGTGTGGAGACGGCTTCTCTGACCAGTAATCTAAAAAAATAAATAAATAATTTCCTCATTCTTGATCTTGAGTCTCATGATAGTCATGAGTCTGGCTTCCTAGCGGGTTGTCTGTGATTACTTATTTGGCATGAAAGAAGTTAACCTCATTCTATCCTTAGGAAACACACACAGCTCTTGGTGGCCTGTGTTTCCCCAGTCCCAACATTTTTACCCCAGGGAAGACAAGCATTTTAAGTTGCCCAGTAGACTATGGGGTGTCCAGGTAAACTTGGATTTCAGATAAACAAGTATTTTTGTCACGTGTGTAATGTATTTTTTTAACTATAGAAATGCCTCCGTCGTGGAGAGCTCAGTCCTAAGTGCGACTTGCATGTCACTCTCCTCCCTGTCAGACTCTGGGACCTTCGAAGAAGAGGAGGCAGAAAGATTGTACAAGTCGGAGGTAGTGGGTGACTTCGAGGAGACAACAGGGAAATTCCACGTAAGAACTCACAGGGATTCTGACAGCACATGCAAGGCCTGCTGGAATCAGACAAAGCCCACACTAGCTGAGGTGTGTTTGGTAGCTGCGGGAGAGAGAATGGGTTTTGGTTAATGGTGTTGACCCCTGATAGGTTGACCACACTCTAGGGTGGATTCCACTCCCAAGAGTAGTTGGGCAACACAAACTGTATTCCATAGGTGAAGAAGAAGAAGAAGAAGAAGAAGAAGAAGAA
>NC_022015.1:58835097-58836849 GCF_000317375.1 Microtus ochrogaster | reverse complement strand
AGTTGGGCAACACAAACTGTATTCCATAGGTGAAGAAGAAGAAGATGAAGAAGAAGAAGAGGAGGAGGAGGAGGAGGAGGAGGAGGAGGAGGAAGAAAAGGAGGAGGGGAGCTCAAAATTGGGTGAGTAGGGAGGTAAGAGTGGCGGGGGGGTCTAGGAGGCAGAGAACGAATAGGATCAAAATTCATTGTATGAAATTCTGAAATTTTTATAAAATGTTATTTAAAAACATGTATCAAAATTTTTAAATGTTTCATATATTATTGGGATAAAGTTACACTAAAAATTTTATTTTGTGAGCAGAGCATGGTGGCTCATGCCTGCAATACTAGCACTTGGGACTTTGAGGCAAGAAGATCAGACGTTCAAGGCCACCTTGGGCTATGTAGTGAGACCTGCCTAAAAATATGTATAGAGTTTATCTGAAGCCCAAGTTTAACTGGGTGCCCTACTTCTAGCCCAAAGAACTGAAGAGTCTGTAGGCTGAGGTCTGGAAAACAAGTCCCAAAAGCCCATGTCCTCGTTTGTGGTGGCCCTGGGGTAACTGTCTCCTGAGGATTCTGAGCTTCCATGCACTTGCAATGCAAGAGACCTGAAATATTCCTTTTCAAGGTGGACCTACTTGGACTCTTACCAGGGAGAGTTCCGCTTACTGATAAGTATTTATGGATCCCTGGGAGTAGGTTTCTCCACCCACACAATAAGTCAGATAGAGCCGAATTAAAAAGACCAGGTTTAATGCGCAAAGCCCCCCAGGGTGACTCTCAGGTCCCCCGGAAGTGAGGCAAGGGAGGGGGGAGGGAGAAATCACATGGCAGGTCCAGGGGAGGAGCCACTGCTTGGTGGGCTCTCTGAGGAAGGTGGGGTTTGGAATGAGGGGGTGAGGCCAAGGAGAGCTTCCAACTGAACACTTACCATCAAAATCCAGTATGCAGCAATGGGCCCGCCCGCCGTCACCATTGCTAACTGGCCCTCCCTAACCATCACAGACAGACAAACTCACCCCAGATTAAGGAGTGCAAAAGCCTTCATCAGCTAGGACTTGGGTGAACCGACCACAAAGACCTCTTCCCCTCACGTCAGAGGGCCACATCCTCCCAGCGTCTAAGATTCTTCTTTCCATGCTGGGCTATGAACAAGTGCTTGCTTTGGGCGAGGGCAATACGGGCCTACAGGAGACTTGGTGGCCGTCACTATAATTAGCAAGGGACACACAAAACAGAGAAAGAAGAGAATTGATCCTAGGGGAACAATCCTTGTGCATTGTGAATATGCACTACTCTTATTGGTTAATAAGGAGCTGACTGGCGTATAGCTGGGCAGAAGAGATTGGAGGGAGAGCCAGACTAGAAGGATGCTGGGAAGAAAAAGGATGGAGTCTGAGGAGCCAGGACGCTGGGAAGAAGGATGGAATCTGAGGAGCCACCATGAGAAGCCCAGCAAGCAGGATGGGAAGGGCGTAGATGAGGTAAGTGTGCCTCGGGGCAGCGCATAGATTAATAGAAATGGGTTAATTTATTAGAGCTAGCTAAAGACAAGCTTAAACTATTGGCTGAGCGTTTATAATTAATATTAAGCCTCTGCATAATTATTTGGGAAGCAACTGGTAGAACAGAGAAGTCTGCCTACGCCTTTCTACAAAGGATAGATGTTTTTAACTAAGAACCGAATGGCAGAAAAGGGCATTAGGGGCGTGGCTCTGTGGCAGAGCAATTGTGAGGTCCTAGGTTCAATCCCCCCTCCATGTTACAA
>NC_022015.1:58798454-58834238 GCF_000317375.1 Microtus ochrogaster | reverse complement strand
TAACTCAGAGACCTAGGTAAAACAAAACACTACTGGTCTGAAAAAAGAAAAAGATCATTAAAATGAACCTAATGATAGTCTGCTATTCTCATAGACCAGTGCTTTTATCCAGTCCTCCTCAGAGAGGCTTCCTCTTGCGGCAGATGGAGCAGAGGCAGAGACCCACAGCCAGACACTGCATGGAAGAGAGTCTAAATAGGAGGACTCCATCAAATCTCTCCCCTCAAAGCTCAGGGAACCCCAAAGAAGAGGAAGCAAAAAGACTGTAAGAGCCAGAGGGGCTGGAGGACACCAGGAGAACAAGGCCATCTGAATTATCTAAGCAAGGACTGTTGGGAGCAGTGAGACCCCAGATCCTGAATTTCTTGTAATCCCCTGATCGGAGTGCCTACAGCTGCTCTGAGCATGAGACCTTCAGGAGTTCCTGATGGCAGGAGAGTGGTTTCTGGTGGGTTTGGCTGGGGCATGGCTATCTCTACATAATCTGCCCCTGAACACAATAAAGGGGGCGTTCTTGGGGAATTCAAGGATGACCCGTGTCGCTGTCTCTCTGTCGGTGCGTGTCTATGTATTTTAATCCCCAGCCCCTTGCCCAAAGCTCGCAAACTGGGTGCCAGTGTACAGAGTGCAGACACGGGGGCGCGGTGCGCAGCAAAGGACCATATGAACTCACAGAGAATGAAGCAGCAAGCTCAGGGCCTACACAGCTCTGCACCAGGTCATCTGAATTCACACTACAGCTTCTAAGTATTTATGGGACTCCCATGTGAGAACAAGTGGGTTCTTGTGCCTGCTCTTAGGACTCTTTTTCTTCTGTTGGTTTGCCTTGTCCAACTTTGATAAGATGGTTTTTCCTTCATCTTTTATTTTATTTTGTCAGGTTATCTCTTAGAGGCCTGTTCTTTTTTAATGAGAGACAGAAAGGGAGTGGATCTGGAAGGGACGGGGAGGTGAGGAGGAACTGGGAGGAGTAGACAGAGGGAAAATTGTAATTAGGGTGTATTGTATGAAAAATTCATACATTGTCAGTAAAAAGGAAAAAGGGATAGGAAGTTGGGAAAGGGAAGTGGGGGGAATCTAGGAGTAGGGAATATAGGAAGTGAATATGATAGAAATGCATTTTAAATTTTCAAAGGATTCCAACATAATGCTATATTAAAATTAAAAATATATTAAATCTGAAAAAATAATTTATTTTAAAAATATTTTATGAGCGTAGGTGTTTTTGTCTGGGTGAATGTGGGTAAGCCACAGGTGTGCCCAGTGCCCAGGAAGGCCAGAAGAGGGTGTCACATCTCCTGGAACTGGAGTTGCCTATGGGGTGTGAGCCAATATGTGGGTCCTGGGAATGGAGTCCCTGTCCTCTGGTAGAGCACTCAGTGCTCCACATAGGCTGAGTTGACCTTGAACTCACCAAGTATAGAAAATAACGAACCCCTGATCCTTCTGCCTCTCCGCCAAGGGCTACAACTACAGGTGCGTGCACCCGGACCAGTTTGTATCAGGAGATTTTGTGTATAGGTTGGGACGGATGCGAGCCTACGAATCTTCACTTCTGGAGGCAGAAACTTCAGTCTAAACCTCAGGTTTATGTCTGGTGGTCCCACTAGGGGTGACTGAGGATCAATCACAAAGAGAGCTGCCATTCTGAACAGGAGCCCAAAGGTCGCACCCAGAAGGGATCGACAAAACAAGTCAGGTGCCTGGATGATTAGGGCGAGACCACTGAGACTACAGAGGAAGAAGGTGTTGTCTTGTCTCCCAGGGCAAAGTGAAGCTCCCAGGTCTCAATCGCATCCTCCGTGGTGTGAGCCGATCCAGAGAATCTGAGTCCTGGCATTCTTCCGGGGTGGGGACATCTAAGAAACTGTCACCAACCCCTCCCACAGAGGGGCTCTATGGACAGACGCAGTGTGCTGACGCCGCTGCCACCTGCCAGGTATATACCTTCCAGCTCATTTGTTTGTGAACCCCAAGGAAGCCACCATCACCAGATCCTCTCCAGGCGTGTCGTTGGGGATTTTAGTGTTTTGCAGCGTCTGAGCCCAGCTTTTGAGTTACGGTACTCAAATGATTTGTGTGTGGTTGCTCCAGGAACCTCAGCTTGAAAAAAAAAAAAAAATCCTACCATATCCTGTTTTTTGGAGTCACACAACCTCCAGGAAGCCCTCCCTGATTAGGTCTTAGTCACTGTCCTTGGATTTGGCCTCCAGCGTTCTGGAGCCAGCCCAAGCCAGGCAGTGTGGATTTCTTAGCCTTGCCACTTCCAAGGGACCGCCTTTTCTTCCCCTCTTCTCTTCAGTCTGAACTCTGACCGTCTCGGTTCACATGAGGCTAAAGGCATCCACTGCACAGGTTGGTCGCCTGCGTTAAGGAGGGAGCGCGTTGGCAGGGGCGGAAGAAGCTGTTCCTACGAAGCTTCCCACACCCACTCTGCCTTTGTCCCGGCTGAGACCTGCACCTGTCTGTCCTGGGCCGCTGATGGTTCTCGGCTGCCACCTACTGGACACTCCCTAGCGCCCCAGGCCTGTTTCATCAAGGGTCTGACTACTCCTCTCTCGTGGGACCGGGCCGGGTGTGGAAAGATGCCGGCCTTCTCTAACACGAGTGGCCGTGAATCCCAGCTCTCACCCTTCATTACTTGCACTACCCCTCTGAGCTTCATGGATCTTATCTGTAAAATGGGAAGAAAGAAAAAGAAATCACGGAATCGTTAGCTCAGAGCTTGGCCCCTTACTGAAGCTGGAGGTAGGCTGGTGCCTCTGAATTTCCTGTGGTTCCCCGCAAGTACTTAAAGGAAGACGCCAGGCACGCCCGGGTTCGCGCGTCACAACTAAATGCTAGTCTAAACGAAAGGTTCTGGTGATATCGGGGCAGTGTGAGGTGGGTAGACGGATGCAGGCTGTCTAGGAAGTACCTAATGGAAGGTCCTCCAATCCTGCTTTTCCTCCCTGACAAGCCCACGCAACAACCCATCGCAAGCCACAGGAAGGGTGCCATCATTCTGGCCCTAAAGCGTGCACAACAGCTCGCTCATCGGTGAGACACAGCTCTGCTCCAAAGGTGAGCAGAGAGAACATGAAAACGTAAGCTCCCGTGGTCACAGTGAGCAGTCACTGCCCGTGTTTGCTCTGACATCAGATTACAACCCCAGGGTCTTGTCTCGAGAGCCGTGGGAATATTGGTTCTATGTGGGGCAGGAGGGATACAGAGGGCCAAGAGAAAATGGGTTTTTCTGGGGCCTGGAAAGGTAAAAAGGGGGTTTACCAGGCTCGAAAAGGGCATTCCAGGTTGAAAGTAAGCGTCACTCATGGGGGTACTGATGGTGGGAGCAGGCAGATATGGGGTGGGGAGCTGGTGGATGGGGCACTCTGTACCCAGAGTGCCAGGTATGAGATCGAGATAGAGAACCCTGAGGTCAGGTTTAGCTCTTCAGAGGGCCTGGGTGGCCACTGAGATGTGTAGTAGTTTGGAAGAATATGGTCCCTCGCACTATTGAGAGGTGTGGCTTTGTTGGGGTAGGTGTGGCCTTGTTGGAGGAAGTATATCACTGTGGGGGTGGACTTTGAGGTCTCTTTTGCTCAAGATTCCCTCTGTGTGACACTGAGACCATTTCCTGTTGCCTGCAAAATGTAGACCCCTCAGCTCCTTCTCTAGCACCCTGTCTGACCGCATGCTGCCATGCTCCCTGCCATGATGATGATGGACTGGACCTTTGAGACTGCAAGCCAGCCCCCTCAATTAAATGTTCTTATAAAAGTTGCTGTGGTCATGGTGTCTCTTCACAGCAATAAAAACCCTAACTAAGACAAGGCCATTGGACTGACTTTTTTTTTTAATTTTTGTTTTATGTGCATTGGTGTTTTGCCTTCATGTATATCTGGGTAAGGGTGTTGGGTCTCCTTGAGCTTGAGTTATAGACAGTAGTGAGCTGCTATGTGGGTGCTAGAAATTGAACCTGGGTCCTCTGGAAGAGGAGCTAGTGCTCTTAGCCACTAAGACATCTCTCCAGCCCTGGACTGACTCCCTAGGCTATTTGGAGAAACAGGGTTCCAGGGGTGAGCGGCAGTCTACATTCTGTATCTCGGAGATACCCACCACTAGGGGGCGCGAGGGCGGCCTGTGTTACCTTGTGGGTAAAACATTTGGTGAAGCGCAAATTCTATTGTGGTAAGACGCTGGAAGCAGCGTGTCCTGGACAGGCTGAACGTGGGAATGGTGACGTGAAGGGCAGACAGGAGACGTCTGGGGCTTCGGATTCTGAGCCAAATGCGTGCTCCAGCCTTGACCGGTTCCGCATCTTTGGGTGTGGAAGGGGTTTCCTCTGCAGATGGGAAGGCAGCCTCTCAGGGAGACTGATAAATGGGGTCAGTTGACGTCTAATAAACTCTTTGATCTGCTGGTTTTGAGCAGCAGAAACGTGAACCTTGGTTACTGGGGGAAATGGAAGGCCGGTTGCCATAGAGCTGAAGATGCTTAGTAATTCAAACTTAGGAATGTAGTAGTGTACACCTGAGATCCCTGGCCTTGAGAGACAGAACCAACACAGCGAGACCATCAAGCTGTGACCATACAGTGAAACCAGCTTTAAGGATCTTCATCTTTGTGTATAATATTCAAGCTCTGTGGCAGTCCTGGCTAGCTTGGGTCCCAGGGTCCGTCCCATGAAGTGACTTGGGGTGGGAGAGAAAGTTTCCCGCTGTCACGGCTGATGACAGGGAAGTGGGGGGATACTCTAGAAGATGCTTAGATTTCTGCTGCCAAAACAAGACGGAAAAGTGCCAGAGAGACAAAAGACTGCTTCTACATCCCACAGAGGCCCTCGGTTATACCGGGTTCATCAAGCCAGGACTTGCCCCTGACCAACTTTTGCTAGTTCCTAAAAAGGCCAGTGGGAGGAGCTGGATTGTGTATCTGGGCATCCTGCAGGAGAGTAGGGAGGGTTGCCCGAAGCTCGCTGTCCATACAGCCTGCCCCTCACTGTCTGCTCACAATTACAGCCTATCCTGCTTGACCTTAGAGTGGGTTTGTAAATCTCTGTACTTCGGTGACCCAGCACTCTGTAATGTAGAGACTAGTGAACCAGAGTGTTATTCAGCTTTCCTCCCCAGAAGCTTTTTACATAAGCTGGACTAGCAAGGAAAATGGCATGGTCAGTCAACATTAAGGACAACATCTGTCTGCTTCTGTTTATTTTTTCTGGGTTCGATTTGAAAAGAAAACACCCCCTCCCTGCCTTTCTCTACCCAAGCATGGTCATTGATGGTATAGCATCTTTCTTAAGCACAGGCCTTCAACAGCTCCTCCCAGCATAGAATTGGGGGTGGGGGATGCAGCCACGGGGGTGGCCTTGCCCTGGAACCACTGGGGACAGATATGCTCTTCATGCCTCCCTCTTCATCTTTAGTAACAAAGAGAAAAGGGGTTGGTAAAACATTTGCAAGAATCGAGCATTTGGGGCTGGAGAAATGGTTCAGAGGTTAAGAGCACTGATTGCTCTTCTAGAGGTCCTGAGCGCAATTCCCAGCACCCACATTTGACCATGATGGATCATCTTTTTGATGTGTTCTTGGATATGGTTTGCCAGTATTTTATTGAGGATTTTTGCATCAGTGTTCACGAAGGAAATTGGTCTGTAATTCTCTTTCTTTGTCTAGTCTTTGTGTGGGTTGGGTATCAGGATAACATGGCCTCATAAAAAAATTTTGGCAATGTTCTTTCTGTGTCTTTTTTGTGGAATAATTTGAGGAGTATTAGCTCTTCTTTGAATGTCTGGTAGAATTCTGTGCTGAAACCGTCTGGCCCTGGCTTTTTTGGGAGGAGTGGGTTAGAAGATTTTAATGACTACTTCTGTTTCCTCTGGGATAATAGGTCTATTTAAATTGTTTATCCGATCTTGATTTAATTTTGTTATGTGGTACCTATCCAGAAAATTCTTCATTTCTTATATATTTTTCAGTTTTGTGAACTACAGGTTTTTGAAGTATCACCTAATGATTGTGTGGATTTCCTCAGTGTCTGTTGTTATATCTCCTTTTTCATTTCTGATTTTGTTGGTTTGCATATTCTCTCTGCCCTTTGGTTAGTTTGGCTAAGGGTTTGTCTACCTTGTTGATTTTCTCAAAGAACCAACTCTTTGTTTCATTGATTCTTTGCACTGTTCTCTTTGTTTCTATTTTATTGATTTCAGACCTGATTGATTATTTCCTGCCATCTGCTGGTCTTGGGTGTGTTTGCTTCTTTTTGTTTTAGAGCTTTCAGGTGTGCTGACACGTTGCTAGTAAGAGATTTCTCCAAATTCTTTCTGCAGGTACTTAGTGCTATGAACTTTCCTCTTAACACTGCTTTTATTGTGTCTCAAACATTTGTGTATGTTGTGCATTCATTTTAATTGAAATCTAGAAAGGCTTTAATTTCTTTATTTCTTCCATGATCCAGTGGTAATTCAGTTGAGAACTGCTCAGTTTTCATGAGTTTGTAGACTTTCTGTGGTTTATGTTGTTGTTGAACTCTAACTTTAATCCATGGTGATCTAATAAGATACATGGGTTTATTCCATTTTTTTCTGTATCTGTTAAGACGTGATTGTGACCAAGTACATGGCCAATTTTGGAGAACATTCCATGAGGTGCTAAGAAGAAAGTATATTCTTTGTTGTTTGGGTGAAATGTTCTGTAGGTATCTGTTAGGTCCATTTGAGTTGTAACTTCTTTTAGTTCCATTATTTTCTATTTAATCTGTCTAGTTGATCTGTCTCTTGGTGAGAAGAGGGTGTTGAAGTTTTCCACTATTTATGTATAGAGTTCTATATGTAACTTAAACGTTAATAATGTTTCCTTTACAAATGTGGGTGCCTTTGTATTTGGGTCATAAATGTTCAGAATGAGACCCCATTTTGGTTGATTTGTTCTTTGATGAATATGAAATGTCCTTCTTCATTTCTTTTTTTTTTTATTTTTTTTAAGATTTATTTATTTATTGTGTTCTGTCTGTATGCTTGCTGGCCAGAAGAGGGCACTAGATGGCTGTGAGCCACCATGTGGTTGCTGGGAATTGAACTCAGGACCTCTGGAAGAACAGTCAGTGCTCTTAACCTCTGAGCCATTTCTCCAGCCCCCTTCTTCATTTCTTTTGATTAATTTTGGTTTGAAGACTATTTTGTTAGATATTCAGATAGCTATACCAGCTTGCTTCTTAGGCTTGATTAGGAAATCTTTTTCCAACTCTTTACTCCGAGATAATGTGTGTCTTTGATGTTGAGATGTATTTCTTGTATGCAGCAGAAAGATAGATCCTGTTTTTGTATCCATTCTGTTAGCCTGTGCCTTTTTATTGGTGCATTGGATCCATTGACATCAAGAGATATTGACCATTGATTGTTAATTCCTTTTATTTTTGTTGGTGGTGGCGATGGTGGTGGTGGTATGTGTGCATGTTTCCCTTCTTTGGGTTTTGCTGGTGTAAGATTATCTATTGCCTGTGTTTTCATGGATATAGCTAACTTCCTTGGGGTGGAGTTTTCTTGCTAGTACCTTCTGTAAGGCTGCATTTATGGGTAGATATTGACTAAATTTGACTTTGTATGAAATATCTTGTTTTCTCCACCTATGGTTATTGAAAGTTTTGCTGGATATAGTAGTCTGGGCTGGTATCCATGGTTTCTTAGCATCTGTAAGAAGTCTGTCCAGGTTCTTCTGTCTTTTACAGTCTCCATGAAGAAGACAGGTGTAATTCTGATAGGTCTGCCTTTATATGTTACTTGGCCTTTTTCTCTTGAAGCTTTTAATATTCTTTATTCTTTATGTTTAGTATGTTGATTATTATGTGTCAAGGGAACCCTTTTTTTTCTAGTCCAGTCTATTTGGTATTTTGTAAGCTTCTTGTACTTATAGGTATGTCCTCTTCAAGATGGGAAAATTTTCTTCTACAATTTTGTTGAACATACTTTCTGGGCCTTTGACCAGGAATTCCCCTTCTTCTATTTTTATTATTGTTAGGTTTGGTTGTTGTGTGATATTTTGATTGTGTTTTGACAAATAAAGCTAGCTTGAAGTCAAAGGGCAGAACTAGTCACTAGCTGACCAAAATTAACCATAGAGATCTGGAGGACTGAGGACAGGTAGGGGACAGGAAGTAGTAAGGCGGGGCCGAGAGAGGATCTTGACCTTTTTGGAAGAGGTCAGAGGTGACTGGTGGCTGCTCTCCTGCTTCTCTGATCTTTCAGGTTCTTACCCTAATATCTGGCTCCCTATTTTTACTGATTAATAATTAATATTGTAATACTAATTATGAATATTAGTACTAATAATTAGTTAAGGCTTCATCTGGCTCCAACGTGGGGCACAAATTCACAAGATAGCTGCTTGCCTCTGGTTTTGCAGCTGCTACACCACTGGCAGGCTTTTCCTTTCTTTCTCCAAGCCCTCTGAGTGAGTCTGGAATTTTCCTGTTCTAGCCTCTTCACAACAGTCTCTGGCTGCCACCCAAACTCCAGAGGCACCTGGGCTCCAAATGCCACCAGATTTACCCACCCGCTACCAGCTAGCTCTGCCCTCTGAGACTTCCTAAATGTTTTGTGTTAGGGATTTTTTTAGATTTATTTTTGAAGGGATTTTTTTCATTTCCTCTTTAAGGACCTCTATCATCTTCATAAAGTTATTTTTAAGGTCATTTTCTTGTGCTTCAGCTACATTGGAATGTTCAGCTCTGATGTGGGAGTGATTTCTTATTAATAAAGAAACTGCCTAGGCCCCTTGATAGGCCAACCCTTAGGTGGGTGGAGTAAACAGAACAGAATGCTGGGAGAAAGAAGCTAAGTCAGGAGTCGCCATGATTCTCCCACTCCAGGCAGATGCAGGTTAAGATCATTCCTGGTAAGCCAGCTTGTGTGCTACATAGATTATTAGAAATGGGCTAGTCCAGGTGCGAGAGTTAGCCGAGAAAAGGCTAGATGTAATGGGCCAAGCAGTGTTTAAAAGAATATAGTTTCCGTGTAATTATTTCGGGTAAAGCTAGCCGTGGGGGCGGCCGGGTGCTGGGGAAGCAACCCTGCTCCTCCTATTGCAACACAGCTCTTGCTGACATAGGGTAACTGGGTTCTGGTGGTACCATATTGCCCTTTCTGTTATTGGTTGTGTTCCTACACTGGTGTTTAGGCATCTGGATTCTGGGTGATTATAGGTCTAAGTGTTTATTCCTGTGTTTGTCTTTGTTGGATGGGTGTTTTGTTCCTTGGTTTCTCTTTCCTCTCTGGTCTTCTGGCCTAAGTGGCGAAGGGTTTTTGGTGACTGGTGAGTTTTCGGACCAGTAGGGTGTCTCTGCTAGTGTTTTAGGGGCCTTGAGTCCCTTGATCTGGTCTGGCTTCCAGTAAAGCCAAAATCTCCTTGGGTCTCTAGATCTGGCCTGGCCTGAGTCGCCTTCTGAGGTGCCCAGGATCAACCTGGCCTGTGGTAAAGCTGCTGAGGCTGTTCTTTCAGGTGGTGTGGACTGATCATGGGCCTATGGCTTCTATTCTTCCAACTGGTGCAGACTGTGTCTGAGCCTGTGAAATCTGCCGGAGTTCTGAGGAAGGTTGGCCGCAGGGAAGATGATGAGATGGGAGAGATTGGGTGCTGATGTGGGTCTTGGGTGAACAGAATCCAGGAGGTGGCAGCAGTTCAGCTGGCAAACAGGCCATTCACCAGTTCTGGCTTGTATGGCCCAGGCCTGCATAGTGGAAGCTTTCTGGGGTTGGGGGAAGGCCTAGCAGAGGGGCCAGGGATGGGAAGGGTCCCAGGGGAAAGAATTCAGGGAGAGATGAGCCAGAGCAGTGGGATTTCTACAGAGTTGGGAGCAGGGCCCTGCAGTTAAGAACTCTATGGCTAATCACAGTCAGCCAATCGCTGACCCTATTCTTTGATTTAGGGTGATTTTACTGGCACAGTGGAATAGCTGTACAAACCATTCTCCCACAGCATTTCCCCTTTTTTGTCTAAAGAAAAAAAGAAAAGTTTTAACTCTGACATAGTAAAATGCTATAGAGTAAGAACTTTCATGTGTATGTGTGCATTTATACACACACACACACACATTAAGCTTATAAATTTTGAGATAATATTTTTACCTTAGGAAAATTTCAAATAGTAAAAATAAAACCAAAGGATTATAAGATTAGTAGCAACAGAATTGTCCCTAGTTTTAGTATTTCTTCTGTCCTATATCTGGTGGGTCTTCTGATATGAGACAGATTTTGGGTTTTCCTTTAACAAACATGCTTGGGTTTAGAGAAGGAGAGAGCCATGCTCCAACTCCAAAGCCAGCTTTAGTTTTTAATTGAGTTGGGACTACAAGTATACCATTTGTCTCATGTCTGTAGAGAACAGTTAAGACAAATATTTGGAAAGATTTATGAGATTTTTATCCTATTGGAATTGTGCTATACCATTAGGCCAATTTGCTCTTTTTCTTGGGGCTTTTTCTCTGGATGATTTGTCCTTCTTCAGATGTCTCATTTGTCCAGTGATCATCAGATTTCTTAGTTGGATGCTTTTATTTTCCTGGAAAGCCAAAACAAAACCCTGCCCCAACCTTAACTTTGGGGAGTTTCTCTTCTTAGGAGGTTGAATGGCTACACTGTTTGATAAACTATTACTTCTCCTAATTAAGTGGTTTCTCCTGTTCAAATCTAATCTTTATCAATCTTGATGTCATCCATAACTTTTCTTTTCCTGTGGAAACAAAAGCAAACCTCTTCCCCTATATAACACATATCCTGGTTTCCATTCTGAAGGCCACACATCTTTGAAATATTCAGGCTGATTTAACTCAGCAGGTGTTTTTAATATTACCCAGTGTCTCTTTGTGGTTGTCATTCCTTTGTTAATAGCATTTTTAAAATTTAGAGTTAATAAAACAGAGAGAGGGCTCAGCACATCTAGTCATTTCTGAGTGTCACTTCTATCTTGGAATTCTCACTGGTACTCTCTAAATATTTTGTTGTTGTCTGTATTGGATTGTTCTTCTTTAAGTTCAAATGGTTTATCTTCTCTTTGATCCATTCTATTGGTGAGACTTCCCACAGAGTGAGACCCAAAAAATTAAAAACAAAATTCATCAATTATGATTTTGAAAATCCAACTATGTTTTTTTTTTAAAGATCAGAAAGCAGCCGTATTATTTTCCTAAATGTTGCTCTTTTAAATTTTTCATTCAAATCCAGCACAGCAAAAGTCAATAATGGCATCCTGACTATGAGATTAGGTGATAGAAACTGGCTAAGACCCCAAAAGTGAACCACCCCCCAATAAACACTGAAGATGTCCTGGTCCCCTTTGACAGCTCCATCCTTGGAGGCCAAAGATAGTGAACAGTATTTAAGCCAAAATGTCTTTAGCTCTACCCTAGAGGCCAAGGATGCCAGAAAGGGGGGTGCGGTCTGGTTTCTTGTTTTTCTTCCTAAATGAATACCTCTTTCCAGGTAACCATATGTAAGAATGTGAGTAAAACAGAGAGGTACCCAGACACCTTGTAATATGTATGCATGTAGCTAGCCAGTTCATACTCCCTCTGCACCTCATTGTCAGAAGCCCTCATTGGTACCCTGTTCTCAGGGATTTGCTCCTGTAGTACAGGGGTATCACCTGCTCGCTCTCTTAAACTCCCACCTCAAAAATCTATGTTCAATTTCTCCCTAAAATTCAGCCTCTGGGGACCATACATTTCATTCTTCAAATTTCTGCAGTGAGACCCTGGAAACCACTGGGTCATTGTGAATATGAGCATCCAGCACCCCAATTCCTGGACTTAGTTCATCAAGAGTCAAGGAAGGGTCTGTCACTCTTAAGGATACCTCCAAAATTTCCTGTATCTCTGGGATACCCTTTGACATACATACTGATTTTTTTTCATGTTTTCTTTTCCAAGCGTCTCTTTGTCTCTGTCCCTGTCCTTGTCTTTGCCTCTCTCTATGTCTGTCTCCCTCTGTTTCTCTGTCTCCCTCTGTTTCTCTGTCTCTGTCTCTGTCTCTCTCTCTCTCTCTCTCTCTCTCTCTCTCTCTCTCTCATTCATACACACACGCACACACACACACACTTGCCAGGCTATTGCGTGCTCATTGCTCCTCAGGAAAAGTGAGAACACTCTGGTCCAGTGCACAGCTGCTGGCAACCCTGTGTTAGTAAGCTGTGTCTCTAGAACAGAGTCCCACAAACTGGGAGCCGACAGTGAGCAGAATTCATTGGCTCACAGTTTAGAAGGCTGAGAAGTCCAGCAAAGGGGCTGGTATCTGCCAATGGCCTCTTGCTGACTGATCACATGGTAGAAAATCTGGAAGACAGAACAGCAGCAAAGATTCAGGGCACCACACTCCCTGACCAACTCACAAATTCCCTCCTAGAAAAAAAAAAGAAAGAAAAGAAAAGAAAAGAAAGAAAGAAAGAAAGAAGAAAGAAGAAAGAAAGAAAGAGAAAAATAACTTTTGGGGGGGTACAAAAATTTATTTAAAGAAATGATACAAATTAAAGAACTTAAGCGGATGTTTTGGTGCGACTCCTAGAAAAGATAAAGGCAGCCCGACATGCACGCACTGCCTCAGTGACCAGTAAAGTCACTGTGGCTCTGGGAAGTCAGCTTAGCTGCCATTACTGTGTCACAGGGTGTGTTTGTCAAACAGATATTCTGCCATGCCAGCTTCACGGGCTCCCATCTTGCGCAAGTTGATCACGTGGTCACCCAGTTCCTTGATGGATTTCACCTGCTCACTCAGGTAATGCGTCTCAATGAAGCCACACAAGTGGAGGTCTTTTTTGTCAGTAGCCAGTTTGTGCAGTTGCAGTAGTGACTGATTCGCACTCTTTTCCAGGTGCAGTGAGCACTCCATTGCAGTCAGCCCATTCTCCCAGTCATCACGGTCTGGTTTCTTGATATCCTGCAGGAAGATTCGGCCGCCTCGTTCATTCTGCAGCTTCATCAGTTTCTCAGCGTGTTCTCTCTTCTCATGAGATCGGTGGAGAAAATATTTGGCAAAGTTCCTCAGAGCCACAGCATCCCGGTCGAAGTAGCAAGACATAGACAGGTAGACGTAGGAGGCATATAGTTCCAGGTTGATCTGGCGGTTGATGGCAGCCTCCGAGTCCTGGTGGTAGTTCTGGCGCACTTGAGAGGGAGGCACGGTGGTCATGGCAGCGGCTGGTCAAGGCGTGGTGGCGACGCTGGAGCAGCGGAGGGGGCAGAGGGTTCTGGCTTGGAGCAGCCGGCTGGGGTCGGAGGGCTGGAGCGCCGGGTTCTGTTCAAGCAACGTTGAAGCAGGAAACCGCGGCGACTCTGAGTGAGAATGTCTCCCGATTATCTCTTTAAAAAGCTTTTGACGATGTCACAATGCTTGCGTTTCAACACGACGTTTGTTTGTCTATGGCTGAGTCTCTGGTGTAGCCCGGTCTGGCTTTCAGCTCCTGTTTCTAGGTGATCTTTCTACTTTAGCTTCTTGAAGAGCTTTGAGCGGAGGCACGTGGCACCATGTTGGGGCTCTGTGAGTGGAAGGCTCATTCAAACCATAACAACCAACCCTCCCCTATGGTACCGAAGATTCCCTGACCTAAAATAGGGTGAGGACGTGGAGAATGCGCTGAGACGAGGCCTCAGGGCGAGGAGCAATAACTTCCCTGAGGCAAGAGAAAGCAGGTTGTGGGCCAAGCAGCTCACATCCTGGGAGCAGATGTGTCCCCAGCTGAAGGTGCCAGAAGGCACAACCGACGACGCAGTAACAGCACTTGCCAGAGGCAAAGAGCAGAGCCCTCTTTGAACCTAACTTTAGTGAGGTTTGTTCCCAGCGCTCCACGGAAATGGGTTCATCTGAAGGTCCCAGGCAGCTGTGAGAATCTCAATCTCCCTCCCTCCCTCCCTCCCTCCCAGAGATCCACCTGCCTCTGCCTCCCAAGCACTGGGATTGAAGGTGTGTGCCACCACACCCAACCCCCCCCCCCCTCTCTCTCTCTGTGTTCAGAGCCCTTCAAACTGGCCTTGTTTTGATTTGAGAGCTTCCTCTCAGCGACCCCTGACCCCTTGCCCTCACTGTCTCGGGTACAGCGGTTCTCTGATCATCTCATTTGACAGCTTGGCCTGCCTTGCAGCCATCAATCACCCTTGCCTCCTCACTGGACAGAGCTGGTGTCCCATATATGGACCATGGGTGACCAAAACACAAAGAACACCTTGTCTTTGGTCAGTGTGTGGCTGCTTGCTCATAGGTATTAGTAACTGCCTTTTCATAAACCCATGTGCACATACAACAGCAGTTGCCATGTGTCATCATAGAAGGCTTAAAAGAGGGGGTGTTTTTTGGGGGGGGGGCTGGGCAGTTGTGGCGCACTCCTTTAATCCCAGCACTTGGAAGCAGAGGCAGGCAGATCTCAGTGAGTCTGAGACCAGCCTGGTCTACAGAGTGAATTCCAGGACAGCCAGAGCTACACAGAGAAACCCTGTCTCAAAAACAAACAAAACCCCAAAAAGAACATTTCTTTTTAAAATGTGAAACAGATGGACAAAGTGGTGCACACCTTTAATGTCAGCCCTCAGGAGCAGAGGCAGGAGGATCGTTGTGAGTTTGAGGACAGCCTGCTCTATACAGTGAGTTCTAGGCCAGTCAGGGCTACAAAATCAGACCTTCTCTCTCTCTCTCTCTCTCTCTCTCTCTCTCTCAGAGCAAGACCAAAGGAGTTTAAACTGTTAATGTTTAAGATATCTATTATGGTGTTATTAAACTCTAATCATTTAATAAACAGTGGCTGCTAATTCAACAAAAGAAATAGTTTCTTTTTCCTCTTTTGGGGACAGTGCTTTGAGGCACTCAGAATGGTCCAGTGTTTGACATGCTGTCGTAGGCTTTTCTACGATACAGCCTCTAACAAAGCTAGGCCTTCTCGAACCCCTGGTAATAGGATTCTTTACCTTCATACCAAAAAGGTTGGGAAAGCACCCCAGTACACATGTGGTATGCGGCCAGGCAGACTCCCAGGGTTCATGTCGTAAGACCTAAAGTCCTGATGATACTGTCTAAAATGAAGAGGCAGTCATCAGTGCCTACTGTGTCCCCATGTGTCCTAAGGGTACCTGTTACAGGACAGGGTGTGCTTTCTTACTGGGCAGGAAATGGTTGTGAACGTGTTGAAGGCACAAACTCAGAATCGGCTTTTTGTAAGTTAAGAAAAACTGGGCAGAGTGGGGTGTAGTGGGGGTGGGGAGAGGTGGGTGCTTGTGACTTATGGCCACTGGAGGGATGATCTGTGGCATCTGTAGAACTTCACTGACAGCCTCATCCGAACACTGAGCTCAGCTCCTTAGTTTCCCATTCACTCATGTCGAGTTAGTGCCTCGCTGGTCAAGTGTTAGATATTAAAGTGGATGAAACAGAGCTGGTGAAGTGACTGAGTGGTTAAAGCCGCTTGCCCCCAGGTCTGACGACCTGAGTTTGAGCCTTCGGACCCACAGGGCAGAAGGAGAAAACCCATTTCCTCAAGTTGTCCTCTGACTGCCACATGCGCACTGGTGCCTGCACCCCTCTCCCCACGCACACACAAATTAATAAACAGAACTTGAAAAATGAACGGACCAGAACTCATGTTGGCATTGTGTTTCCGCTGACAGTAAAATCGATGCCTAAAATTTACCCCACCTCCAAGTTCCTCTTTATAAACGTCTTTGAGATGATTGGACATCTAAGAAACTTTGACTAGGATCTTTAAAATTCTGATATCAGCATCCATGCGCAAAAGGGGTATGTTTTCCCAACGTGTATCTAAGGCCATGCTTACGTTTGCTTGACTCTGAGTGCTTGTTGAGAGTCAACTGGATTGGCTGTAAATGTAGCCGTGTAGCCTGGTCCTGTGCTGTGCCCAGTGGATAGTAGCTAACACAGTGACTCCCAGTGCCTCTCTGCATGGACCATCAATCCGGAGCCAGGCCACGCTCATGCAAAATTAACACAGTGTTTCTTAAGGTAAGAAATAACGTAAAGCTTTGGAAAAGTTACGCTGAGTTGGGGTAGTAGGCACCGAGCACCTGGTACCCTAATTATATCTTTTCTGACTCACGGCAGGCATCGCTATCTGATCGGGGCCTTTGCCACAGAACCTGGCTTCAGCTGTGGAATCTTCTCAGCAAAAGATGTAATCATTCACCATCTCCAGGCCAGGAGAAAGAGGCCAGGAGTCAAGAAACTCTTTCTTGTTTCAAGGAAAGGTTGCAGAGTTTTCAGGTGTTGTTAAATTCCACTGAACCGGTGTTAACCCACGTCTGAAACAGAGACTGTGTTTCATAGAGCCATCCCATAGAGTTATTAGGGGACAGAGAGGAATGAAGAAGTGTCGGGAGATTGAGCAGACCAAGGCTCTCCTGGGAGAGCAGTGAGAGCCCCATCACTCACAAAAAGCCCAAAGGCCCACCTCTGCCTGCAAGGGAGTTCTGCCAAGGCATGCTTAAGACAGATACGATCTGGGCTGGGTTTGGGAGTTCTGTGGGTTTGTTTGGTTTGCTTTTTGAAACAGAGGTCCTGGCTTGTGAACCATGCTGGCCTCACACACGCTATTGTCCTCTTGCCTCTACCTCCAGCTAGGATCTTGCCTCACAAGGACTTTTCTTGGGCCAGTGGGATGGCTCAACAGGTAAAGGGGCTCGCTGTACAAACGTGAGGGCCGTAGTTCAGTCCCCAGAACTCAGTGGTAGTATGACGACCAGGGCTATGACGTACCTTGCCCCCCCCGTTCAATTAAAATAAATAATTAAAAATAAAAAGTGAATGCAGTAACATTTTAAAAAGGGGTTTCTTCTTACAAATAAGGAAGAAAAAAGGAGAAGAGAAAGCACAATGAGAGAGAAGGGGGAAGAAGGAAACACAGCCTGGAGGCAGAGACACCCGGATAAGGGCTACAGTCCGGTTAGGCCTCTTGCTCAAACTACATGGAGTTTGCAGTGGGTTCTAGGCTTCTGTAGGCCCCACAGTCTCACTCACCTGGGAGGACACCCACCGTCAGGGTTCCTGAAGGTGTAACATGACTTCAAGTTTATAAGGACCAGTGCCACGCTGGGCGCATAGGAAGGGTTTAGCGAACTCAGCAACTTGACCCTGCCCAGTCTCACAACGGTAGGAAGTGAATTTCTCATCCATTTATCCATTGTTTCAGCTCCCCTGAGCATCCTCACTTTGTGCTGAGCAGGAGAGGGTATGGGTTGATAGTAAACACTGTTTTGATCTAGGACCATCAGGAGGCCAAAGATGGCCGTTTTGTTGTGCAATGTGAATGGGGGCCTCCCTCATCCTTCAGACTTCTCCCACAGATTTACCCCATCCGCTTTCGAAGGCACCTTTCCAGACAACCCGGACATCCACTCCAGAGGAACAGGTAGGTCTCCCTGGTGTACGGTGGGTGCGGGCTCACAGAAGGAGCACTGGGAATGTTTTTTTGTTTTGTTTTTTTTTTGTTGTTGTTGTTTTTTGTTTTTTCGAGACAGGGTTTCTCTGTGGCTTTGGAGCCTGTCCTGGAACTAGCTCTTGTAGACCAGGCTGGTCTCGAACTCACAGAGTCCGCCTGCCTCTGCCTCCCAAGTGCTGGGATTAAAGGCGTGCGCCACCACCGCCCGGCCTTAAATATTTATTTATTTATTTATTATGCATACAATATTCTGTCTCTGTGTATGTCTGCTGGCCAGAAGAGGGCACCAGACCTCATTACAGATGGTTGTGAGCCACCATGTGGTTGCCGGGAATTGAACTCAGGACCTCTGGAAGAGCAGGCAATGCTCTTAACCACTGAGCCATCTCTCCAGCCCCACACTGGGAATGTTTGCCGGCTCTGTGTGCCCTGTACTGAGGCTGGAGCAGGAAGAGAGGATTCCTGCCTTTCCTAAAGAAGTAACCTGGATGCCAACAGTTCTAGAGAATCCTGACTGGTTCTTCTCTGCAAGTCCTGAGAGCCCTTATGAGTGCCAGCTCCACGTGCTCTTATTGGGTGAACCCCAATAGTGCACACCCTCTTTGTGACACTTTTCAGACTGGGACCTGAAATATAATCACTCTCATGCGTTGGCTTAGTCCCTCACCATCCCTGCTTGCCCCAAAAGGGGCTCCAGGCACCAACTCAGAGCCCTTTGTGCCACAGTCTGCCTCCAGGACATCCTCACTGACCTTAGCTTTCTCAGTTTTCATGCTGGGATCATGGTAGCCCTGTATTCACTTTAGGAACAATGGCCCAGTGTTGGGTAACTCAGTGCTTGCAATGGCTTTGTAACTTTGAGTGGTGAGCATTGACTACGTTTAATCCCCAGTCAGGCTCCTAACAGGCCCACATATCCCAGGATTTTTCACGGAGACAGCCCACACTTACAACTGAAAACTTATTCAGAATATTGTGAGGTGTTCTTTGCTCGGCAAGTTTTAAAAACATTTATTTGGAAAGGGAGGGCATGTGTGTACCCCGGCACATGTTGGAGGGCAACGTGTACAAATCAGTTCTCTCCTTCGAACATGTGGGGCCTGGAGATCCAACCAAGGTCGTCAGACTGGGTATTTCCTTATCCACCGGGTCATCCAGCCAGCCTCTATGTGATGTTTTAAAAACAGCTCAATTGCAAAGTTCTTTCCTGTGAACTACAGGGATGACAGCACCTGTCACAATGGCCGAAGGTTGGACATCACTCCCCATCTGCCATATGGTGGAGTGAGGGAGGGAGAGCTGCCCTCCCCATCTCCCACCCTCACGGCCTGTATGGGGGGGGGGAGCTGGTCCTGAAGTCATGGAAGTGGGAGAGTTGGCCTTGCCCCTCACCAGCTGCAGCACTCCAGGGAATGGGCTCTGCACCTTGCCTGGGCCACACAGTAGAGCTGATCCTCTTGGGGGTGCAGAGCAGGAGGGCTGACCCTCCCCCATCTGCCATGTGGTGGCATGAATGAAGGAAAGATCCCCCCCCTCCACCTCAGCCCTTGTCGCCTGCAGCAGGCAGGAGAGCTGGCCCTGGTGGCGTCGGTGCAGGTAAGCCAGTCCCAGGTTCTGCATGAGAGCAGAATTGGCCCTGTTCCTTGCTGCAGTGGGTGAGCTGGCCAGGGCAGTGCTGGAGACCTCGTCCTGGTGGTGTCAATGAGAGAAAGCTGGCAGGTTGACCAATCCAGCTACCACCCATGTTGTTGGAGGCTGCCTGTTTGTTCCCGGATGCTCTGACCCAAAATAGCCACACAGAAACTGTATTAATTAAATCACTGCTTGGCCTATTGGCTCTAGCTTCTTATTGGCTAGGTCTTACATCCTAAGCTAGCCCATCTCTATTAATCTGTGTATCACCACATGGCTGTGGCTTATGGGGTGAAGTTCCATCCCCATTGTCCGTCTCCAGCGGGGCTCCATGGTGTCTCCTGACTCTGCCTTCTTTCTCCCAGCATTCACTATAGTTTTCCCTACCTCTATTCTGTCCTATCATAGGCCCAAGACAGTTTCATTATTAACCAATGGTATTCACAGCATATAGAGGGAATTCCACATCACCTCCCCTTTTCTGTTTAAATAAAAAGGAAGGTTTTAACTTTAACATAGTAATTACATATCACAAAATACTTATCAAGCAAGAATTACAGTTATAATATTTATATATACTTTCTCTTTTATCATAACTAAGAAAAACTGTAACTATCTATTCTTTAACTCCATCAGAGACTTCAGAAAGAACAAACAGGAAGTACATTGTAAGCAACTTCCAAAACTCTAGAATTGACAGAGACATCTTGCTTCCTGGACAGTCACCCAAAGTTCTTCTGTAACACTAGAGCATCCATCTTCAGTCTACCTATAGGACCATAGTGTCCAGCAGACTTTTCTACGAAGCAGGAAATTTCAAAGACAGTTCTGCCTATGTTGGCAGTTTGTCAGTCACTTTTTTCTGTGTCCTGCAGAATATCTAGCAGACTCTTTCATGAAGCAGGAACCACGAAGCATCATCTCACTTTTAGGCAAGTTCAGCAGTCATTTCTCTGTGCATCTTGCATGTCCAGTTCATACAGCATAGCATCAAGCATCAAGCAGTCCAAGCAAGAGCAGTTTCTTGTCCAAATGGCTTACAAACTCCATAAGGAACCTCTTCAATCCCCATCTTCCTCTTGAAGTAGATTGGGGGTTTATTAGGAGTACACATTGCTGGGCAATCAACATCTGCCAACTCTCCAGGGACAAGGCCCTGGGATCTGTTTACATAAACTTGCCAGGTGAAAACACCTTCCTGGAGAATCTAGCATAATGACATTTTGTGTCCACATGCTGCTAATTCTGAGATGGAAGCACTTAAGAGCAAACCCTGGGAGCATGCTCTGCCTTCTTCCCTTCGCCTAAAGCTGGATATAAATGTCCCTGCACCTCCTGTGCCGGATGATTGCCCAAGGCCCAGAGCTGGAGAGTTGGTCTTTGGATACGTTTGCACCAACAACCTCAAACAATTCTTTCCCATGTGTTTCTCGTCTCTGTCCTATAATGTCCCACCTCTTGAGGCCAGTTTTCACTTTTCTGGGAAGCCCCTTGTAGATAAAAGCATTAACACTGATAAAGGGGAGGCCTTCTTTCCTGTCATAAAACTTTTGTCAGCTTAATAGAGCCTCCCTCTCCCCCGTCACTAAACAACTAAATTAAGAAGAGTTTCCCTGCCGGGTGGTGGTGGCGCACACCTTTAATCCCAGCACTCGGGAGGCAGAAGCAGGCGGATCTCTGTGAGTTCGAGACCAGCCTGGTCTACAAGAGCTAGTTCCAGGACAGGCTCTAAAACCACAGAGAAACCCTGTCTTGAAAAACCAAAAAGAAAAAAAAAAAAAGAAAAGAAAAGAGTTTCCCTTTTCCTACACTCTGAAAGAGGGAAGGATTTCTCTTTGGGTTACAAAACTCCACCTCAGGGTGGTGAACACAATCCCTGTGTTGCTCCTCCAAAGCCTTTCTTAGCTTTCTTGTTTCAAAAAGCAGATCTGAGATAGCTTAATGAGGCACACATAATACGAGGTTAAAAAAACAAACGGCAGCCAGTGAGGTGGCTAACTGTTAAAGGTGCCTGCCCCAGCAAGCGTGGGTTCTATCCCTGGGGCCAGCAAAAGGTGGAGAGAACTGACTTCGCTGCTATCTGTTGTCGCTTGTCCAACCTCCACACACCTGTTGGCTGCACCCTCCATGAAGATCTCTAAAAATAAAACGATGAAAAACAAAGCCCTAAGATTTGCAAGCTATTAATTTCAAACACTCTTCTTTGACAAGCTTCTTCCTGACTACAGTTTTGGAGTATAGGAAAACCTGCCGCTTACCCATGCTGGAAACACATCCAAAGGGTGGCTTATAAATTTAATGTCCTTTAATCCCAGCACCTGGGATGCAGGGGTCAGTGGATCTCTGTGAGTTGGAGGCCAGCCTGGTCTACAGAGCTAGTTCCAGGACAGCCAAAGAAATACCCAGTGAAACCCTGTCTCAAAACAAACAAAAAACAAAAAACAAAAAAAAAAAAGAAAAGTCAGATGAAGTAGCAACATTTGATCTAAAATTGATCACAAAGCAATACTAACGACTCGCCCTAGAGTAGCTCATTAACAAATTAGAGAGTTATCTATTAGTTAGTCAGCAACTCTGCTGTTAAAGACATCTCATGTTTCTGAAGAAGCTCTGTTTTCTTTGGGGTGGGAATGGTCTCAAACTTACTGTGTAGTCAGAACTGGGTTGAATTTGTCACCTTTTCCTTCCGATTGCTAGTAACTGTCTCAGTCCACAGCCAG
Organism: Microtus ochrogaster; assembly: GCF_000317375.1. Lineage (NCBI taxonomy): Eukaryota > Metazoa > Chordata > Mammalia > Rodentia > Cricetidae > Microtus > Microtus ochrogaster. Next base: position 58,812,484 of record NC_022015.1, on the reverse strand, counting down.
GCCTTGGCTCTAGAGGATTCTTTAAACGTGTGTGAAATGACTAGTTGAGATGGGAGCCTTCTGCTTTCGTGGACTGTTTCTGGACGTCTGCTTCTTCTCGGTCTCGCTTCCCACTCTTCCTTGTCCTCTCCTCATCTTCATCTTCTAACTTTTGCTTGTGTGAGACAGGGCCTCTTTCCCAACCTGTCCTTGAACTCAGGGTCCTCCTGAAGAGCAGCCTCCCAACTGCTGGGATTGCTGGTGTCATTTCTGTTTTGTTTTGTTTTTCATTCTCTGACTTGAGAGGGAGGAAATGTATTGATATGTCTTCAGATAATGTAATTTATTAATTTATAAAAGGATAGGAGAGATTGATAAACATTTGGTTGGGAAAAAGGCAGGCTAATAGGAATGCAGAAGGAGAGTGGACGAGGAAAGATGAGTCGGCGGTGCGATCATCAAAACACAGTTCATAAAGTGCTATGTAATTACCGACGTCAAGCTCGGAGCTGGCCTTGAGCTTTGGAGCAGAAGGAACAAGGAAGGGAACAAACCAATCATAAGATTTATTCTGTGCACAAATTAGAAACACCCCAGAGATTTTGCTTGACATGTCTGACACATGTCCTGGGGGACCTGCAAGAGGGGACAGCTTAGTCAAGGTCTCCCCACTCTGGCTCTGGTATTTCCTCCTTGCCGCTGTGTGGATGGATGGATTTGATGTTCCATAACTCTGGGGTTTTCAGGAACCCAAACTCTAGCGTCCTCCCATAGTCCATGGCAAGGGCACAGACAGTGTTGAGATCACCCTGCCTCTGAGCTGTAGGACCTGTTTTCTAAAGAGCTTTTCCAATTATGATGGCCCTTTAGATAACTTGAGAAACATTACAAAACTATGATTACCTAGGCGCCACTCAGATTAACAGAACGTAGACCATTAGTACGGGGTTACGTTTAGTCTTAGATACAGTGGGAATAGAAAAGTACTGACAGCCGGTTCCCGGGACGGTCACCTTTGACCTTGGATCGGTCATCTGGTCAGAGCGCACTCTCCCCGCCCAGCATCTCAGGCTTAGGGATTCAGGTTACAAACAAGAGCTCCAGGACCTTTCCACGTGGTGGATTCACAGACAATGACCCACTGGGTTTACAGAGGGAAGATCTGGATTCCAATCTGTCCCGCCCCCGGCAGCCTGATCCAGGCTCTTGAGTGCTGTGGTTTGCTTTCTTCATTGGCGAAATGGTTAGAGAAATGATTAGCTGTACGAACATCTCAAGATGACTCATGGATTTCGATCGGGTCCCAAATAGAGAACCACAGGTCAGGGGCTGGATCCCATTCATCGTTGCGTTTCCAGCTCGGTGATCAACGGGACGTGTAGTAGACCGGAAATGACTCATTTGGGAAAGCAGACTGAAAAGGATTAAGTACACTCCCGGCCACTAAGTATGAAGTTTTACTAAGGTGTGAGGGGAGGGACTGAAACCCATGTGTCTTCATTAATATTCTGAAATCCTGGGTTCATTTTCTTCACATTGTCTTGATGAGCACAATGATGTATTTGATCTAAGCGCACAGGACGTTCTTTGGCCTGTTTTCTGCTATCGTGTGTCAGAATGTGGGTGGGTTTACACATGATTTGGCTAGAAGATATTTAAACTAGCATAAAAACTTCTGTAGCAACCCAAGGTGTCAAACGTCAGCCTACCTTTTATAACACACGTGGTTCTCAAGTAAACCTGTTGTAACACCATGGGATTGAATTTTTAATATGCTATTTTAATGTATTCTTTGAGAACTTAACTTATGCATATAATGTATTTCAATCATATCCCCCCCCCAATTCTCCTTTCTAACTCCTCCCAGATTCCCCCCTTGTGTTTCCTTTCCTACATCATGTCTTATTCTAACTTTCTAAAAACTTTAGAGCCCACTGAGTCCTTCTGGTACTGTCCATGTGTGCAGGGGCGTGGGGCCGTCCATTTCAGGATGGACAGCCTAGCAGAGCCTCTTCTGGCAGCCATCAATTGCCAAGAGCTCCTCAGCAAGGGGTGGGAGCTTGTATGCCCGTCCTCCATCCCATAGCATGAGTTTTATTAACTAAGAACAACAGCCTATTGAAACCTGGGTATCCCTTAGTAATAGACTTTTTTTTTTTAAAAGACAAGGCCTGACCTCAGGCTGACCTCAAACTCACAGCCGAGGATGACCTTGAACTTTTGATCCTCCTGCTTCTACCTCCCAAGTGCTAGAATTACAGGCATGTGCACCATCGTTAGCTGGAAATATCACCTTGCAAATAGCAACCAAACTATGACCTTGTTTATGTGAAATGTCTGTGGTTAGTGCACACAAAACCTTATTGAGATAGGCGATGTGGACAGAGTAAGGACTGGGTCAAGGGCTGAGTGGGGGCTTGGCATTATTGCTGACCTGGAACTCAGTGTGTTGTGTTCCTTGGCTGGATCAGTTCCTCTCCCCAGGCCCTGCTTTAAGTCTTTGAACCGGGGGCCAGATGGTTATCTCTAATGTCCGTTCACTCTCTCTCACAGGCTTGGAGTGTCTGATCGCAAACTGTCTGGTAGAACTCAGCTACCAACAACTTCCAAATCCTAACAGGCATTTGAGGAGTGGGGTGGAGGCAGAAAAAGGTCATTTAGCTCAGTGGTTAAGAGTTCAGCTCTAAACAGAAAAACAAAACAGCTTACAATTCCCCACAATCACATGGAAATCGGAAACATGAACAGCAATAAATGAATCACTGACAAAAACCACCGACGAGCCTTTCTTTTTATGATTCCTTTTATCACAGAGTGTGAGTTTCCTGCAATGACTAAACTGACCACAACCTTGATGACTTAAGATGCAAATGTGTATGTGTCACTATACAGTGGCTGGCAGGGCTCAGGGCACCCCCATAACTGGCTGTCTACGTCTCCCATAACTGGCTGTCTGCATTCCCCATAACTGGCTGACTGGGTCCCCCATAATTGGCTGTCTGTGTCACCTAGCTCCTGCTTCCATCCCTCTCCCTCCTGCCTCTTGCTTCTCTTATAAGAACTCTCAGGTACCCTACCCTGGGGGATCCAATATAATTTCCACACCAAGGTCTTAGGTAGCTAGTTAGACGCCGGCAGAAAGTGGACCTCTCCCTCATAATCAGCAGGTGTAAAATTTAAAGGCTGGTGCCGCATGGCTGATTAGTGGTCTGAGGACTTGACTCATACCTTTGGCCACAAGAGGACATGTGCAATCTTGAACTCATACCCAGAAATAGCTCCCTAAATCTGGCCAGCACTAGCACTAGGAAGCTAAGCCTTTTATAAGAGTATTACAGAGCCAGAGGCTTTCTGATAAACAACAGAGATACCCTATCGACTTCTTGAGTAAGTCTACCCAAGCAGGCCTGGCAATGCCTCACAAGGCACAGAGACCCTCGGGGAAAAGCTGTTTGCTTGACAGTGTCGTGCCACCCATTGGTCCCTTTAACAGCTGTCCATTCTTGTCCTCGAGAATGCCCACTTCATTCTGTGATCCCCTCCACCTCTTCTACAGTACACTCTGCGTCTCATCTGGATTATTTTGACAGAGATGGCAAGGCCCAGGGAGCCAAAGTTACTTCACAGAGACCTGGGAGCAGAGGGTGGGATAGATCCTGGTGGCGTCCGCTTTTTCTTCCTGGTTTGTCTTCATGTGGCAAACAATGGATTTCTGTTTCTTGAGTTGAGACCATTCTGTTCCCTGTTCCTTCTTACTCAGAGCTCCCGTCATGGCGTGCGCTTCTGCACGGCCTGTCAGGTCTCCTTTGCTTTCCTAGTTTAGATACTATATGCCTCGGTTCTCTTGCTCTTGCTACCCATGCTAACCTGTTCTTTCCTAAAGGGGGCAGGAGTGATTTATGCTCATGTAATATTTCCTGGTTGTCCATATTGTCATGGGATAAGGCCAATACATTGGATTAAATGAGTCAATACTGGATTAAAGCGGTATCACCAGACCTCAAATGGTGCATTCTCTTGCTTCTGAGGCACTCCTTTGGTGTGATGAGCACTGGATCCTGAGGAGAGCTTAAAGATGCCCCTGTGGTCACTCGCCTCCCATACATCGTGACCATGATGTGGTTTTTCTTTTTGGGTTTCCCGTGCATCACTTCAGAGCCATGGGAAGGAAATTCATAGCACACCTAAGAGAAGCAAGTGTACGTTTACTGTGTTCCAACCAAGGAAGATGAGTGACTATGTGAAACTTGGTTTCTGCCAGCCAAGGAAATTCTGGAGTCAGGCAAATCACATGACACTTGGCTTCCAGGCTGCAGAGTGAAGGCTGAGGGGTGGCCCAATCATTCATGGGTGTTTTGAAGAGGCTCAGTGGAAGGATGCACTCCCCATGAGCACCTAGTGCTTTCTCTACGAGATGGCTAACTCCCATTCAGTCCCTATGTGTTCATCTGGGTAGATAGAATACATCCATCGTAACTGCGACCGTAAAAATGGAAAGTTAACTTGGCCCAGGAGTTCAAGTTTTGTTTGCTTATGTAAACAGTTGGCCAAGTGTTCTAGAGTAATAATGAATGAATGAATGAATCTTGGCAATTTAAGTTAGATGTTAGAGTCACATGACCAATATGCTTTAAAGCATCTTCCAGCTAGGTTTGTCTTGTAAAAGACAAAAAAAGTGGTTAGCTGTGTTTATTTTGGAGGGAGGGTGTTTGCTTGTTTTTAAGACAGAGGAAAAACCCAAATAAAGCCAGGGATTTATAGAAAGGAAAATAAGCGAGAAAGGAAGCAGCATGATGTGAGAAAAAGTTAGAATGCAGAAACACATTTCTAGTTTTAAAAAAATATGGTAAAATACAGTTCCGTTCTACAAGAAAAGATTTCTCCAGAATGGAAATAGAGATAAGGTCAACACTAGGGGACGGGCTCAAGAAGGCTTATGACAGTTAAGACTAAAAAATAACATGAAGAAGTTGGCTGTAACTAAAGGTTATTAAAAATCCCTGAGGTCATGGACTGGGGAGAAAGCTCTTGGGGAAGCTACTTGCTTAACAAGCGTGAGGACCTGAGTTCAAATCCCCAGAGCTCCTGTGAAAACCACTGTAGTGCACATCTGTCATCCCAGGATACCTACAGCCGGATGGGAGGTAGACAAGGCAGACTCCCTAATTCCACTCTGTCCAGTGAGGTGAGCGTTAGTTAAAATAAAGTCAACCTAGGCTCTGTGCTCAGTCAGCTGCATCCCAGTGTCACTGCGCCCGGAGCTCGTACTTAGGGTAGCCCAGCTTTTACAAAATCCTGAATATCAGAAAATGTCAGACACGCTGAAGATAGTGACAGTTCAGACAGCTGTTTTAATGAAGGTTTTTATGATCGGTCCAGTTCTAAGAGCAGGTAAAACAGGCTGGCGTAGCTCTCGGGAAGAGTTCTCACTTAGTGCCTGCAAAGCCCTGGAGTCCCAGCACTGTCTACACAAGTCTAAGACAAAATAAACAAAATCAGTGCGTCTTAGATGTGAGAGCTGAGTCCACCTCCCAGAGTCCCTTCTGTCTGTCCCTTGGGTTTCTGGGCTTCTTGGTGGCCGAGAACTGCTAGAAGGGTATCTACAGAGTGGGTGCCGGGGTGCGGGGGGACTGGGGACTGGACTGGACTGGACACGAACGGGGTCGGGGTCCGGGGCGACAGGGACGCGACTCTGGAGGGAAGCCCTGACAGGTGGGCCCTGCTTCAAGAGGACTATGTCCTTGCAGTCTGTCTCTGCCCTTGTCCGGTTGGAGTTCCCTGCATAAAAAGCTTCTATCACCATGCCAAACAGGAAGAACCAGTATTCTGCCCAAGAGAAGCAGAGGTGAAAAGTGAGACCTCCCCAAACAGAAGAATTTCCATCAACACAAATAAGTGCAGTGATTGCCACTGAAGCAAAGGATGACAAAGTCCTAGGGACCCTGCTGCTGACTTTGAAGACTAGCAGAATAAATACAGCTCCTCCCTCCACACCCACGGGAGCAGGGGCTCACCCAGGCCCTGGGAAATGCAATTCCGCGAGGTTCTTACGGTGGGGGTGGGGTGGGGTGTGGATTCTGCACTGTTACACAGGGGACCCAATACACCATGACTACAGGTTGTGTTTGAAAGCACCGTGGGAGCCTCAGAACACCGCTCCATATGCACGCACGCACGCACGCACGCACTCACCACGCACGCACGCACGCACGTCAGCTAATTCTCAGGCAAATCCTGAAAACATTTAAGCCCAGATCCCTGCTACTGAGGAGTCCTGTTTTGCTGTCAACCTATCCTTAATGGTGTTATGGATAAAGACTGCTCTTTTCTGCTTTCTGGTCCCTTGTCTCACCTCTCAACCTTTCTACTCTGGTACCTTGTTTCACAAAACTATGTCAAAGTAGAAGTATTAATGTCATCAGGGATGCAAAGGAGGGCGGGACTGAGAGTGTGAGGCCAGGCTGGGCTATTTTGTGAGTTCCAGGATAGCCTGGGCTATGTCATGAGATTCCATCTTGAGATAGACAGACAGACAGACAGACAGACAGACAGACAAACATCATCTTCTGCATCTTTCTTACTTACCTTTAGCCTCACTGGAGTTCTGTGTCCGTCAGGATCAAGAGACACAGGCTGACTACATTTGCCTGTTCAGGCCAGCTTTATAGTTCAGCATGGCTCCTTCTGGCTTTCCCTGCACAAACAGTGTGAGGGCCCCATTCCCTTCCTCCTTCTGGAACTTCCCCTATGTACCAGCAGACCTATGGCTTCAGAAGAACTACTCAGGCCTAGTGAGATGCGATGGCTTGGTGGGTAAAAGCTCTTGCTGCCAAGCTTGACAGTCTGAGTCGGATCCCTAGAACCAGGAGGAGAGAATTAGCTCCCCCAAGTTGTTCCTCTGACCACTGTGGGGGCCAGCCATGATAAGCTAAGCAGGTCACCCAAAGGAGGTTCTTTATTTCCAACCATTAACACCTGCCAGAGTAAAACTCTGGCCATTGATAAATTTAACAAGAGGCCTGAGTCTTCAGGAGTTTACCCTGAGGCAACACCTGGTTGCAAAAAGAACCGAACCACAAACTGAGATTACCTAGCACCAGCCAGAACAGACCATGTGAAGGAAATGCCTAACATTCCAACTGCTGTAGATAGGACTACCTGTCGGTATACACCCACCAGGACACCCCTAGACAAATGCCAGCCAATCAGGGATCCTGATCCCTCATCCCCACCTTTACTACTATAAAAACCCAGTTCTAATTGAGTTCTGGGCTCTCTGGTTATTTCAATACATTGGACATGCAGAGAGACCGAGTTTGCAAACTTGATTAAAATAAAGGCTCTTTGCTTTTACATACGGGACTTGGTCTGCTTGTTGGCTTTTACAGGGACTTTGCGGATTTGGGCATAACAACCGCCACAGCTGCACTGTGGCCCACGTGCAACCACTATCAATCATGCACACACGATAAATAAGCAAATCTTTAAAAAATTATATTTCCTTTCTAAAGAGATCAGAACAGCCCCCATTGTTTGCTCTAAGGAGAAACCAAAGAGAGCCAGGCCAAATTTTCCTTCCCTCCATGTAGAGGACCTGTGGCAGAAATAACAGGACCCCACTAGAAACCAGAGGACACTGTCTTAGCCAAGAGAGGGAGGAGAGCTGAGGGGAGTTGAGAGGAGTGCACAGTCCTGAAGAAACCATCCGGTCAGTTGATCCATCAAGGGTTGGTTGTGTGAGGGAGAAGACAGAAATGGCTGAAATAAGATATTCTCTCATTTTCTTGCTTGCTTCTATCGTCCTCCTTAACCCTCAAGCTTAAAAGAAAATTCCTTTGACGAGCACACGTAATTGCTGGATTCTCTTAGGGCCAATTATAGGTCAGGGACATGAAAAGTAGAAAAATAATGATTTTGAAAGATAGTTTTGAGATCACAAAAACTAAAGAACTCTAAACATTGCTTGTCAAGAACAGAAACGCCAAGCTACAGGCTATGGGTCAAGTCTAAATGGCAAAGGCCCTGCACTGTCTCAAGGGAGGAACAGCAGCGGGGAGGACATCCCTTGTTCCTGCTGGCAGGGAGCCCGTCGAAGACACCAGCAGGACCAGGACACATCTTGGCCTCTGGGAAAAGTCAGAAGCCAGGTTGGTATGTGCAAACCAGTCCTAATTTATGGTAGGCCAGCCGGGAAGAATGTGGTACTGTTGATGATTATCTTTGTAGCAGATGCTATCTCGAGAAGAGCTGGGTTGACACTGGAAATATATTTACGTATATGTTCTGGCTTCTTGGAAGGCAGGTAGAGTTGAAAAATACAGCTGTAAATGAACAAAATGGGGGAAAGGGCTGCCGGGTTGTAGGTATGCCCAAGTCTCCTCCAGCAGCGTGTTTCCATGCAGATTCTGAGACCTCTCAACAGGCCTCTGCAGGTGGACAGTGCAGATTTCTCAGAAAGACTGAATCTGGTGCTGGGAAGCCTGGGGCCACTGACCCACTGGACGCTGTCGGAGGGGAGCTTTGGGACTATCAGTGTTTGCTGAGATGGGGCATCTGCCTTGATAGCGTGTCTCCTCGATGCGGGAGCAGATATGCTGCTTTGGTTGTGGTTAGTCTCTCAGTGATGGTTTATAGTTTACCCTTCAGATTAAAGCCCATGGCTGCAGGATTAGCCCCTGGTAGAGAGGCTCCTTAGCTTCCACAGCTGCCTGCTAGACCTCAGGAAATGGGTATGCCCAGAAAAGACCTCCTTGACCCTCCTCCAACTGGACTAGAGGAGGATTGCTGGCAGTTAGGTAAACACCAGCAGTCCTCAGGAGCTTGTGAAATGGGTTCCCATCCGCCAAATGGAGTCATTTCCCTTATCTGTGGCAGAAGAGACATAAGGCTCTCCACTGACAGGTACCTGTGGTTGTACATCAAAGCCCACGCTGGCTTCAAGGTTCTCTCAGATCTATTTACATGTACTTCTCATACATTTCAAAGACCCGCCACTGTAGTAGCATCCTGGCCCTTCTTGTCTTCCCCACTCCTTCTCCCTATGCTACCCTCACCCTGTTCCAGAGCCGCCCATTATAACAGCAAGGTTTCCCCTTTGCCTCGCTACTCTGACTGTTCTCTCTCCTGTCCTCTTTCTTGTTGTTCGCTGCTATTCTATTTTTTTTCTGTTCCCAAGGGTTAGCTTGGGCCACGTCCATTCAGCTTCCTTTTTTCTCTGCTCTGGAGTCTTCCAAATGTCTCTGGATGTTCTCTCTCTCTCTCTCTCTCTCTCTCTCTCTCTCTCTCTCTCTCTCTGTCCCTGTCTCTCTGTTTCTGTCTGTCTGTCTGCTGCCCCATCACACACACACTTTATTCTAGGCCTCTGCACGTTAGTCTTCCTTTCCTTCCTCCGCAGAGGCCCAGGAGAAAAATAAACACATCAACTTGTCCCAGGCCTGGCCTAACATCTCCAGGTGTGTGCGTGCGTGCATGCGTGCATGTATGTGTGTGTGTGCGCACGCGTGCGTGTGTATGTGTGAGTACTATCCCTCACAAAGTGCCCCAGTGTATGGATCACTAGATGGGTGAGGAAAGAGATCGTCCTAGAGTCTTTGTTGCTGCTAGAAGCCCAGAGCTCTGCACACTGGCACAAACGCCAGGCTCACTGCACTCACTCACACTTAGTGTAAACTAGATGGCGTGGTTCTAGGAATCAAGGGAAGGCAGCCTTGGTCAAGATTACACCCGCACCTACACTGGAGTGTGAGGGAGAATGGCTGTCTTACCAGTACTAGAACTCTTCCCTTCCTCTCAAATCTAGAGCTAAGAATCCTGCCTATAACCGGATTCTCCTGCAGAGAACTATTTTGTCTTCAGTATGCCCTTCAGGACTTGCAGGGGGAGATGCTGGGGTTGCAAACTGGCAGCCTGTGAGTGGGATCCAGTTTGTAATCCTGTTATGTTTGGCACATACAGAGATCTTCTCTTTTGAAATGAGTTGCCAACGTTAACAGAGCCAGAGTTTCACATACACATCCGAGTGCAGCCATTAATTGGGAAAACAGAAGATTCAGATCCTGTCAGTCCGCATTCCACAGAACAATAACCAGCTATTGCCCACTCAGGTGAGTCTTGGGGTTGCAGTTCACCCCAGTCCTTGTCTTCCCAGCCCTCAACCCACCTTACTTCACTCCCCACCCACAAACTTGAAGTTGCCTTGTTTAGTTATCTTACCTCAAAAATCCAAACCAGGAAATGCTTGTACATGCTTGTAAGAGAGAGCGCAGGAAATACACCACCAATATGGCTGCTCCATAATTAGGGAGAAGGTTTTATTGTGAAAGAGAGAGAGACTGGACCTGACCAGGGCTAAGGAAGTGGGGGCATGGACAAACCATGTGGGCTATAAGGAGGATGAGTAGCTGGGGAGAAGGAAGCCCATGCACGGGAGCAGCCTGGGAGGTTAGGGTAGAGGAGGAGGTGAGAAGGGCCAGGAGGCTAGCGTGGGCTTTGATAGGTGCCACAGGTACATACCAATGGAGAGACAGGAACCCCTTTGCCACAGGTTCCTGAGGATGCTGGCTTTTATCTACCCACCAGAAATCCTTCTATAGTCCAGCTTGAGCTGAGCCCAGACTCAATTTTGGATCTAGTCAGTGTGTGTGTGATGGTGAGGAGTAGGGTACCCTTTGGAACTGATAATACTCTGTTCTACCTCCTAAATTCTTTGCCAATGGGACTGCGATTTAGAATAGTAATAAAGACAGAAGTCTCTTTGTCGCTCAGGCTTTTGCTTCTAAGTCTCTGAGTCTCCTCGCAGAAGCCCCTCAGCCATTCATCTGACACCCAGCTAAGGTGTGACTGGGATCTGGGAAGACAATGGTTCTAAAGCTATAGACTGTGCTGTGTGTGTTCCAATTTGCCTAGAATTCCAGCATGCAAAAAGTATCTGAGGCAGAATGATGTTCTAGGCTAACCTGGGCTACACAGAGAGCTCCTGCCTCACAATGCAACACAAATGACAATCCTTTAGGCTATGAAGTGAGTCATTGCCTTTGCTTTTCCTAAAGAATCAACTGGGGCTGGAAAGATGGCTCAGTGGTTGCTGGTACTACTGCTTTTCCCAAGATGCACATGGTGGCTGTTTGTAGAGACCAGGCTGACCTCTAACTCACAGAGATCTGGTTGCCTCTGCCTCTGAGTGCTGGGATTAAAGGTGTGGGCCACCACCTGGAGATCATGCCGGCTGTTTGTAACTCTGGTTCTAGGGGATCCAATGCTGTCTTCTGGCCTCCTAAGGCAGGAAGCACACACGCATGCACACACACACACAGCGCACACACACATACAGCACACAGACACTTAAATACGATGAGCCATGTTAAAGGACCCTCAGCTGCACAGTGGGATTAATGACACAATTATAAGCACTACTGACAGCTGCGACATTGCTGATTTTGTATTGTGAGGGTGTTGAGAAAGTTTGGTCATTAGGGACTAGATATCCCAATTTGGTTTTGTGAAGGTGAAATCTACGTCACATAAAATTAACTATATTAAAAGTGACCTATGTAGAACATTCCCTTATTCTTCAAGCCTGGCACATCTATCGGGTTCCAAAACATTTTCTCCACTTCTGAATAACCGTTCATAAATGTTAAACAGTCAGTTCTGTTCTCTCCACCTGCCTCTGTACCCAACCGTGGTGTGCATCTTCTTCTTACTGTGGATGCTTCTTGGGAATGAAGACAATGGGCTTTGGTTGCCTTCATTAGCATGTTTTCTAGGCTCATCGCCTCAATAGCATGCACCAATGTTTCAGTCCTTCAAGAGACTGAATTATATCGTGAATTAAGTTTTGTTTTGCTTGTTTTTTTTTTTTTTTCAAGACAGTGTTTCCTGGTATAACCCTGATTGTCCTGTAGACAGCCTGGGCCCTGTAGACCAGGCTGGCCTCAACTTTAGAGATCTACCTGCCTTTGCCTGAGAGCTGGTATTAAATGTGTGTGTCACCACATCTGACTGTGAGTGAGTATTTTTTTTTAATGGAAGAAACTGAGAATTTATTTTTGGAGCTTCTGGATTTTTGCTTATCAATTGCTAATGTAGCAAAAGGAACTGAGCATTGAGAGGAGAGGAGAAAACAAGATTTTATCTTTCTAAGGTTTATATCAAGAAGATGGTACTGAAGAGGGGCAAGCCTGTAGGGACACGAATATGTCTGCAGGGTTAAACAAGGTTGTTAGAGGCACGAAACCAGTAAGATTACACATGCAGCTTTTTGTGTCACAAGTAGCCTTTCCACAACTGTAGACTAGGGTGCTGGCAAAAGACAAGCTTTTTGTCCCCACCCCTATTTTAAATATTTAAAATTTTTTTTAATGTGTGCAGATGTTTTGCTTGCACGCATGTTTGTGTGCCATATTCATGCCTGGTACTGGAGGAGGCCAGAACAAGATGTCCAGTTCTTTGGATCTGGGGGTACAGGCAGTCGTGAGCTGCCCAATATGGGTGCAAAGAAGAGAACTTGGATCCTCTGGAAGAGCAACAAGGGCTGGCCCCTCTCTCCAGACTCCTGTTCCTTTTCATCCACCTAGCCAACTGCAGAGGGATAACTAACAGGAGGATCTGAAAGACATTCTCTTTCCATTTCCATAATGCCACTCACATGATGTCCAACTTCTGCCCCAGAAGCGTAGTAACAGACACACTGAACTTTCACCATGAATGTGGTCAAGGGTCTTAGAAAATCCTATTAGCCTTCATTCTTAGGTGGGGAAAAACGGCAGCACGGGTAGGCGAGGTAATTAATTCTCAGAAATTCTGCAGCTTAGTGGGATAGCAAGGCACAAAAGCAGTTTAAGTGACTCTGCGTTGTACAACACGTGTGGCAAGGTGCTCCAAGGTCTACAGGCTTGGAGGGTGAGCAGGGAGGGAGTCAGCACAGTAGGCCTGATGTTCATGAAGCTCAAGGAGGGCCATCTGGCCTGGGTTCCAGCATCGTTGGCCTCTCCACACTGCTGGACATGTAGTCCAGTCCTGGAAGACCCTTGGACACCAGAGCTGACCATTTTGGTCTAAGTAGACATCAGTCTGCAGGAGCCCCCCCTCCCATCCCCTGCCTTAGAGTCTGCTGCACTAGGTGAGTAGGTCACAGGAAGCTACCAAGTGATTCTCCTGCTATTGCTCCTGATGTCTCACTCCGAGAGAGACTGCTGCTACTTTCATGCACCATCCACTGTGGTCTCCTTCTTTTGGGGAGCATCGCGGAAATGCAGCAGCTGCAGAAGCTATTTTGGGCCAGTAAGGACCCAAAGAAGGTCACCTCTCACAGGCCAAGTGAGTATGGGGAGGGCTGGCATTTTGGGCGAGCATGTGTAGATGTGCCGGGCTCTGGCAAGCCACACACTTCATGAATATTTAAGTAGATTTGAGCAGCCCATTTTCAACATGGAGCAAATTCAGTCAAGTCAGTGTCCCCAGCCTCCAAAGTGCTGAGTCACACACTCTTTGTACCAAGTCATCAGTCTCCCCTAAGCCCAGTGGAAAAATACAAACAAGCACTGATGTGTGACCCAAAAGACATTGAGTTTGTTGGGTTCTTTTCTAATAGGCTACAAAGGATGGAAGAGAAAACCTAGAAGCCAGAGGCATTTAAAAGTGCTAATTCTCTCATGCCAAAGGCAGAATTTAAAGAAGTAAAAATCCCCTCTATTATTTGATTGGTTCAGCAATTAAATATTGAAGTTTCAAACTTTTTAGTTTAGAGATGTGCCTGGGCCTCAAGATGTATCTGAGCTGTGGAGCACTTACTTGGACATGTGGGATCTTGGGTCTGAGTCCTAACACTGCCAGAGAAAACAAGAAAAGGGCAGAAAAAGAGTAAGAAGGTCAGGTGAGGTGTTGCCCATCTGTAATTCCAGCATCAGGAGCCAGCGGCGGGAAGATTGCTGAGAAGTCTGGATTACATGCGAAGACCCTATCTTACTTAAACAGCCGTAGAAGAAGAAAGCAAAATGAAAAACGAAAGAAAGGAAGAAAGGAAAGAAGGGAGAGAGGGAAGGAGGGAGGGA
>NC_022015.1:58775320-58798044 GCF_000317375.1 Microtus ochrogaster | reverse complement strand
TGTAGACCAGGCTGGTCTCGAACTCACAGAGATCTGCCTGCCTCTGCCTCCCGAGTGCTGGGATTAAAGGCGTGCACCACCACCGCCCGGCTCAAAGTCAGTTTTTTGATAATTTTCTTCCCTGGTTAGATCGCATCCGTGCTATATAATTAATTACAAACCATCTTCCTTAGAAGTGAAAGGACCGCGTTCCACACACAAGCTTCTGAGCACTGAACTGGAGACACAGAAGGTGGAAAGTAGAGAAGGAAAAAATCACCAGAGATAAGCTGTTTATTATAGGGTGTGTTTCTGCAAGCACACGTGGCTGCTTTGACGTCTACTCTTTCTCTCTTGGTGTGAGACTGACTCAGCAATGTTCAAATCTAAGTGTTCCAAACTCTGAATGTACTATGATTTATTTGACCTTTCTTCTCTCTTATATATATGCTAAAATCACCTTTCAGCTTTAAATGTTTTGCAGTATTTCCCTCCCTCCCTCCCTCCTTCCCTCCCTCCCTCCTTCCCTCCCTCCCTCCTCCTGCTCCCTTCCTCTCTTTCTCCTTTGGAAACAGGGTTTCACACTGTAGCCCAGGCTGGTCTGAAACTCACTAGGTAGGTTCATAGCAATTCTCTCATACTAAGATGATAGACATAAACCACCTAAACAATTCATGTCTCTTTTTAAAGGCACATTTTGATAGATCTCTATGTATGAAATCACTGCCTAAAACTGTGAGTTCTTTTAAGGCTCCTGGCACACCTTAAATAATTGCTTTCCAGGAAAGTTATTCAAAATATATCCTACCAGCGTCATGTGAGTCCTATTTATGAAACTGGTAAGAAATGTCTGCTATTTAAAAGAGAACCTTCTCAATGTAAGTAACTGCCCACATCTATTCCTTTGATACTACGGATGAACAGTGTGATACATATTTACGTTAAGGTCTTTCTTACAGATCTGCAAACACACAACACATACAAATAAAACACATGATCCTGGGGCTGGAGAGATGGCTCAGTGGTTGGGAGCATTGCCTGCTCTTCCAAAGGTCCTGAGTTCAATTCCCGGCAACCACATTGTGGCTCACAACCATCTGGAATGAGGTCTGGTACCCTCTTCTGGCCTGCGGACATACAGACAGACAAAATATTGTATACATAATAAATAAATAAATAAATATTTAAAAAAAATAAAAAAAACAAAAAACCCCCACATGATCCTGACTTTGGGTTTCATACTTGTAAATTCTGCCCCAGTGTTGGGTCATTTGCCTGTTATTTTCTCTTTCCTTCCTTGTTGGTGTGTGTGTGTGTGTGTGTGTGTCCATTGTGTGTGCCCGTGAGTGTGTACTTCTCTTTTTCAGACAGGGTCACATAATGCACTAAGAGCTCATGAAAGCTCACTGCCAACAAGTCCCAGGGAGTCCCCTTTCTCTGTCTCCCCACCACAGGGGTCAGAGGCCACTCTGTGCCTGCCTTTTGGCGGGTTCTGTGGGGTTAAGCTCAGGTCCTGAGTCATCTGCCCAGGCTCTCTATTATTAATTTTGTGTGTGAGTGTCTGTGAGGGAGTGAGTGAGTGTGTGTGACTATTTTAATGGATACAAGTTTTTAATTTTGTGAAATCAATATCTAATGTTTTGGTGTGGGAGAATTGTCTGTATTCTGTCAATCATGTTACAAATAAACAGTGATTGGCCAAACAGGAAATATAGGCGGGAAAACCAGACAGGAAGTAGAAATGATGTAATGAGAACAGGAGAATTCTGGGAAGGAGGAAGTTGATTCCTCCCACTCCTGCCCAGATCACCGAAGCAGCAGGATGTGCTCTGCGCCACTGAAAAAAGGCTACTGAGACACATGGCTAACATAGATCAGAAAAATGGGTTAATCAAGATGTGAGAGTTAGCCAATGAGAGGCTAGAGCTAATGGACCAATCAGATTTATAACCTACAGAGATCTTTGTGTGATTTTTCTTTGGGACTAAATAGCTAGGGGAAGGGGGGGGGGACAAAAACCCAACAACAAGCAGACCCCCATCCATGTTACAACGTTTCTGTTGTCTGACATTTCTAATTTGATCGGAAACTCTGCCCATTTTAAGCTTTAATTGTTGCACTTACATTCATCGATTTTTTTTATCACTTGACCTTTCTTCTTATATCTAAAGGCATTTCCACGTTCTTCTGTCTCACTTATAAAGTTGCTGGGCTGGAGCTGAGACTCAGTTGGCAGAGTGCCTAGTTACAGGCACAAAGCCTTGGGGTTTAATCCCTAGTGTTACGTGAAACAGGAAGGATGATACCTGTGCAATCCTTTGGGAGGTAGAGAAGGGGGGTGTCAGAGTTCAAGGTCATTGCTGGCTAGTTTGGGGCCAGCCTGGGACACGTGAGACCAAGCAGAGAAACAAACCCACAATACAGTAACAGTGTGGGCACCAGAACAGCTTCAGCCGTCCCTCTGCAGTGGACAGCCAGGCTCCTGCTTGCGTTTGAGATTCCTAGCTTGGCTTTTGTGTCTTTCACTCACACCATTTCCTAGCTTTGATGTCGGTTTCTGTCTTTTGCAGCTGGTTTGGACTGTCTTCGTGCCTCTTATCAGGCTTGATACCTCACCTGACTGTAATATGATGTAACGTAAGGGAACCATGGCGAATGAGCAGGTCCTCCTCATGGGAAGGAGGTCCATAAGCATGTTAGCTGTGCGCGTGTGGGAGGCCGTGTGTTGCAGTGAACAGGTCAGCCCTTCTCGAGGTGGCTAAGTTACTGGGAAACAGGAGAGAGAAGAAGAAAGGAGGGCTTTGGACCATAGCTATGCATGTTGCTCAGCCCGGTCCAATGTCCCATAAGGACACAGAAGGAAAACTTATGGTCTACCAAGAAAGATGAACTGACTTAGCCCCAGTGATCAGGAGCCTGTCAGAGGCAGCAAAGCCTTCGCCTCCATCTTATCCTCTTCATCAATTTAGTGTGGGGGAACTAGAGTTCGCATTTTAAGTCACTGCTGTCTTCTTTCCAAAAAAAAACACATCTCCAGGTCAAAGTAGCCTCTGGAACTCGTAAGGCCAGATGTTACTAAAGTCCAAGCTGTTGACTGCAAGATAGCCCAATGTATTTAGCAAAGCGGTATAAGGTTGAATAAGGTTTATACTGTATAAGCTCCATAATGGTGTATAGGGTGCATACTGTATAAACTCTGTAATGATGTATAAGGGAATAGTATAAGCTGTTTAAGACTTTGTATAAAGGATCAAGTCTGGAGAGTCCAAATCTAGGTTCAGAGTTCATTTTCGGCTGAGTCATCTTAAGGCTGAGGCTGGGGCCTCGGGGTATGAATGGCCAACTGCTCTAGGTGTGGTTTTGTGCTGCTCCTCTCAGAACACTCCCGAGCCCTCGCTAAAGCTGGCAGGCCTTCCATGTGTTGGCCCCCGACTGTGGTCTCCCCTAACCTCTTCAGATGTCTGTCCCTGTCCTACTTCCTTCTGCTTCACCCACAGCCTTTCTCAGTGTTGCATCTAAAGCTTGCTCACTTCCCACCGCCTGGAACATTCTCTCCGTAGGTATCTTAGTTAGGGTTTCTATTGCCGTGATTGAACACCATGACCAGTGGCAACTTGCGGAAGAAAAGGTTTATTTCAACTTATAGTTCCATGGCATACTCTGTCACTGAGAGAAGTCAGAGCAGGAACTCAGGGCAGGAACCTAAAGGGAGGAGCTGATGCAGACGTCATGGAGGAGTGTTGCTTCCTGGCTTGCTCCTTATGGCTTGCTCAGCATGATGCTTTCCTTTACATACCCAGGACCACCTACCCAGGGGTGGCACCAAACACAGTGGGCTGGGCCTTTCTACATCATCAATCAAGGAAAGGAACCACAGGCTTTCCCAGAGACTGGTCTAGTGGGGGCATTTTCTCAATTGAGGCTCCCTCTTCTAAGTGGACTCTAACTTGTTTCAAGTTGACATAAAACCAGCCAGCACCCCAGTCATAACAAGACAGCAGAAACACCCATATCTTGATATATTGAAATAGTTTGATCTATCTTCATATATTGTAGCAGATACGGCTGTTGACTTAGAGAACTCTTCTTCTAAAGGTGATAGAGGGTCCTAGTCTTTGGGGGAAGTAAATAGCAAAAAAAAAATCTGATGCTTATAGAAAGATATATATGTGTGTGTGTGTGTGTGTGTGTGTGTGTGTGTGTGTATTTTCATTCTCCCATTCAGTGAATACATAGTGATAACCAAAGACTGGGCAGATGCTAAGCACTATGGGTAAGGTGATGAATAAACAGCATAGACACTGTCTTTGGTCTCATAGAGCTTACAGACTACACAGGCTCTTACAGAACTAACGTTCTGTGCTTCTGCTGCCTTTCCATCCACTCGAGACGTGCAGCACATGCCACGCTGTGTCTCTGGAGGGTAATGAGCTCAGGAAAGCTAGACGAGCCCCTTCCTTGCCTTTGTGGAGCCTGCAGTCTAGGGTAATCCAAATAGTATATGAGGAGATACTGTAAAGGAAAGGTGGCGACCCGGAAGTGTTTGAGAGGCCAGTGTGGCTGGAGGAGCATCCTGCATCTCACAGTCTTAGAGGTGGGCGGGGTGTTGTATGATATCTGATACAGAAGTTCAGTCAAGGTCCTGCGTTGTGTTTTCTCAGTGGGTCTCTAGGTCAGTGCCTTAGAACACTTAAGCCATTTCAAATTTGGGCCACAGAACCTTGAATCGAAGAGGCTCGTTGCACCAGCAAGCAGAAACAAGACTGGCCAGTTGCTAGCATTTGCTACTAAAACCAATGACCAGCTTCTTGCCCCTCAACTGTTGGGAGCAATGAGACCCCAGATCCTGCATTTCTTGTAATCCCCTGATCTGAGTGCCTACAGCTGCTCTGAGCACGAGACCTTCAGGAGTTCCTGATGGCAGGAGAGTGGTTTCTGGTGGGTTTGGCTGGGGCGTGGCTATCTCTATATAATCTGCCCCTGAACACAATAAAGGGGGCATTCTTGGGGAATTCAAGGATGATCCGTGTCGCTGTCTCTCTGTCTGTGTATTTTAACCTCCAGCCCCCTTGCCCGAAGCTCGCGAACTGGGTGCCAGCGCACAGAACGCAGACACAGGGGTGCGGACACAGGGGCGCGGTGCACGGCGCTCAAGGATGATATTGAAGGAAGACTAACTTCATTTATTACTTATTTATTTTTAAGGTATTTCAACAGTTTTATTTTGTTATTGTGTGTCTTAGTTAGGGTTACTATTGTTATGATGAAACAGCATGACCAAAGCAACTTGGGAAGAAAAGGTTTATTTTATTATTCCATATCATAGTTTTTCATCAAGGAAGTCAGGACAGGAACTCATGCAGGGCAGGAACCTGGATGCAGGAGCTGATGCAGAGACCATGGAGCTGTGCTGCTTAATGGCTTGCTTGCTCCTCATGGCTTGCTCAGCCTGTTTTCTTAGAACCCAAAACCACCAGCCCAGGGGTAGCACCCCCACAAAGGGCTATGCCCTGCCCATCAATTGCTAATTAACAAAATGTCCTAAGCTGGGTATTTTCTCAGCTGTGGCTCCCTCCTTTCGGATAACTAGTTTCTGTGTCAGGTTGATAGAAGACTAGTCAGCATAATTGTGTTTATATGATGTGTTTGCATGTGTGTTTGTATGATATATATGTTTACAAGTACATACGTGTGTGTGCGCGTGCGTGCGTGTTTAGGCCAGTGGACACCTAGTGGAAATTGGTGTCCAATTTCCTTCTACCACAGCACCAGTATGGAATTCTGGTCGTCAGGCTTTGGGGGAAGGTGGGGACAAGCACATTTACCTTCTGATCCATCTGGCCCAAGAACATTTTTCAGAACCTTTGTTTCCAGAGTGCCCTGTGTAGCAGAGGAACCTAAGGCTGTCTTGGGAGCCCATTCATCTTTCATTAGTTGCCTTTATGTTCTTCAGCTATTAAATAGGAATAGAAATATTTTCTTTTCAAAATCTGCACTTAGCACACTGCTCGACCCAGCAGCTGTTCATTAAACCATAGCCATCGTTTTTATCTGTTAAATCGAGATGACACTATTTCCAGTTATCTGCTTCTGTGTCTCCTCTTCCTCCTCCTCCCTCTCACCTAGCCCTGACTATCCTGGAATTTTCTGTGTAGACCTGGCAGGCTTCTAATTTGAGTAACTACTCCCTTTTGTGCCTCCTGAGCGCTGGGTTTAGACATGCAACCTTTTTTCTTTCCCTCTTTCTCTTTTGTAAGGCAGGATGTTCGTTTTATATCCCACTCTGTAAGCGAAATAGAGATCCTTCAGTGGACATCCTGTCTAGTGTCCGGATTACAGGCCTGTTAGTCCACTACCGGTTGTGGAGTCTTACTTCTTGTAGCCAGAATCTTACTTTTTCAGAGGTAAATCGAGTCATTGTCTTCATTTGCCCAGTACAGGATTAATGCCTCATGCAATCTGTTTAAAGCGGCCTTGTACTTTTCTCTTGCTTGGGGCTGCTCATTTTTAGTTTCACGGGTGTTTTTCCGTTTGGCTATCTGCTTGCCCCAGGGTGGAGAGCAAGCACCGCCACCACGCTCCGCCCCGGCCACCAAAGATCACTCAGACTCCAGCGCTCGGGCGCAGCGGAGCGGACCAGCCAATCAGAATAAGTTTGGCCCTCTACAGTTTCCGTCCGCTCACTAGGAGGCGCTGCGGTGGCCGCGGCGGCCCGGGCTGTCGCGGGCCGGGGCGGTTGGGGCTGGTAGCTGCGGCTGCGGCCATGGAATGGAGTTCCGAGTCGGCGGCCGTGAGGCGGCACCGTGGTGCCGCGGAGCGTCGGGAGGGAGAGGCTGCCGAGCCGCACGGGGAGCGAGAGGCCTCGGCTCCGGAGGACGCGAGCGGCGGCGGGAGGACGCGGAAGAGGAGCACGGAGAGCGGAGGCGCGAGCCGGGGCGCGGGGACCGCGCTGTGCGAGGCGCGCACGGTGCTGGCGCTCGCGCTCTATCTGCTCGCACTGCGGGCGCTCGTGCAGCTTTCGCTGCAGCGGCTGGTGCTCAGCCGGCCCGCCGGGCTCCAGGGCGAGTTCGACGCGCGCCAAGCCAGGTACGGCCGACCGAGCCGGCGGCTCATCCGCTGCTGCCCCAGGCGGGGAAGCCCGGCGTGGGGGACCCCCGAGTCGGCGTGTCCCGCGCCGGTGAGCCCCGGGTCAGTGAGCCCTAGGCGGGTGAGTCTGGCGCTGCGGCGCTGAGACCTAGAGCCCTGGGCGCACGTGGGTGGGAAGTGGGATGGTCCTGTGCGTCCCTCTCGAGTCTGAATTGCGGGTATCCGGGGCTAGCAGGCTCCCCCTTTTTTGCTTTCTCGGGGTGGCCAGGTGGATCGGGTCTGCTTTAACCATCCACTGCCCCGCTTGCAGATGAATTGCGGTTACACGCCCCTGTCATCAGTCCCTTTCTGGAGCAACTTGCACTTTTTACTTTAGTTAGTTCTCTTGAATTTAAAATGAGACGGGAGTGGGGTGTTCGTGCCAAGACTGCATTCATTATAAAGCCTTTTGGGGATGGTGTTGGGAAGGAGTGATGCAGTGTGCTGCCTTCCCAAGCACCACAGCTCCTAAATCCGGAAGCTGTGGAAACTCCTCAGAAGCCACCGGTTCAGAACTTTGCCCACAATTTCTGAAGTTCGCGGACGGTCTGTAGTTCGTCCGTATTACGTACTGTATAGGATTCAACCTTTTTAAACGACCTCAGATGTACCAGGGAAGGTGAATTCTTTGATATTGTAACTTGCGTCATAAACCAGATGAAACCTAAGCAAGTAGAAAGTTTTTTAACGGCGGTCGTATTTTAAAAACTGCTCCTTTGGATGTAGCGTGTTGAAAACTTAATTTGTTAAGGGGTTTCCTTGGTTTTCCTTATCATCGGTTTCGGCCACTTTGACCCAGTAAGGAACAATCCATAACTAGCCTGTGATGTGTTTTCCTGCCTAGCCTTCAGCCGTCTCACGTATTGAATATAAATCCTAGACTTGGTACTGATTTGATGTGGGGGCGGGTCACTGGAAGATTTGAAAGCATTAGCTGCTGGGATGCAATATAAAGTGATAAAACTTCCAGGTCATGTCTGAATTTATATCTATCTACCTATCTATCTATCTATCTATCTATCTATCTATCTATCTATCTATCTATCTCTCTTAAAGCGCCCTGAGCCCTAGCACTTGAGGGGCAGAGGCAGGCGGAACTCTGTGAGTTCGAGGCCAACCTGGTCTATATAGTGAGTTCCAGGATAGCCAGATACCATGTCTTAGAAATGGGGAAGGACAGTGTATTTTTTTTTCCTTTATGTGAGAAGTCAAAAGAACTAAACTCTGAGGTAGAAGGGAAGTGACGTGGGATTTCCTTCTGTATGCTGTGATTATCATTGGTTAATAAAGGAATTGCTTTGGGCCTATAGCAGAGCTATAGGGGAACAGAGCTAGGCTGGGAAAACTAAACTGAATGCTGGGAAAAAGAAAGGCAGAGTCAGAGAGAAGCCATGTAGCCCGCCAGAGACAGATGCTGACCGTTAAGCCACTGCCACGTGGCTGATACACAGATTAATGGAGATGGATTAAATTAATATATAAGAGTTAGCAAATAAGAAGCTAGAGCTAATGGGCCAAGCAATGATTTAATAAATACAGTTTCTGTGTGATTATTTCGGGGCTGAGCAGTTGGGAACCAACAACAGCCTTCCTTCTCCAGGGAAGCCCAATGGGATGTTGCTCCGACACGTGTTCCTTTCCAGTTTGCAGGAGTTCCTCATCATTGTTCTTTTGATTCTCCCAGGGATTATCTGGAACACATAACAGCCATTGGCCCCAGGACTACCGGAAGTGCAGAAAATGAAATTCTGACAGTCCAGTACCTTTTGAAGCAGATCAGACTGATTGAAGCACAAAGCCAGAGCCTACACAGGATCTCAGTGGACATACAGAGGCCTACAGGCTCCTTTAGCCTTGACTTCTTGGGCGGCTTTACAAGCTACTATGACAACATCACTAATATTGTGGTGAAGCTGGAGCCCCAGGGCGGAGCCCAGCACGCTGTACTGGCTAACTGTCACTTTGACTCGGTGGCAAATTCACCAGGTATGTACTTGATTTTTAGTCATTTAAGGTCACTGCAGTCCAGAAAGTTTACTAACGTAGCCCCAACCTGCCTGAGCAGTTGTCGGGACCATTTTTCCTAGACAGCATTTTCTCATTGTGATGGAAGGCAAGCTAATTAATACCAGTGTAGAGTCTAACAATTTAATATTCCCTTAAGTTCTTATTGTTATTACTACTGTTATTGTAATTACTAAACAGTGGCCCACAAACCCCATGACAATACATGAGCTGTTTTTGGTAGACTGAAGTAGCCTTACTGGTTTACCGATGTGTCTGTCCACTTGTAAGTTACACAGCCAGGGGCTGCAGTAGGGGTTGCTTTGGGTGTACTGGGTAAAGCATCCCTGCATTAAGGGATACGTGGTTTGGAGGACTTTACTTTTGCAGTTTCTGATAACTTAGAAAGTTAGAGTTACTGCCCACGTGTCCACTGAGGGGATGGCATACTGGTAGAATACATTGTGCTCGGAATAGACATTGGTAAGACAAAAAACTTGATGCTTAAGACAATGACTGACATAATACATATTCGTCAAATCAGCAAGAATCCCCTACATTAAATTTTTTTAAATATTGAACTTTTTATTGATTCTTTGTGGATTTCACATCATTCATCCCAATCCCACTCATCTCCCCATCCTGTCACTGCCACCCTCTGCCCTTGTAGCCTTCCCCAAAACAAAATTTATGATAAACCAAAATTAAAAAATAAAAATAAAACAGAAAACACATTAAAAAGAAATCTCGGCGTGGAGGCTGTAGCGTGGCTCAGTAAGTCACACAGTATGTATCCCTTTAGTCCATACCGTCTTTACTTACAAGTGGTCATTGCAATGAGTCATGGGGTGTTGTGAGAGGAGGAGCGGGCTGCGTCCTGCTGCCCGGCTAGCTTAACCCCTGAAGTAACCACACAGAAACTGTATTCATTTAAACACTGCCTGGCCCATTAGCTCTAACTCTCACATATTTGTTTAACCCATCTCCATTAATGTGTATCGCCACTTCACTGTGGCTTACCCTCTTGAGTCTAACCAGCGTCTGTTTCAGGCAGGAGAAGCATGGCGTCTGCCATTCTGCCCTTCTTCCCAGCATTCTGTTCTGTCTACTCCACCCACCTAAGTGCTGCCCTATCAAAAGGCCAAGGCAGTTTCTTTATTCAACCAATGAAAGCAACACATAGACAGAAGAACCTCCTACGTCAATGGGGAACTTGTGTTTTTTTTTTTTAAATATAAGATTTCTCAGAAACATGTCTTTAGTAGTTTGAATAGTATTTCATGCATCCTGAGGCCAGACCAAAGAGTGCAACCTGCATTGGCAAGATTAATGGTAAGAAAAGTATTTAAAACTTCCTTCAAGCCGGGCGGTGGTGGCGCACGCCTTTAATCCCAGCACTCGGGAGGCAGAGGCAGGCGGATCTCTGTGAGTTCGAGACCAGCCTGATCTACAAGAGCTAGTTCCAGGACAGGCTCCAAAACCACAGAGAAACCCTGTCTCGATAAACCAAAAAAACAAAACAAAACAAAACTTCCTTCAATTGTTTGATAGGGTATTGGTTGAAATGCATGTAGCAAAACTTAAAAGAGGCATTAGGCTTCCCCAGAAGTTTCACAAAAAGCATTGCAATCAACAGTAACAGCTTGGAGGTGGAGAGATTCAACTAGCTTGAAAGTTGGAGATCAAGTTTTCCCAGAATGTGGAGGTATTGATGTAGTGGTGGGCCACAAGGATTATTTCTTGCTTTTTAAAAAAAATATGTGTTTATGAGATGCTTATTTTATTTATGTGTGTGTGGATGTACTTGGAGGCCAGAAGAGACTGATAGTTTAGGCATCTATGAGCAGTTGTGGCTGGTGTGGCTTCTGGCATCTGAATTTGGCCTCATGATGAAGCAGCATGCTCTCTTAAGTGCTGGGCTCCAGAGATTTTTTTTTTTGTCTTGTTTTGTTTTGTTTTTTTGAGACAGGGATTCTCTGTGTAGCTTTGGCTGTCCTGGAACTCAGAGATCTCCCTGCTTCTGCCTCCAGAGTGCTATAATTAAAGGTATGTACTGCCACCGCCTGGCTCCAAGGGTTATTTATTTATTTTTTGTTTAGAGATGGCGATGTTTTTGAAATATATAGTGAAACAAATCACTATTGAAATGCTATTGTATGAAGTCTGCTCATTGTTTTTAAGTCCTGAAATCTTTTATCATGTAAGTAATGGCCTCTTACTGTGGCCTCATGTCTAAACCAATGGCTTCATGTCTAAACCAATGGCATGCATTGTCTCTAAAATTTTTCTCTATATACTCAAGTAAACATTCACAAATAAAGCATGTAAAAAAAAACCCCAGCTAATGTAGGCAGGTAAGAATAGAAAGTAGCATTTACCATGGCATCCTGAGACTTTTCAACTTAAGAAGACCCCTTTTCTGACTTGTCACCTCTGATCACACCGAGCTGGGGTAGGTGCTGGGCCTTCTGGCCAGGAGGAGAATATCTGAGGATCGTTAGGCCTTCTTGGGCTTATTGCCTAATTTATTCTTTAACTTCTTAGCTGTTAAATGGCAAAATAGTAGTTAATTTGCTAATAGTGTTGCTGAAAGGATTAACTGTGAGCAAAACATTAGGATGATATCTTTGAAGAAAAATCTTCCCTTGTTGGTACCATTGATAGCATTGCTTCTGGACTGCTTGAATATACAGCAGGCCCAATATAACCATCTAGAATTACGTAGGACATAAACTAGCCTTAACCCGATGAAATGATTTTGCAACTGGACATTCCTTTGCATTTAGAATATACTCTGCTTATTCAGAACCAGTATCCACACATTCATTTTTAAAAGGGCAGAAGTGCCTTAACTTATGCTAGGGACACTACAAAGCCACCCACCCTGTGCTCATTATTAAGATGCTTCAATTGGAAAGGGACACCTAGTACTGTGGCTATTTAAGAGCATTGTATTAGAAAGACAAATGTAGAAATCCCTTGATTTTTTATTTTTTTAAAAAGATTTATGTATTGTATACACAGTGTTCTGCCTGCATGCATGCCTGCATGACAGAAGAGGGCACCAGATCTCATTACAGATGGTTGTGAGCCAGATTGTGGTTGCTGGGAATTGAACTCAGGATCTCTGACTTTTTCTTTACATTTCATAATTCTTATGTGGGATGGATCCCTGTAAGAAAAGATAAATAAGAGAAAAAAACAGACAAGGCTGTTTCCACACGCAGGTGTATCTGGGTGATGCCAGGGGAAAGCGAACCGTTTCTAAGAGGTGCTTCAGCCCTGCGGCTTAGATGTTGTCATCAAAGAACAAAACTTTTTTGAAAAGTGACAAAGACAAGAACCAGATGGGATGTAGCATAGTGGAAGAGTGATCGCCAGTATGTGCAGCCCCAGATTCTATCCATAATGCTGCTGAAAAACCGAAACCAAACCAAAGCAGGAAAGGAGAAAGGACCTGGTGTCTGTGGCAGCAAACGGTGGAGGTGACAGGTATGGGAAGTAAAGTCCAGTGGTGAGGTTTGCTGTCCGAGGCTCTTCAGGGCCTCAGGTTGTCTTTGAAGATTAACCTTTGTCCTTCCCAATAAAGGGGAGGCGGACACCTGCAGAGATTTATGCTCTGCTTTTAGGCAAATGGGAGGAGGGCAAAGAATTTATTTTCTATCCTTTGGATTTCTTAGAGTACCCAAACACCTGTGTTCAAGTACCATATTTTGAACGGCGTTTTCTGCTCTCCTCACATGGTGCCATGTGTACAGCTTATATGTGGAGTGCACCAGTGAAAAGACTTTGGAGAGTTGTTAGAACACACCCCCTTTTACACAGGGTCTCATGTAGCCCAGGCTAGCCCTGAACTGGTCTCAGACTTGCTGTCCAGAACTGGTCCTCAGATGTAGCTGAGGATGGTCTTGCTGAGTGTGCCACCATGCATGCTTTAAATGACTAAAGAGATTTTTGTTCTTTTTTCAGATTGAACCTATGGCTTCCTGCATGTTAAGCGATGTTCTATTTCTAGTTTAAAAATCATTTTTTTACCTAAGATTTTATGATACCCATACTGTTAGTGTGAAGAAAATATCTGCCAATAATAAGCTTAAGAGAGTAGCTTTTTACACACTCATCAAATAGTTGTTACCTGTGTTTGTGTGCGTGCACGCGCATGCACTCACCTGCTGGGGATGGAACCTAGCACCTGTACTTGCTGGGCAGATGCTCTATCACTAAGCTGTCCTCAGCGTCAGAAGTGTTATTGAGACATCCTGAGCAGTGTAGTCTAGGCTGGCCTGAGTCTTACCAAGGGCTGGGACTGGGACCTGCGCAGCCATGGTTGTTTTAAAGCTCTCAGCAGCATATCTGGATGCGGGAATTGATACCAATGAGAAGTAATGTTATCTAGGGAACCTCATTTATCGCCTCAGGTCTGCTGCGGTGCCAGGTCATCGGTAAAGGAGACACTTGAGTTATTTTGGGGTGGCTTCAATTTCAGGGTTGGTTCTAAATGGAAAGGGATGTCAGTTAATCAGTCAGCCTTTTTACTGTCCTCTGACTTTCACTTAAAGGGATTTTGACCCTTTTCTGGGTGTGTTCTAAGACTAGCACCAATAAAGTAGGGAATATGAATGGGGAATTGGTCAGTCAGCCCTTTAAAGGTAAATGTTTTTGAATTTCACTTTCACTTTGAATAAAGAAAAGTCTTACTGCTTGCTTTTTTTTAAAGGACAGTTTCAAATGAAATAGAATGTTTATTTCATCTGTTTTCAGAAAAGTGACGCACTGTAGCTCTATAGCTTATCCCCTGCTCTAATTAACTGTGACCAGGTAGCGGTTATGCCGTTCTACTCTGACTGCTGGCTAATAATAATCAGTCCAATGATCACCAAGAGAGGTGTCATTAATATTGTTTCTTTCTGAGCAGAAGTGGGGTATGGAGTTTAACAGAGCCCCAAAGCAAGCATTTTATTTCAGCTGGTTACACAGCCTTCCCTAAGTTTTCAGACAAAGGGGAAGACTAAGGCGGGCTGGGCCAGACAGTGGGGTTGTCTTGTCTAATCTGTGCAAAACCTGTGAGGGGGAGCCATCGTCCGCTCTCTGTTCAGGAAGTAGTGAATGACTTCCTGTTCTCAAGTCCCGCTGAATGCTGCGGCACCCGGCCTCACCGTGTGCACATCTAGAAGTGCTGCCTGCACTAGGGTGGTGTTTACTCACCCCGAATGCCCTTTAAACTGCCCTTGTGAGAAAAGTCAGCTCTTTAGAAAACAGAATTGGTTACTGGACTCCAGTGTGCCTCCCGCTCTCGTTCAGTCCAGTTTTACTCCTTTTCCACTGCAGCCCTCCTCCTTGCTGCATTGGATCCCCGTATTTCATTCTATGCTGGTGAAGGATGAGGACCCCTTTGAACATGCTAACAGTATCATGAGCGACTAGCCGTGCCTTCTCAGTGTCGTCAGATAGCCGTCGGCTACTTTAGTCCTCACAGTGCTTTTGAAACACAGCAAGATGGCTCAGTGCTTAAAGGTGCCTGCCACCAACAAGCCCCGCTGCCTGAATTTGGACCCACATCATGGAAGGAAAGATTGTCCTCTGACTTGTATCTGTGCGCTGTCGTATACCAAGTCAGTACATACAAATGTTAAAATTAGTATGATGATCTTCTGACATAGAGGCTGGCAGAGTGTGTGAGTGCTGTACCTTTTCAGTGCTGGATCAGGGTCCTAGGTCCCTCTTCTGTGTCTTATCGTTTGGTGCCTTCTTCGTGCCGTTCCCTTACTTTATCCCTTCAGAAAAGCCCTGAAGAGTGCTCCTTCATCCAGTGTAAG
Organism: Microtus ochrogaster; assembly: GCF_000317375.1. NCBI lineage: Eukaryota > Metazoa > Chordata > Mammalia > Rodentia > Cricetidae > Microtus > Microtus ochrogaster. Next base: position 58,783,120 of record NC_022015.1, on the reverse strand, counting down.
CATCCATCACAGAGAGCTGCTCCCTCTGTAAATGTGAGGTGATAGCGTGGAGGAAGTAAGACTATTCCAGAGGATAAACTCCAGCTGGCCTGTGGCCTTAGCTGGTTAATTCCCTAGCACAGATACTGAGTGTGTACTGTAAGCTGTAGTGAAGAGGCGGGCAGGCCTGCTTTTCATCCCACCCAGCTCCTGCACTGCTAGCTTTACACCCGAAATAACAACACACAAATTGTATTCATTTAAACACTGCCTGGCCCATTAGTTTCAGCCTCTTATTGGCTAATTTTCACATCTTGCTTTAACCCATATTTAGTAATCTGTGTAGTACCACGAGGTGGTGGCTTACCGGGAAGATTCTAACCTGTGTCCATCTCGGAGAGGAGAAGCTATGGCATCTGCCTCACTTCCCTTCTTCCCAGCATTCTGTTCTGTCTTCCCTGCCTACCTATGTTCTGACCTATCAGGCCAAGTGGTTTTCTTTATTAATTAACCAATGAAAGCAACAGATAGATAGAAGACCCGCCTACATCAGTAAGCATGGTTCCGGGTACCATTATGTCATTGAGTAGACCACTTCTGTCTTTATTGGGCATAGCTGTCACCCTGTGACAGTTATGCTTCTGGATGCAGCTGTCAGGATGCTCTGAGGGGAGAGCCGCATTCCACACCAGCACTGAAAGCCACTGATGCTCCCAAAGTGACTCTGTTTCTCTGACTCCAAGGTGCCAGCGATGATGCAGTTAGCTGTGCAGTGATGCTCGAGGTTCTCCGAGGCATGTCCTTGTCGTCAGAACCCTTGCAGCATGCTGTAGTGTTTCTCTTCAATGGTGCTGAGGAAAATGTCTTGCAAGTAAGATTTCATTGTTTTAAATATTTGATTTGAATAATAATGAGAGTAATAATGATTGGTAACACTTATTGTGTTTTATTAGTAATATGAGTAATACTATAAAATAATATGCAAAACAAATACTGTACTTGATAGTACTTTAAAAATACCCATGAATGCAGACATACTCAGTATGTTAGAAACACAACTGAGAACAGCTTATCTTGCTAGGATGCCATTCTTTTGTTTGTTTTTCCCTGAGGACAGTGTTTCTTTGGTAGCCTTGACTGCCCTAGAACTAGCTCTGTAGACCAGGCTGGCCTCATGTCACAGAGATCTGCCTGCCTCTGCCTCCTGACTGCTGGGATTAAAGGTGTGTGCCAGCACTGCCTGGCTGTTTTTACTTTTAATTTTTGAACAGGGACTTGCCGTGTCTCCCATGATGGCCTGGCACTTGCGATCTTCTTGCCTCAGCTTTCTGAGTGCTAGGATTACAGGCATGTGCCACTGTGCCCAGAAGAGTGTCTGATTCAAGGGCTTCTTATTGTTATAATGACTCTCTCCTGAGAGTCTTTAGCCTTTGAGTTTCGGAGAGATGATCTGAGGAAGGTACTGACAGCAGGAATGGCCACCCATATGGATTTCGCTCCTGTATTTTCTTTTTTTTAACTCTGGCGTATTCTCACAGTGGCTTTCCACTTGGCCAACTGAACACCATTATATACAGGAAGATGTCTTTGGAGTCTGCCTTTGAGAAGTGTTTACTTTGCTCTCATAGTCCCCACCTTTTCAAGATAGCCATTCTGTTATGCAAATAAGCAATATAAAACCATATTTTAACCTACATTTGTTTCTCTCCTCATTAAGGCTAGTCATGGTTTTATTACTCAGCATCCCTGGGCCAGTTTGATCCGTGCATTTATTAACCTGGAGGCAGCAGGTGTAGGAGGGAAAGAACTTGTGTTCCAAACAGGTAAGTGAGGCTGCACTGCGTGTTTCAGCTCAGTTCTAATCTTAGGACGGTGGAGCATTTTTCAGTGTCAGTAAGCTCTTTAAGGAGCAGTCTCTTGAATGAGATTAGTTTTTAAGGTGGGAGATAATTTTAACTTGTCTTTGTGAATTTTTTTTTGGTGTGTACACGTGTGGTATATGTTCGTGTGTGTGTGTGTGTGTGCGCGCGCGTGCGCGTGCACATGCTTGTGATAGCTAGATGTGTTAACATCCAGTGTCTTCTTCAGTTGCATTCTACCTTATTGCGATACTGAGACAGGGCCTCTTGCTGAACCTGGAGCTCACCCTTTCAGCAAGGCTGGCTGGTCATTGTTCCAGCAGTCTTTCTGCTTGTCCTTGTTAGTTTTTTTAAACAAAATAATATGATCAACATTTGGCTCCTGTATAGTACTTATTTATATGCAATATTGTTTAAAATAATCTTATGTACATTAAGTTATTTAGTTCTCAAAGCAACTTGAGGAATACATGCTACTATACTTCTACTTTATAGATGAAGAATAGAGGTAGGAGGGTTTAATTAGTGAGGTTTTATAGTTGGTATAACATGGTTTGAACCTGAGCAATTCGGGTTCAGACTTGGTTCAGAGCCAGTTAACTGGATTGTAATATGTGCTGGTTGTTTCCTTTTTTTGGCAACATGACACGGACATAACTATAAAGAGAGAGCCTCAGCTGAGGAGCCACCTCCATCAGATTGGCCTGTGGGCATGTCTGTTTGTTTTCTCATTAATGATTGATATGGAAGGGCCCAGTTCACTCTAGGTGGTAGCACTCCTATGCAGGTAGTCCTGAGTTTTATAAGAAGCAAGCCAAGCAAGCCAATAAGCAGCATTCCTCCATGGCCTCTGCTTTAGATTTTGCCTCCGGATTCCTGACTTGAGTTCCTGCCTTAGCTGCTGTTGGATGGACTTTAACCTGTAAACTAAACGAACCTGTTTCTCCCCGCAAATTCCTTTGTCAGTGTTGTATCCCAGCAGCAGAGAAGCGAATGAGGACATCATATAAAATGTAGTAAAGTATAGAATGCTTTGCATTATGTTATTACAAAAAGTGTAATAAAATTAATATTCAGCTGGGTAGTGGTGGCACACGCCTTTAATCCCAGCACTTTGGGGGCAGAGGCAGGAAGATCTCTGAGTTCGAGGTCAGGCTGGTCTAGAGAGTGAGTTCCATGGCAGCCAGGGCAACACAGAGAAACCTGTCTCGAAAAAATATTTAAAAAAAAAAATCACCATCCTATAATGGTGAATATTATTTTTATTAATTATGGATGATTTATAAGGATTTAAAATGACAATTATGAATTAAAATGAGAAAATTTACTCAGTTTAAGGGATTTAATTTTATCACTGAATTAATTTAAAAAAATCAGAAATGGAAAGCAACCATTTATTTCTATTTAGAAGTTCTCTGTCAAATACAGTTTTATTATATTATGTATAATTATATATATATTTATAATAATTAATTAAATTAAACATCATGCTCAATAGCCAGAGAGAGTTTAAATCTTAGGCTGAAACTTTCCTGAAGATAACAGGGTAAATCAATAAGTACTGTGTCCTTGCCATCCTAGCAGAACCTAAAGCTTGGCTTGCTCCGCCGAGGCCTGTTAGGACCTGACGATGGAAGTCCGTCCTTTGTCCTGCCTCTGCTGGAAACTAGGGCAAAGCATCAGTGCCTTTTAGCCACACACAAAGCTTCTGCCCAAAGCTGCTTTTGTTGTTGTTTGAGTCAAAATGATCTTACTGGTATCTCTGGCTGCCCTTGAACTCCGGATCCTTCTGCCTCTACCTTCGGAGAGCTGGGAGCCGAGGCATGTCCTACCATTCTGACTTGTCTTGATGGTGAGTAGTGTTCTGGGTGAGATGACTAAGGTGGTAGAGACTTGCTCTAGCATCTTCAAGAGGCATGCTGCTGTTTAAGTTTTGAAATTACGCTAAGTGCTTTTGTAACCTAAACAGTACCATAATCCACTACTCTCTCAAACTTACTTTACACTCTTACTCTCAAGATGGATCTGTATTGCACTTCAGTTACACCTTTAGGAAATTCAGGGTTGCCAAGTTGGTGGTGTAGGCCTTTAACCTCAGCCTATGGTGGGCTGAGTTGGGCGATCTCCAAGTTCCAGGTCTACATAGGGAGTGAGTGCAGGTCAGCCAAGGCTACACACACACACATACATACATACATACACACACACACACACACACACACACACACACACACACACACACACACAGAGAGGGGGGGGAGATATTCAAGGTCACAAGGTGAGATTCAGCAATATTTTTTATTTAACTCTCAATCTTTTCTATTTTCTCCTTAATCAGCAGGAAGCAGCTGAACTCTAATATCTACAGAGAGAGGTGGCTGCTCTGCACCCCTCCACCTCATTTCTTGATATCATCCAGGATAGGAGGAGCACATTCAGCAGCTCCCAAATGAAAAAGGAGTAGCAGAGCTCTAAGCAAGGAGTGCAGTGAGTCTCACCTGCTGTGAAACTCTAGGCTGTTCTAGACAACAGTGTGCCTCATATTTCCCCTGCCAGACGTGTATTATAAACTATAACTTATGACCCAGCACCCTGTTCTGTGCTCTCCACCCAGAGAGAATGCCCCTCACTGCCTGTAGACGACCAGCTCTCCTGTGGTGCTGTCTTCTGGAAAGCTCATTAGTGTTTCTGTGTTTGACCAAGAGGACAGCGCCCTCAGGCCAGCAGATAGAGATTGTGTTTGAGAGTGTGTGCCAGATGGCCATCCTCAGCTTTTCTGTGCGTGTGAACCTTGTCCTGTCCTGGCTTTTCAGACAAAACAGTTTGTACTCTCCAGCGCTCCATTGTCATCTCAGAGGGAAATGCTCATTTGGAGAGCTGTCGGTGGCTGGAATAGTCATTCTTAATGGCAGAAACAGTGGCCCACCAGGCCAGCACCGTAGTGAGTCAGGAAGGCTTGCTGACATTATTTTTGAATGATGTTAATAAAATACAAACTTATAAAATTTGAACAGATTAAACCATTAATATATGTTCCATTTTGAAAAATTCAGGCTCTACCAACTGATTATAAGAAACTGTGGCATTTGCAGCACTCTGAGAAAACCAGTGTTATAATTTGCTCCACATTCTTCTAGGATATTTTAATAATGTGTATTTATGCACATGAACACATGCACACATGATTTCCTTGTGATATTTTGTAACAGCAGCCTTCATTAGAATTAATATATATATATTTAAATCATGGCTTATTATATCAATATATAATTTAAATGTCCTCTAGTTCACTTACTTAATGTTAAAATTCAGTGTTTTTTTCTTTTAGGTATTTCCACATAGTTGTGTATACTATCATAATTCTAGAGTATTAAAGAAAATGTTTGTGTGTGTGCACTCATTTCTTTGTGAATGTGTGTGCGCATGTCTGTGCAGGTACCCAGAAAGGTTCAAAGAGGTCATACACCCTTGGAGCTGGAGTTACAGGTGTCTGTGAGCCCCTTGACCATGGGTGTTGGGAACTGATCTCTTGTCCTCATGATTGAGCAGCAGAAATCCTAACGACAAAGCAGCCCCTCCAGCTCCGAAGACATTTCCATCACCCCTGAAAGAGTCCCTGTACTCATTGCTAGCTGTTGCTCACATTTCCTTGGTCGGCTGACCGTGTGTGGCTGTGCTGAAAGAGCTATCTGGTTAACCTCCTATTATGTTGTCTTGTTTCGTTTCAGGCCCTGAAAATCCTTGGCTGGTCCAGGCTTATGTTTCAGCAGCCAAACACCCCTTTGCTTCTGTGGTGGCTCAGGAGGTTTTTCAGAGTGGAATCATCCCTTCTGATACTGACTTCCGAATCTACAGGGATTTTGGAAACATTCCAGGTATTCTGTCAGTGGTCACAGGCTATTGTATTCAAAGGAAACTTTACTTCTTGAAGATTGTAATAGCTTCTGAGAGGACTGTATGTGAGGGCTTTATCCTCTGGCTCACCAGAGTAGAGTTCTCGATGCTGTCCTTTAAAAAACCCCCTCATAATCTCAGTGCCGCCTCCTGTAGAGTGCTGCGTACCACAGTGGGTGATGGAGAGGACTGGTTAGCACCTCATTCCCAAAGATGCCAAGAATCCTCAGGGTCTTTGACTCCCATGCTGTTGTCTTATTTTTCCAACTGCTTTGGCAGACTTGAACAGTTTACTCGAAATTTAAATTTTGCTCTTAACTGTCCAAATTCCGTTCCCCAAACTTTCTTCCCTAATATGTGGCTTAAACTGCTTATTTAATTATTATGTTTTAAATTATGGACTGTAGTTATAGATTTTTGTAAGAACAGAAAAGGGTTTATGACATTCATGAATATGACAGACATCAGTCAATCTCCTGCTTTGCCATTTTGTCTTTTAGAATTTAATATGTTAAACAAACAGGCCTAACACAAGTTCAATCTTTAAAGTAAGACGACTTTTTCCATTGTCTGTCTTAGGAATAGACTTAGCTTTTATTGAAAATGGATACATATATCACACCAAGTATGACACAGCGGACAGAATCCTCATAGATTCCATTCAGAGAGCAGGTTGGTATTAACAGGTTTGGCTTTTGACATATGATAGTGAAATATCTAGAAAGTGCATTCTATTGCCTGTGTGGTTGAGAGACAGTATGTGGTTGAATGAGTTAGGCTTGGCGTTGGAAAGATAAGGGCTGTCTGACTTAGCAATTACAGTTACTGCGATTACTTAGAAAGGAGCAGGAGCAGGGCCTCACCTAGGTAGGAAGAGTGCCTGACCTAGCTCTGCTGTGTGTGGATGTGTAAGTCACAATCTACTAGCTTACTAGACCGTCTTGTCTCTCTTACTAAAAGGTGACAACATTTTAGCAGTTCTTAAACACCTAGCTACATCTGACATGCTGGCTTCTTCGTCTGAGTACCGACATGGGAACATGGTCTTTTTTGATGTGTTTGGCCTTCTCGTCATTGCATACCCTTCTCGTGTTGGCTCAATAATAAACTACATGGTGGTCATGGCTGTCGTTGTGTACTTGGGGAAAAAACTGCTGCAGCCCAAACACAGGAGTAAGTATTTCCTCTAAGGCGTGGGTACTGGAACGGGGATGGGATTTGCTGGAGAGATTTGAGCTATTGCTTTTGCTTCTTCCCAGGAAGTACAGCATCTTAGAATATTACTTGATTTATATTTTTTAGAAATTCCTAAGTAAGTATTGAACTCGTATGCTCATTATCCTTCCAAGGGTGGTGAAGTCAGCAGTTTTTATGCACTCACCCTGACGCTGGGAAAATTAGCTGATTTGTCTGCCTTGGCAAATTAATAGGAGGCAGGTATCTGTGGGCAGCTGCTCCGTGCCCTCTGTGAGCTGTCGGCTGTGTAGTCTCTATGATGTGAAGTTACTGGTGTACCAACAAAACTTCAGAGAGTACACTGCTGCCATGTGTACTTCTCGAGAAAAAAGAAGAAAACTGTTAGAATGTTTTCCCTACTCATTAATTACAAAATTTAATATTTTTTGAAATTCAGTAATATTTTATACTGTTTTCAATCTTTAGCTTGTGTTAAGAGTAAAATTTACATACAACCAAAAAGAAAAAAGGTTTGTAGGAGTTGACCTTTTATTTTTTGAAAATATATATATATATTTTTTAATGTGTGGGTGTGGGCACATGCTCAGGTGTGTAAATCAGCGGGCAGCTTGTGGGATTTGGCTCTCTCCTCCCACCTTGTGGGTCATGGGGTCATACTGAGGTCATCAGCGTGACCTGCTGAGCTGTCCTGCTGGCCCTACACATCGACTGTTGGTGAAATGTTGAAATAAGAGCAGCGGAGCTGCGTCCCCAGCATCCGGCCGCCTGCATGGCTAGCTTAGCTTATGACCCGAAATAATTACATGGAAACTGTATTCTTTTAATCACTGCCTGACCCATTAGTTCCAGCCTCTTATTGGCTAGCTCTTAC
>NC_022015.1:58769060-58775220 GCF_000317375.1 Microtus ochrogaster | reverse complement strand
TTAAGAGTAAAATTTACATACAACCAAAAAGAAAAAAGGTTTGTAGGAGTTGACCTTTTATTTTTTGAAAATATATATATATATATTTTTTAATGTGTGGGTGTGGGCACATGCTCAGGTGTGTAAATCAGCGGGCAGCTTGTGGGATTTGGCTCTCTCCTCCCACCATGTGGGTCATGGGGTCATACTGAGGTCATCAGCGTGACCTGCTGAGCTGTCCTGCTGGCCCTACACATCGACTGTTGGTGAAAGGTCTTCTACCCTACACACAGGCCACCAGTACAGTACAGAAGGTGGATGTAGCGCTTCTGTTCCCTTTTACCTGAATCATTTGCCCCTTAGCACTGCTAACTGGTTTTGTAATGATTTGATCAAGATGGTGACGTTACCTTTTCGTTTTCTGTTCATCAGACGCTGACTACCCGAGAGACTTCTTATGTGGACTTGCCATCACGTTCATTGGCTGGTTCACTAGCCTTGTCACCGTTCTCATTATTGCAGTGTTCATCTCTCTCATTGGACAGTCTCTCTCATGGTACAACCACTTTTATATTGCTGTTTGCCTGTATGGAACTGCAACAGTGGCCAAAATAATATTCATACATACCCTTGCAAAAAGATTTTATTATGTGGTAAGTGGCTGTTGTGTTTTTTTTTTTTTCTTCTTCTTCTTCTTTTTTGCTGCATTCAAGAACTGAAGATGAACAAGTGAAATTTATTGTGTTTGGTCTTTCAGAGCTATTAGAAATTGTTTAGCATGGCTATAGCAAATGCTGTCATGGTGTTAATTTCTTGGAGTTTTCTTATTCTGAGAACTGGGATGCAGAATTCAAGGTGAAGTTACAAGCTGTGTTTTCTGCAGCATTTAGAATGCTGTGGCTGCGATCATACTTTTCTCAGAGTGGCTTCAGTATCCCAAAGAACCACACTGAGGCTCAGGATCACACGCCTGTTCTCAGCATGGGTCTCTGTGTAAATCCGAGTGTGGTTGAATATTGTTGGTGGGAAGAGATCTGAGCGGAACCCCACTAGCTCTTACTGATGGCAGCAGAATGACCACAGCACGCGGTGCTGAAGGCAGTGGAAGGGTAATGTGCTCAGCTTTCACTCCACAGGGACACATTTACTTTGACAGTGCTGGGCTCTGTGCATGCTTGAGCAAGTGCTCTGCGCCAATCTGGGTTCTTGGCCCTCTCGTTACTGTTTTTTGGTGTATATTCATGTACATGGGTGTTCATGTATATGTGTGGTGTGCACACACACACTCGTGTGAAGGTCAGGACAACCTCAAGTGTTCCTCTTTAGCTATCAACTTTTTTACCCCTTCACAAAGAAGGTTTTAGTTTATTTGTCCTCTCCTCAGAACTGCAGGCTCCACTCTGTTTGCTCTCTGTCCAGATTCACACAGAGACCCAGGTCCTGCGCGCCCCACCCCCATTCCGTTCTTGTGCTCACTTCGCTGTTCTCTGGAGGTCTTTTCTTCTCATAGGGGCCATGTCTTGCAAGTCTTTTTGCAAGAATGTTTATGCTCATTCTTCTTTGCATATTCCAAAGACTCATAAATCATAACAAAGCCATTTAGTCTTGCACCACCAATATATATGTTCTGTATCCAAATCCAAAATGTCATCTGGTGTGGTTTTGTACATTTTGTCTTGAGTTCCCCAAATTTCTGCCTTTGGTGCTCCTGTCTTTTCAGGGCGAAGGGTGTCAGTGATTGTTTGTTTCCTCTGAGGCAGCTTAGTCATGAGCTCCCCTATCTGGATTGTTACTGTGTCATTCTTGGTGGCTGCAGGCCTGGAACAGTCAGGGAGGAAAAGAGCACCTTGCTGTTTGACACCAGGTCTCTCACTGGCCTGGGCCTTGCTTATTAGGGCTAGGTTGGCTGGCAGATTCTCAGGGATCTACCCGTGTTTCTCTGCCTACTCAAGCTGGGATTACCCAGCTCATTTATGTGGACTCTAGGGTTGGAATACAGGTTCCCATCCTTGCGTATTAAGCACTTTACTATCTCCCAAGCCCCACTTTTTTGCTTTTACTTTTGAGACAGGGTCCCACTAAATTTCCTCAGGCTGGCCCTGAGCTCACACTGTATCCCAGGTGGGGCTTGAATATGTGCTCTTTCTACCTCCGCTTCCTGGATTGCTGGGATTGCAGGCCTGTACCGCCAATCCGCCTGGTTGTTTCAGGCTCTTAGCTGAGTGCTCCATGAGAATGGGACACCTTTGCGCTCAGCTTCATTTGGTAAGACGTAGAAACTAGGGTGAGTCTTGTATTTTGTGCATGTGGAATAGAGCGCTTTCAGAATGCAGAGGCAAGAGACGTGGGTTTGGAATTGAGAGATGTTATCATGTCATCACAGAGAGGGAACACTTGAATGGGGCTTCGGAAGCATTAATGCCTGGTAGAGACCAGGTGCTGATCAGTCAAAACTGGGAATGTGCAAGACACATTTGGGCCATAGTTAAAGAAAAAAGTTGAGTGCGGTGAAGACAGGGGAATACAAACCGTAACACACGAGAAGGGGCCCAGGGTGAAACTGGAGGTTGGCCCTAAAAATCAGTTAGACCACCATTAACCTATTCTTAGCAGGATAGAGTTGAGTGGTTTTGTGATTTAGTAGGAAAACTCTGACAACTATATTGGAAAAGGACGGGGGGGAGGGGAGGGGAGGGACCAACAGAGATGTGGATGAACGTAGATTTCAATTGTTCCACTCTGGCATGTACTGTAAAACATGCTCAGTAACTTCAGTGTTCTTACTAAGCTCTTTGAGTGCGTTCAGGTTCAGAGTGAATTACTACTGTTATTAATGTTCTGAATATTTTGAGGCAGAGTCTCATCGTGTTCCCAGATTGGGTAATAATCTTGCCCTGTAACCTAGTCCGGCTTTAGACTTGAGGGCATCTGACTCAGCCTCCCGAGTGCTGGGTCCATAGATGTGCATTGCCCATCTAGCCTTCAGGTTGAGTTCTGGGAATTATTTTCTTTTAAGATCACACCTGTTAACACAGGGTTGGGACCTAAGTATTCAACAACTCAAACCTGTTTGCCAGTGAAATTTAAAGTGGGGTCTCTGAAGTCAGAAATGAGAATGGAGAGAAGAAGCCTAAAGGCGAGCCATTCCCTCTTTGGTGTCTATGCACTGTAGTTACAATTTGAGGTTTGCATTGATGGGATCTCTTTGGCATATGTTAAAATGTTTGAAGTTCCATAGGTACCTTTCTTTCTCAAATAGTATAAGGTGCCCCTGGACTCCATGTCTTTTAAAAGGAACTTCAAATGTGTAAGAAAGTTTCAAGAGTAGAAAAAGGTGACAAAGAAGACAAAATAGCAATAGGAAAGAGAGGAAAGAGAGCCACACTTCCACCGTGGCCCTTGCTGTGAAGGTGGGCGGTTGGATGAGTGTGCTCCGATGCTGCAGCAGCTGGCAGTGTCCTTCGTGGGTCACTAGATTGCTTGGACCAGAAAAAGGATAGGGGATGGATGCCTTTAGGAATCTTTTTACTGTGGGCCATTTCCTAGCCTCAGATAGAAAGAGCAGTATTGCTCCTGCCTTGTTTATCTTGCTGGATTGCCTTGTCCTGTGCAGCAGTCGTAACCACTCCCATCTGGCGGGAGCAGCAGTGTGTTTCCTTCATCAGTTTGAAGAGCTGACCCTGCTGAAAATAAGATGCATATGACCTTGAAGAAATTGTAATAAAAGATATTTATGAATGACTGTGAAAAGACTGCATTTTTCTTTCTTTCAGAGTGTCAGCAGCCAGTATCTGGGAGAAGTGTTTTTTGACACCTCATTGTTTGTACATTGTGCTTTCCTTGTTGCTCTCACTTACCAAGGATTTTGCTCTGCATTCATGAGTGCTATCTGGGTAGCATTTCCGTTGCTCACAAAGCTTTGTGTGTACAAGGACTTCAAGAAGCATGGTAGGATAATTTTGTTTTTTTATAAAAACGAGAACTGTGTTAAAAATGCAAGGCACCTAGAGATTACTTATTTAATCAGTTGGCTTTTCAAAATATTTAATTTTTATGTCATGTAAATATTTATCTTGGCCGGGTGGTGGTGGCACACGCCTTTAATCCCAGCACTTGGGAGGCAGAGGCAGGCAGAGCTCTGTGAGTTCGAGGCCAACCTGGTCTACAAGAGCTAGTTCCAGGATAGGCTCCAATGCCACAGTGAAACCCTGTCTCAAAAAACCAAACCAAAACAACTTATGCTCTATACCCCATTCCACGTTCGTGTTTTTGAACATTTACTATTGTATTACTTTAATCCTCCCTGATGCAAATGTCGGATTGCACTAGGTCACATGTCCGAGGGACTAGAGTCACACCTGACTCGGTTTCTGTCAGGTGCCAGAGTGGGTGGGCCCTGTGAAAATGAACCCTGTATCTTATCATAGACTTTCATAGGTTTGTAATCTTTCTTTTTTCTAGGTGCCCAAGGAAGATTTATTGCTCTTTACCTTTTGGGGCTGTCTATCCCCTACATTTATGGACTGTATCTCATCTGGGCTGTATTTGAGATGTTCACTCCTATCCTTGGAAGAAGCGGTTCGGAAATCCCTCCTGATGTTGTTCTAGCCTCCATCTTGGCTGTCTGTGTGATGATTCTTTCCTCATATTTTGTAAGGAAAACTGGGTTTGTTTTTATTTTTTATATGTGTTATGACTTTAGCTGTATTGGATTTTGTGAACTTACGTTATTTGTATTTTTTTTAAGAAAAAACTTAAAGATAGGGTCAATGTCTGTGGGTTCAGTATACCAAGAAGACGTAAAGGTCGTGGTGATGCATTCTTCCCCTAAAACAACTTTATTTCCTTTTGTTACTGGAAATGGTGCTCTTAGAGTTCTCTCTCTCTGTTTTCTTACTTATATGTCATACTGTTGAAGACACTGGCTTCTAACTGTGAGGTTTCTCCTTGGGTAGAACACTGAACCATAATCTTTACTGCAGAGAAGGTGCCTAGTCAGTGAGGCTTTATTACATGGATATTTTAGAAAACAGTTACCTCTTGTTAAGTGGTAAGTCATCATGTTTTCTAGAGTTATGCTTTGTTGGGTAAATGGTTCTATCACTTGCTGAGAGCTGAAATAGGCCTGATGGTCTGGGGTCAGGAGATGCACAAACAGCCCAGCCATAGTTCACACAGGCTGCACCAGGGTCTATATGTGTCCCCCCCCCCATTTCACTTTTAATGTGTGTTGTATATGTGTGGTAGTAAATGACATTCTGAGGGACAGGATGACACCAGGCCCTGCCTCATTTCCTTGAGAGAATAACTCACTGTACCAGAAGCTTGCTTTTCAGCTAGGCTGGCCAACCTATGAGCTCCTAGGATCTGCCTGTCTCCCCCAGCAGTTCTGACTTTTAAATGCTTGCAGGGGATTCTGTACCTAGTGAGCACTCTCGCCCGCTGAGCCCAGCTCTACTGCCCATTTCTGTGTTTTGAGACAAGGTCTCACTTGGCCCAGGCTAGCCTAACTTTCTGGAGATGACCTCCTGCCTCCACTTATCAAGTGCTGGCTTACAGGGCTGTGCTACCACACTTAGCTTCTTCATTTGATTCTTTAACTTTGCAGAGACTTTGATATATTTTTTATGTTCCTCTCTATGAAAATATCTTTGTATTCATGTTCTTTATGAGCTTAGGATGTAGGCAGGAAGATGAAACAAAAGCAGGAGCTAGTTTTAGATAGTTTCTCAGACCTGAGAAATGCATTTTGTGTTCATTTTTCTTTCAATTTGCTATTTTGGTTACAGAAAAAAAAAAAAAGCTAAGTATATTTTTGGATGCCAACATTGCAACTGAGAGAATCACGTTTACTGTCCCGAGTTGAGATCCCTTGTTTAGAGTTTGCAGTGGCTAACTGAAAGGACACTACTTACTGTTCAATAGTGTAGCTTACCTTTGACAGTTTGCCAGCTTTGGTGCCATGGTGGGTTGAGTTCAGTGGTGTCTGCTGTGCAGTGAGTCTCAGAAGGTGCTGGCCTGACTGCTAATGGACTCTGGTCCGTTTTCCTTTGACGTTTGAGCACAGCATCATTGTATTTTGTTTCCATCCTCCTGTTGCTCGCAGGTCCACTGTCACAAAGGACCGTCCTGGCCAGTTGACGGCATCTGTCGTTTTCTAGACTCTCACTTAGTATGGAAC
>NC_022015.1:58767593-58768878 GCF_000317375.1 Microtus ochrogaster | reverse complement strand
TGCCCAGGAAGGACGCCACCACCGCCCTTTTTTTTTTTTTTTTTTTTTTACTGTGTGTCATAGTACATTACCCAGGCTCCTTGCAACAGTAAACAGTACCCACTAAAAAAGGTCATTTAAAACACTTCTCTACCAATGGTATGAATTTATAATTTTTCTGTCTTTGTGATTGTGTTTAGATTAAGTTCATTTACCTTGTGAAAAGCACAAAGACAACCATGCTGACTCTAACTCTGGTGTGTGCCATCTCGTTCCTCCTCGTCTGCAGTGGAGCCTTTTTTCCGTACAGCTCCAGTCCTGCGAATCCAAAGCCGAAGAGAGTGTTCCTTCAGGTAAGGGCAGTGAGGTCAGGAGGGGAAACTTGCTGCCTGTGTTTTGAGCTTCACTAGTGAACAGGAAATTGGCTTTCCTGCTGCTGACATAGTTTAGTTGGTTTAGATTTCTTTGTGTATAAGACAACAAAGAACACTGACTATCGGTGGGCATTCTTATTAGCTAGACTCTCTTTCCGTGATGTGTGCGCGCACACACGTATGTTTGTATGTATATATAACATATGCATTATATAAGCTGGAAATCATGAGCATTTAAAAATACAAATTGCACAGATATCTGTTGGCTGACTAAAAGTCTTAAACTATTACTAACAAAATAAAATAGACATTGAAAATTGCTAGTAAAATTGAGGCTTAGGAACATTTAAAGTCGTATGTGATGAAAACAACCTAAAAGGAGTTATTAAAATGAAGTTTAGGGCTTTCTTTGGATTTCGGGTCTTTTTCCAAAACCTCTTAAGTGCTACTGTATAGCCAGAGCTTCGTCTCCCTTTTTGTTAGGTAGAGGTTGTAGAGTGGTCACACTGAGTCATAATTTAGGTAATTAATTATTCAAGGTCCGAAAAATTAAAATATTTCAACTTGAGAGATTTTGAAAGGAATCCTAATAGCCCTTGGCTGTAGTCTTAAAGGACTGTGATGTTTTATATAACAGCTTTTAAGGCAGTCCAGTGTGGGCTTCAGTGGCATGCCAGTTGTTCCAACTATGGCAGTAGTATTTAGGAAAAGCTACATTTTTATTTTATTTTTTATTTTTAAATTTTATTTATTATGTATACAGTGTTCTGTCTGCATGTATGCCTGTAGGCCAGAAGAGGGCACCAGATCTCATTACAGATAGTTGTGAGCCACCATGTGGTTGCTGGGAACCGAACTCAGGACCTCTGGAAGAGCAGTCAGTGCTCTTAACCTTTGAGCCATCTCTCCAGCCCCTACATTTTTTTTTTTTT
>NC_022015.1:58741120-58766850 GCF_000317375.1 Microtus ochrogaster | reverse complement strand
TGTGCTTCCCGTGTCCGAGGAGGAAATGTGGGTATAGACTGTGCTTCCCGTGTCCGAGGAGGAAATGTGGGGTATAGACTGTGCTTCCCGTGATTTGTTTTCAGTCTTTTTCTGAAAGGAATTCTAACTTAAATTTGAATAGAATTTCAATTTTTTTGTCATCTGGGTTTTTGAGATTTTATTTGTAATTAAGATGTACACGTGTCTGTGTGGGTATGTGTACCTGAATGAAGGAGCTGGAGTTGGAGGTTGTTTTGAGTCACCTGATGTGGCTGGCTTCTTGGAATTGAACCAGGGTCCTCTGGAAGAACAGTGTATGCTCTAACCACTACTAAGCCATCTCACCAGACTGGTTTGTCTTTTGAGACAGACTCTTGCAGAAGCCTAGACTTCCTTCAACTCCTAGGCTCAAATGATCCTCCACTTCAGCCTTCTGATTAAATGAGACCGCAAACACACACACTGTCCCTTATCAGTTTATATGTCATCCCTCCACCACTCCCAAAACCAGGGTTTCTCTGTGTAACACCTCTGGTTTTCCTGGAACTTGATCTATAGGCCAGGCTGGCCTTGAACTCAGAGATCTACCTGGTCTGCGCCCAGCCAAGTTTTATATATAACTTAAATATACATTCAACTATATTTGTGATTTACAATAAAACATTCATTTACATATGTGTCATCTACTTTAAAAGAAAAAAGCGAAGAGTGACTTAGTAATTATGAGTTTCCCTTTTGTTTCCCGTTCTAATCAGTTCTGAACTGGGGTAGGAATGTGGGTGGAAATAGCTAAAACAGTTTCCTTACTAGTCTTGTTCTTTTCAGCACATGAGTAGAACTTTCCATAACTTGGAAGGAAACGTAGTAAAAAGAGACTCTGGAATATGGATCAATGGGTTTGACTATACTGGAATGTCTCACATAACACCTCACATCCCTGAGATCAATGATACAATCCGAGCTCACTGTGAGGAGGATGCCCCACTTTGTGGCTTCCCTTGGTATCTTCCAGTGCACTTTCTGGTCAGGTTGGTCATTACTTTTTGCTTAAGTTGGGTATTAGTTCCCAAATTCGATCAATGTCTCAGGGCCCTTATTAATTGAACCTTATCTTTAACTCAGCCAAGTGTTTGTAATGCTTTACAAAGAACCAAAAAATACATTTACAAAAAAATGCTTGTTTGTAATAAGACTACAAAATTTTCATTTCTTTAGTCAGATAATGGACTCAGCAGAATAGTTTTAAGAAGTCTTTCTTCAAGAAACCTGAGTAGTTAGAAAGAGTGACCTTCCCAATATGATACAAACAACAGTTACAGTTTCATCCTAGCTTGAGATGCTCTTAGAGTTGGCCTCTCAAGATTGCATCAGAGGAAACAGGACGGGAAGTAGAATTGCACAGGTAATTTCTGTCCTTTTAAAAAGATGCGCTTTACGTATGCTTCCCCTGCATTTATGCACAGTGTGTATGCCGTGTGCCTTTGGAGGCCGGAAGAGAGCACTGAATCTCTGGTTCTGGAGTTGCAGGTGGCTGTAAGGTGCCATGTTGGTGCTGGGAACTGAACCTGGGTCCTCTGCAAGAGCAGCCTGAGCTTTTGAATTGTTTAGCCATCTCTCCATCCCTTAACTTCCTTAGTGTTAAGTTCAGAAGGGTTGATTACACAGCACAGGCATCAGGAGCTGGCCTTATTTACACATTCATTAGGTGTTTTCCATGCCCCTTTGTGTATTCATTCTGAACTCCTGTCAGTAATAAAGGCCTCTTAAATATTAATGCTACCTTTCCATTAGGAAAAATTGGTATCTTCCGGCTCCAGAAATTTCTCCAAGAAATCCTGCTCATTTCAGACTTGTATCCAAAGAGAAGACACCATGGGATTCTATAAAGTTGACTTTTGAAGCAACAGGTGAGCCAATTTTCTTCTCACCTCACTTCCTGAGCTTTTCAGTTACTTCTTTTGTCCTGCTTGGCTTTTATTTACTATTCTTTTTCTTCTCTCGTAAAGTGGAAGCTTACCTCCTTTAAATTGTTATTCCTAATATATACATTCAGTGCTATAAATTTCCTTTTGAATACTATTTATGCTCTTGGTTAAGGTTTCTTAAAATTTTTATACCTGTAACTTTTTACACCTGAGAAATTTTTATTTGGCTCTGGGGCTATAACATAAGTATACAAATTAGCAATATACTGATAATAAATCAGAGAAATTTATTTTAAAAGTTCTTTGCTGTGCATATAATTTTACCAGTTACTAATAACAAAAGCAAGTTCGCACACTGGGGAGATGGATGTCCTCATTTATTTTTTACATGAAGAATTACATCTTGAGTACTTGATGTTGTAGAACTTAGAGCATCTTCTGTAATTCCAAAAGTTGACTTTATAGTCATCAGTGCTAGGAGTGCCACTCCAAATAAATATGTAGTACAAATGGCAGAAGTCTGGTTAGGGCCATTGCAGAAATTGTAATATTTTGTCCTAATGCCAAGACAAAATTCATTTAACAAGTCTTTATGAAACTTGTCAGGAACTCAAATAGCAAGTTTAAAAATTAAAAGTCTTAACAAATTCCAGTCTAAAGACAGTCAGGTTTGATAGTTATATGCTGATAAATGAAGGTAAAAATATGTGTATGACTATATGACTATTAATGCTTCTGCAAAAGAATATTTTGTACAAACAATAGAAATACTAATTCACAACCTAATGAATATCAAATCTGAACCAATGTGTTTCAGCCAGCATTTGGTGGCACTGCATACACAGCACAAAGTCTTCAACTGTGTGTTCAGATCCAAGGCTGTGTTTAAGTCATGGAGTGCCTCATAGGTAAAGGCTTCTATAAATACCTTGGATTCATTACGTGTTTGTCTAATTAATTTTCTGTTGCTGTGCTAAGACACTATGACCAGGACAACCTGTAAAATAAAGCATTTAGTTTGGGGCTCACAGTTTCAGAGGGTCAGAGTCCATGACCGTTAGGAAGTAAAACAAGACAGGCATGGTGCTGGAGCAGTAGCTGAGAGCTTATTCTTTGGTCTACGAGAATAAAGCAGAGATGTTCGTAAGTAGGAATGGTGGGCTTTTGAGACCTCAGAGCCTGCCCCCAGTGACACACTTCCTAGCCCTTGCCAAATAATTCTACCACCCGGGGACCAAGCATTCAACTATGCAAGCCTATGGGGGCCATTCTCATTCAGACTATCATAATGTTTGATTTTTTTCTGATTGTTGCATATTCAGAAACCTTTTACTGTTACTAATTTTCCCTTGATTTCCCCCCTCACACACACACACATACATTGAGTCATACAACCTGTAAGGTGTTGTGGACCATAGTTTATGAAGCTGGTGCTAGAGCCCACAGATTTTAAGTTGTGTTTTAGTGTATAGTTCAAAATATTAAATCAAAACCCTTTCTTTTGACACTTGGTACCAGAACTTCACCCTGCAAGGCAAGTGTTCTACTACTGAACTATATCCCAGCCCTTGAGACTTCTGTATTGACCCATTTGTTAACAGAAGTGTGTTCTTTAATTCCAAATAATTCAGGATTTTCCAGCTTCTTTTATGACATCAGTTTCTTGTTTAATCTCATTTTGAGCCAAGAAATCGTTGTTTGCATGGATTCTATTCTGAGCATGCTAAGGTCTGCTGATGCTGAAGATGCGGTGCTTGGGTCATGCTCCCTGTGAGCTGCTCCTGTTGGATGCACATGCCCATGTTCAGGCTTTGCTGTTAAGCGCATATACTTTTAAGTATTTCTGTATCTCCTTATCAACTATTTTTTGATCTTACACAATTGCCTTTTTACCAGTGCAGTGAAAAACTTCCTTGCTCGAGTCAACAGTAGGTCTCTAAAGCTTTCTTTTGATTAATGTGAATTAAAAGTTGTGTATTTTTCTATCAACATATATTTTTTATGCTGTCTACATATTAGGTAAATGCTCTATCACCGAGTTACATCTCCAGCACCTTCCATTTACTTTTAATCTATGTGTTTTCATATTTAAAGAGGATTTCTTACAGGTAGTACTTGGTTGGGTTTTATGACCCAGTTTAAATGGATTGATATTTTTGTCTTTGTTCATTTTGTCTTCCACTTTGTCTTAGTGTAGTTTTCACTGAGCTATTAACTACTCCATTTTATAGGTTCCTTTAAAAAAAAAAAAATTTGTTCTGGGCAGTGGTGTTTCCCACCTTTAATCCCAGCACACGGGTAGCAGGCAGATCTCTGTGATGTGAATTCAAGGCCAGCCTGGTCTACATAGTGAGTTCCAGGACAGCCAGAGTTACACAGAGAAACCCTGTTTTCAAAAACCAAACAAATTTTGTATTTGCATGTGTGTGTGTCAATGTATGCCATACGTTTGCAGGCATTCGAAGAGGCCCGAAGGAGAGTGTTGGATCCTCAGGAATCGGCGTTAAAGGCTGTTGTGAACTAACATCTGTTCCTCAGAAACGGGCAGCAAGTGTTAACTGTTAAGACATCTCTCTTAGCCCTGCTGTCATTTTTAGTAATTGCCCTAGAGTTTGAAATGTGTATCTACAACTAATTCAGTTTCAACAGCACTGTACTGCTTGCTGGGTGTGCCTTTAGTTTGTCTGAGACAGGGTCTATCTGTAGCTCTGTCTTGCCTCAGCTTAGGAGTCTCCTGCCTCTGATTACAGGTGTGCCACCATACTCGGTCAACTATTTATAAAATGTTATAACCCTTTCTTTCCCATTGTCATTATTCCGGGTATAAGCAGTTTAGTCAGATACAAAGGCTAATTAAAAACAGGCTGGGCATGGTTGTGCACACTTAATTCCAGTGGTTCAAGGCCACCCTGTTCTATATATGGAACTTTAGGCTAGCTGGGTAAAATAGTGAGCAGCACATGCTCTCAATGGCTGAACATTTTCTCTAACCCCAAATTAAACTTATCTTAATGGTTGCTGTGAACTTGCAATAAATCTGTGTTTAACCCCTTGGAAGCACATGAAGTTGGTCTCAAAAGCAACAGGCAAGTCCTGTAACATTTCTTTGCTTAAGATGATTAGAGCTTATTTCCTTTAGTTTTTTTTTTTTTTTTTTTTTTTTTTTTTTTTTTTTTTTTTTTTTGCCTTTATTTACTTTTTGGACAAGCTAGCTCATGGTCTTCCTGCCTCAGCCTCCTGAGGGATTACTGGAGTGTGCCACTTGGCGGTTGTGACTTTTTATTTGCTCCCCTGTTCTGAGACAGAGTTTCTGTGTGTAGTCTTGGCTGTTCTGCGCTCACTCTGTAGACCAGGCTGGCCCCAAACACAAAGAGGTCTGCCTGTCTCTGCCTCCTGAGTACCAGACTAAAAGTGTGTGCCACCACTGCCCACCCTGGTTATGACTTTTAAGAAGCCTTACTGATTTGTATTAGATACAGTTCATTGTCAGATACCCATTGACCCGAAGACTTGACTTTTCCCTTCCCCATGTTCAGTCTTCCAGGATTTCCCTCCCAGTGATGTCAGCTGACTATGACATTTGATTGTCAGTTCTACCTGCAGAAAAATTATGAAGTTCTGCTGCTTGCAGAATGACTTCAGACTTGTTGGCAGAGCATTTTGGGTCTTTGGAAGCCTCATAGGCATCTCAAGCTATTCTTCAATAAGCAAATCGGGATTATTTCCCTTTCTGATGAATTGTCCTTTGTGGAAATGCAATGACTAACTTTGTGTCAATCTGGCAATACTAAATAGTTCCTTGATATTTGGCCAAATTATCCTAGACTTTTCTGATAACATGTAAGTAGTGGATTTGAGTCAGGTTGATTAGTTACCACAATCTAAACACTGAGAGCCTTAAGGAACTAGCCATAGGCCAATTAGCTTTCAGGTCTTCTTCAACTACAGACTTTTCTTGGGAGTGGACTGGGAATTAGGTAAATTTCCTCAGCAGTTATTTTTCTCATTTAGATTCTGTCTTTTCTGTTTTCTCACTACTTAACCTTGTTGCTAGATACCGGCGTCCAAGCTGGTAAACCTCCTGCCTTGTGGAGAATCCACCTAAAGTCACAGCACAGAGTAACCATGACAGTATGGTTTGGGTGTTAACTATATTGCTTGTCACTGCTGACTGATGGGAATGTTTCTCTTACAGGACCAAGCCATATGTCTTTCTATGTTCGAACCCACAAAGGATCAACACTCTCTCAGTGGTCTCTTGGCAATGGCACTCCAGTCACAGGCAGAGGAGGGGACTACTTTGTGTTTTACTCCCATGGACTCCAGGCCTCTGCCTGGCAGTTCTGGATAGAAGTACAGGTGAGAATTTCCCAGGCTGCCATATAGCAGTCAGCCACCTTGGAGTTCAGTGTGTTGGCTTTAGTGAACTAACTGGTTTTCTCCAGCAGGCGTCAGAAGAACAGCCTGAAGGAATGGTCACGGTGGCCATTGCAGCCCACTATCTATCAGGGGAAGACAAGAGATCTTCTCAGCTCGATGCTCTGAAGGAGAAATTCCCCGATTGGGTGTTTCCCTCTGCGTGGGTTTGTACCTACAGTCTTTTCGTGTTCTAATCGTGCGATGGACTTTGAATACGTGTCCCTTTGGATATTGCATGGGACACTCTCCCATGTTACACGGATGTTTGTCAATGAATTTTAATGAGTGTATGTTCAAAGAGCTTTTGGGTTAACACTCTTCCTGGCCATGTACCATATGGGTTAAACTTTGGGATAGTGATGCCTGGCCTTTTGTCACTTGAAATTCCAGTTTTCTGGCACTTAAGCACACGTGGATACTGCCATTCATACATGTCATTTCTATGACTGTAAGGACTCACAACATACCACCTGAGTAGCTTTCCTCTGAGGAACAAGAAAGATATACACCTTTCTTGTTATATAGTAGATATATAGACTACTGTTGAGGTAGGTAAGTCCATTGTTATCAGCCGGATGGTGGGGAAACTACCACTCACTGGGATAGTGGCTCTCCTTGCCTAAACTGCAGGCCACAGGAAATTGACTGTCATGAAGAAGGAAGCCCCACAAGCCCCATTTCTTCAGGCAGCCATTAGGGTGATTTAGTGTCTGAAGTTTGATCCCTGGAAGCCACCTTGTGGATCATTTTCCTGAGGTAGCATTCATTGTCTACTTTCTTCTCAGACACACTCCTTTCATTGAGGAAGAGAACATCTCAGCTACATTTCCTTCTCACAGCTCCCGGGTTGTTACACTTGCAGATAAGACCCAAACTTCTTCCCCAGAGCACTGAGTTGCCATCATGGCTATTCTGAGGTCAAAGAGGAAGAGGGTGGGGTATTCTATGTAATATTTATTCTCTTTGTTTTATAGGCATCCTGTTATACAAGGTTAATCTTTTAGAACATAATTTTATTGCTACATTGGGTTTTCTGTTTTCTAGCAAGTGACTAAGTTTTTATAACTTGTTGTTAGTGAGACTGGCTGTCTGACACTGAGGTTGTGGTTTACACAGGAATGAGACTACTATACCTGTATCTGTTGGTGTTGAGATCCTGCAGAAAAGAGGCAGTAAGGTTTAAAGGTACTTTTTATTTTGAAGACAAGGATGTAGCTTGTAAGGTATGTCATAGCAGTGCCTCTTGTGGCTTCTCTAGGTTTCAGCAGTGACAGAGTTGATGAGATGAACACTACAATTTGCTAGTTTCTTTTTTACATTAACAAGTGTAATAAGACAAATTTGAGTTAGTCAACAAACATGGCCCAAAATATAATTGAAAGAAAAGCTATAGTAAAGCAAAAACAAAACATAATGTACTTGTTTAGGAACAGAAGGGTGTCCCTCAGAACCATCTGAATTCCAGCAAGAACAGTTAAGTGTGCACTGCAGGAGAAAACTTTCTTACAGTTGCTTGTGTGATATGTCAGTTTCTAATCATGTTCCTTGTATGCCTGCTTAATCTCTAAGTCCTTAAAAACTATCTAGGCCCATGCAGATATGAGGGCTGCAGCTAGAGCTGAATGGTAATGTGTTGACTGTCACATGTATTCACACTGGACTGTGGGAGCCACTGTTTTTGCTGAACTTACAGAAATCATATCAGTGCTGCTTCAAGTGTCTTGCTCCTGCTATGGATGTATTATCTGTCAGGTAGTACTTAAGATTTGTAGAACCACAGCTGATTGAAATAAGTAATAGTACTAATAGCTTAATGGATTTCAAAATACAGGCTTCTGTTCTGTTCCTGGTTTAACTGAAACTGATTACTAGAAATTACAGGGAGGGGCGGAAGACACGCCGAGGAAGCATATAAAAACAAGGTGTTCTTGTATTTCTTTCCTGTTGGCAGGGTGCCATTGTCCTTTTTGGCATAATCATGGTTTTCCTTTTGCCTTTGGGTTATATCTCTATGCAAACAGTTTTGATTTTCTTTAACATTATGAAACTTGGTATTATACCCAGTAACAAGATGCTCAGTTTCAGGGCATGCTTAAAGGCCAGAGATGGTCAAGTATTTACATACAGTATCCATGGCTTTTAATAAGCACACTCTGTAGTTATCAGTAACTCCCCCTTTTAAAGATTATCTGATCATTTGAGTAATTCACTTCTAAAAAGATATTTTTTAAAGTCTAAGTAATGCATTTTCCTAATGAGTGTAAATATAAGCAGCACAGAGGGAGGAATATAAAGAATTGTGACTTCACAGTTCTCAGTATTTAAGAATGACTGTTCTAAGAAGTGTTTCCAGTTTAGCAGCTGCATTAAATGTCTAGGATTCCCCCAAGGTTTTACCATGAAGAAGGTTGGACCACAAGAGTCGATGGAACTCAGGAAGCTACTGGAAGAATGTGTCTGGTCCATCTCTTTTTACTTCTTTGCTGAATTGTTGAGGGTTAATTGTTGCCTTACAATGTTACTGAAATAAACTTTTTAACATACTGGTTGGAAAAAATGGATCCTTTAAAACTGCTTTTAGGTAAAGCCGGGTGGTGGTGGTGCACGCCTTTAATCCCAGCACTCGGGAGGCAGAGGCAGGCGGATCTCTGTGAGTTCGAGACCAGCCTGATCTACAAGAGCTAGTTCCAGGACAGGCTCCAAAACCACAGAGAAACCCTGTCTCGAAAAACAACAACAACAACAAAAAAAAAAAATGACCTTTCCATTTGGTTTCAAAGGTAGCCAAATATCTAATAACCATACACATAACCATTTTCACGCAGATCTTGAAAAACTTTTGACTAAGATGATAAATTTAGTTAACAGAAGCTGGAGCCTTTATTTGCTCAAGGACATAGTGACTACATTATCCAGAAATTTCACTTCTACAGAGAACTGAAAACACATCCATACAGAAGAGCCTGGTTCCCCCAATCCTCTTCCCTATCTATGGGGATATGGTCCAAGAACCTTAGAGGGTTCCTGAAACCATAGACACATGAGACATCGTTCTTTTCCCCTATATACACATCCATGATTGTAGGAAGTTAAGGCCTACAGGCCAAGAGGGCCAACCTGGAGTCTGCTTGGGACTTTCAGAGGTCCTGATCGTGCCTAGCCAATGAAGGGCAACCATACAGTGTCAACAGGTCAGAAGGTCTGGGTACTTGGTGTACAAGGTTTTCTCCATTGCTAAATAAACAAGCCTGCTGTATCCCTTTGACCAGACTCCCTGTGATGTTGCCCTTTCTAACCCCACCCCCCTGAGGAAGATGTTAAGCCCCAGCTACACATGATAAAAGTTATGAGTTCAGTACAATAAGAAATAGGTATAACAGTGTGATGTTAGAAACTGTTTAGGTCTGTATTTTAGGTTTTGTTCTTTTTGGACCTCAGTTGAAGGCAAAGCAGGGTAAGGGAGAATTACTATGAATGTTTATAGTGTTACAATCTAAAGTTGAAAACCCAAACTGTAACCTTTAAATGGATAGTAAACATATCCACACAACAGCTTTATTCAGCTTTAAAAAAAGTAAACAGATACAAAGAATTTTGAAAACATAACGCCAAGGTGATAAATACCCACATACTAAATAATTCTGTTTATGAAATGTCTGAAATAAGGAAATTCACAAAGCATATTTAAGGGACATGGGAAACCATGATATCATTTTCAATTTACCTATCAGAGATGATACCTAGTTTCCTGTACACTTCTGTTGGTTTGGTGATCACAAGGTGTTCACTATATTTGAACTTGTACACCAATGTTATGAATAGTTCAATATTCTATCATCAGTCATTTGGGTATTCCCACTGTGTATCTACATATAAATATTTTAAATACATTTGTCTGTATTTCATTCAGGAGAGATAAGTGGTGACACTGTAAAGTAAAATTTATTTTTTTGTGGCATTTAATACCCTTTTTGCTGTTAACCTGAGATAAGTAAAAAAAGCTCGTATAATAGTTTTATTACCCTTTACCACAGGGAGTGGGGGAATACACATTACAGAAGCAGCAGCAACTTTAATTACAAGCAAAGGTTGTTTTTATCCCCAAATGATTTGTTTTGGTGTCAGCAAGAAATTTAACCATATATATTAACTTTCAAATATTTATGCTGAATATTTAAGTTCATTAAATATATGGCTTATACAGTTGATATATCTTGACCCAAACAATACAGAAAAACAAAAATTTTTTAATATTTTTAATGTATATAACCAAAGAATAATTTTCTCAAGCTTGCCAAATTTCTTGCCTCGGTGTTTCCTAGTTGTACGAGTTAAGACTATTTTCTTGTAGAGTCACCCCTGGTCTGGGCCACAGGAGGACTAGTAACTAACCCAGACCCTGCCTTTCAGACTGTGAGGTGGTGAGACGAGTGGGCACACAGCACGCAACTCTAAAATCCTAGAGCTGGAGCAGCCGAGAGGTTTCAAACTGGTGTGCAGCTTGGGCAGGGCTCTGCCTCAAAAGGTAGGGGGGTTGGGATGTGACTTACTACTGGAGCATTGGGTTAGGGGCCTAGGCTCATCTTTAACACTGCTCCACCACCACCACCACCAGAAAAGGTGAGTTTAACTCAGCAGCAGCCATTTAAGACATCTGAAGAGACCACGGATACTTATGACAGTAAATTGTTTTTATTAACTAAATAAAATTTCTGGTCACACTAGAAATACAAAAGAAATGCTAGCTCTTCTCCCTGTGGAGTGGGACAGAAGACATTTCAGCTGAGGGTTGGTTTTTTTTTTAAATTTTATTATTTATTTACTTATTTATTTTTGCTGCGCTGCATGTACTTACATAGGAAACTTTATTCTGTATTTTAAAATTCAGAACAAGGTGGTGGTTTGAGATGATTTAAATAAAGTAGCACCAGAAGGACCAGGTAACAAGAGTCACATATTTCACCCATTCAGGAGTTTTATTATGTGAAATTATTGCACTTCTAATGTAGAAAGGAAATAACAGTAAATTACCAAATCCAATAATTTTAAATAGTTGGTGAAATTCAAAGTAATTTCAAAATAATTTTGAGATTCCCTCTAAAGAATGTTGCCTAAGAGGACTAAATATATCTCTTTAAAAAGTAGAACAGAGGGCTGAACTTTATTCCTAAGCTATATCTGCACTATAAGAGGCTGTTTTACATAGTGGTATGAATTTGGTCCACATCAAATACATTGTGTTATAAAAATAAACAATATTTCATAAAAAATAACGTGGCATTCCATGTTCAAATTGCACAGTACAAATAAGCTATCTAAATTAATACTGTTATTAATAATTAGAATTACATATGGTAGGTATGTATTTAGTTTGAAGCAACTGAATATGTAGTTCTGCTTCCATAATGTATGAAAACTAAAATTTAAGTCATGTCTAGAAATACATAAAATATTTTTCAACTTTTACAATGAAGAATTTACAAACCAATTTTTAGTAGCTGATAATATAGGATCCCCACAGTCTATTTACATAAAAGCCCATTTTTATTCAGTTTACAAAAGCAATAAATAAGAAACTACATTAATTTGCACAAAACCTCTTCCACTTCATGATCAGTGGGATTACCGCTACTTTACAGCTGAGCCAAGAATCCTGTCTCTATGAAGACCTCTCATTTTGGAAAGAAGAACAAATCTTGTCTTTATTCCAAGAGTGAGAATAGTTATGCAGAATCCAGCATAAAACCTTACAGATTATAATACATGCCTTAAAAATATGGACAATGCCTTTGCATCTATTTACATAAGAATATTCACAAAAAGATATAGTTCTTTAATACAAAAATTTAGTGGTGTCAGCATAATTGACAAGAAACCCTCACCCTCTGTCCACATTGATCTAGTAGGAATTAAGCTTGCTCAACCAGGCACATTAACTCACAGGTATAGCTTCCGTCAGTTTGGGACTGCTACAGAACAGAGTACTAAATCCAAAGGATCCCTGTCCACTGAATCATACTGTGCAAGGGTCGCGTCTCCTCAGAGGACCAGCTGGAGTCCATGACGCTATTCAAGGAAGCAAACAAGTAGCTCAGGTACCTGATGAGCTACAGCAAGCACCTTAGCATTTATTTAAAAGAAAGTTAAAAACAACCCACCCCACAAAAAAAAAAAAAAAAAAAAAAAAACCAGCCTAGACATACACTGAACCAGAAAATATATAAGCTATAAGTAGTGAAAAGCTCACCTGGGGCAAAATAATCCCTATTCATTAACAACTACCAATCTGTTGTGAATAAAACCAAAATATTCTACATGTACATCTATATTATGCTCAATACTTTCTAGTACAGACTACATTTTTCTTATGAAAGATGCTTTGATAGCACATATTTTATTGAGTCCAAGAGATTGAGAGGAAGAGTTCATTAAGATATAATAATACTTTATGAAAGAGTTTTTGACCCTTGTTCTTTTACCTGTGAAATCATTCAGCCAGGTCACTCTGTGCTCATTGCACGCTGCTTGATTAATACTGCCTCTTGTGATGTTACTTGCTGTTGTCAGGACACAGAACAGTCATAAGCTCCGTCCTGAAATGGCTCCTCCTCATCTGCTTGTGTTGTGTCCTCTTCTTTCCGGCTAACCACACTGTTACTCCCCGTCTCACTCTGAGAGATGCTTGCACGGCTGGAAGAGCCCCTGCTCTCCTCTGCTCTGGGGCTGGTCTGTTCAGGAGTCTTACCCATTGTTACTGGCTGGAAGGTGTCGGGCTGGACTTGCTCTTTCATTTCACTGAGCTTCTGCAGTTGTGGCTTAATGATGTTTAAAAATGGCTTATATCCAGGGCTGAGTAAAGGGGGGAGAATTAGTTGTCATCTGCTGTAATTCACAAGACTTGCTAGAGGGGCTGGGGAGATAGCTCAGTCACTAAAGTGCTTGTGCAGGTGTGAGGTCTTGAGTTCAATCCCTAGGGACCCACATAAAAGCTGGTGTGCTGGTGCTATGAAGGCACAGAGAGGGTTTCTGGAGGCGTGCTGGACAGCCAGCCTAGCCAAATCAGTGAGCCCCAGATCCCAGTGAAGAGACCCTACCTCAAAAAACAAGGTGAATAGCTCCTGTGAATGGCACCTGCAGCTGACTGTGTACA
Organism: Microtus ochrogaster; assembly: GCF_000317375.1. Classification (NCBI taxonomy): domain Eukaryota; kingdom Metazoa; phylum Chordata; class Mammalia; order Rodentia; family Cricetidae; genus Microtus; species Microtus ochrogaster. The sequence continues at coordinate 58,753,356 of NC_022015.1, read as the reverse complement.
CAAGTACAATGGCATACACAAATGTTTAGATAAACTCCTAGTAGACATTAGCATAGTAAAACAGGTGATGGAGATAAGACTCTTGAGCATCCTTCTCAGAACAGAGGTACCTGGCTCAAGGTGAGTCTTAACAGTCCTTGCCCTCACTGCTAAGAAATTTATTTCAAAATAGTATTGCAATAAGAAACAAGGAATAATAGATTTTAGATTCAAAGGGATCATCTGGATTCAAAGGGATCATCTGGATTCAAAGGGATCATCTGGAAAGTATCTAACTTAAATACATTTGGTAAGTAGGGAAAAAGTAAGTAAGGGAAGTAACAGCTTCAAATCTATACATGACTACTGACAAGGACAGTCCTCTCAATTACCATCCACTACTTCTGATTTGGAAATGTTAGTAGCTACCATGAAGTGGTGAAATTTATATAGACTACATAACCTGTCTGTCTATATATTATGCTATTCTAACCACAGAACTACCAATCTAAGTTTGTCTCATTCTTAGATCACTTGTAAGACATCAATCTTAAGTCAGCATATGCTTCCACATTATAACTAACCAAAACTATAAACTATTCAGTAAACAGTACAAATTTGAGTGGCTGAGTACACAATGGTTAGAGAAAATTACTTTAAAATATAAAAATGAAAACCTCCAAAATGAATGAGTTATAAGTTTATTTGGGGGAGGGGGGATAGGGTATCATGTACCTGAAAGTAGTTATTTAGACCAGGTTTACCTCAAACTCAGATCTGCCTGCCTCTGCCTCCCAAGTGCTGGGATTTACAGCATGTGCTACCAACACCTTACCACTGTAACAATCGTAGTGTGAAGTCCCTATTCATCAAGCATTACCAAGTGTATGGAAGCCAGCACTTACCAGTCAGTAGCGGCCCATCGCTCCACAGCATGCAGCCCTGTTTTTATGTTCTGTAGCATCTCTCCATCTATCTCTGAAGACTGGGCAATACTCAGAATCTGATTGACGACTGAGGATTCTCTGAGAATCAGGCCGATGACAACACACCAATCCAGACATCCTGCCTCCATGAAAATGTGGAGCAAATAACTATATATAAAAGAACAACAGAGTGATTTGTATGAGAGGCCTGCTGACACACAAAGGGCGGTAAGTACTTAGAAAGTAGCTCCAGTGTCTACTGCACACAGAAACCTGGCTAGGCTTTTTGTGTTTCCAACAATCTGAGAAACTCACCGAAGCTGAACTTGAGATTTATGAGGGCCTTTACTTGCCAACTCCATGGAGATGTGTTCCAACTCGGACTGAGTCAAACTGAGTGTGGAAAAGTTTTCATCCACTACTGTCCAGTCTCCATCCACCATGGAGCTGCTTTCAGTCAAGTCTGTGGCTGAACCAATGCTGCATTCATCACCTGATGAGGAAATTTCAGAAGTTATAAATGAGCTTTTCATTTCATAAATGAGTATTTTCCTTTCATTATATTAGTTATTTCCAAAAATACTGATCTCTCCTCAAGATATCAAATTGAAAATGTTCAATCTATTACTAAAACAGCCATTATATGAACAACATAACAACATATATATTTTAAGAACTAGCAGGGCAATAAAAAAATTATATGCCTTAAAATGGGAAAACATTCTAATTTTATAATTAAAAGTAATAGCGGTTAGAAGACATAGGCTTCACTAATAGTGATGACAAAATGGTAGCCAATACTAGGTAAATACCTGCCATGAAGAAATCAGGAAAAAAATTGATCTGGGCTTGGAGAGTAGATGTGTAGTTTCAACTACTCGGGTGACTGAGACAGGAGGATCTTAAGTGAAAGGGAAGCAGGAAAACTTAGTGAGACCCTGTCTCAAGTTTAAAAATATAATAATAATAATAAAAAAAAAACATGGGCAGGCTTGAGGTGTAGTTCAGTGATGCATGCTTGCTTAGCATTCAGGAGGGCCCAATTAGATGCCAACTATTGGCTATCCCCTCCTCTACAAAAGAAAGAAAAATAAACCCAAATGCTACTGAAGCTTTTATATTTTATAACCCCATATCAACACAAATTGTTTCAAAATCTCTTCTGCTTGTATTTAACCATTACTGTATAGCAGAAATTGGTATAATGTTTAATATTTTTATAAAATGTTCACATAATATTTCAGACTTTGAAAGCCAAGAGGTAAAATGAAAATTATAAAAAAATGAAAAAGATTTTTTCATAAAGGTTATTAATGAAATAAAAACTAGTGATGGGAAGTACATTTTTAATGGAAAATTCCTTATATGACGATGATACTTTATTACCTGGAACCAAAGACAATATTTCCTTATCAAAATTAATAGCAAAGGGTCAGCAAGATGGCTCAGAGAGAGAGTAAAGTCACTTGCCACCAGATGATACTAACCTGACAGATACCCAGAGTTTGGTCTCAGAAACTCACAAAAAGATGGAAGGACAGAACTAATTATACAAAGTTGTCCTGACTTCTACATGTGTATTCTTCCACACATGTGACAGATACACATACATAATAAATATAAATTAAAAAACTTGACTGCAAAGATTTACTTAGTGCCGCCCTATATCCCATATATCTACGATAAATATGGTAAAGTACTGTTGAAGTCAATTTGCCATCATCCACCTATACAGGCAGATGTTTAATGGCTAGTTCTTCGGGACACCGACAGAAGTATGATGCTGTATCTTTGAAATGCTATGGCACATGATCTTTTCCCAAACAAAACTCAAGAAGAGCTACAGCTTGTTCCTTTATTAGATAAATACCTTTATTAGATAATGGTGACAGGAAAGCATCTTGCATTTGTGGTCCAGGGGATGAGGCTATGTCTGTGTCTTGATGGGTGGGGCCGATGTTGCTGAGCCAGCTCTGACTTCGTTGAATGTTAGAGATGCCAGCATCCATCTCAGGGGATACGAAAGGGTCGGCTGACTGAGACTTTAACAGCTGCTCTCCCACTGTATGTTAAGTCCAGAAACAAAAAAAAAAAAAGTGTATTGTCATTGCCAAAACGAGCAGTTCAAAGCCAATCACCGTCATATATGATATCATTTATTCAAAACTAGGGATGTGAAATTATGGAAGAGACTATCTCTGAGGCACTGTATGTTTCTTATTGTACCTAGACCAGTTACTGTCTTGATCTAAGTGACTTGCTTTGTTTCTTAAGATAACCCAAAGTTTCCAAACACCATGATAAAAGGGTATTGTTTAAATAATTGGAAAAATACCTGAATTTATTAACTTTTTTTTTTTACTCAAACATTTTCCTCTCCGAGTTCAGAAAATGGCACGTGTCAAAGACAATTTATCATCACCTGGGATGTGCTCTGTTACGTAATCATAGCTGAGCTTATTTGAGAGTCATGACTGACTCATTCTAGATTCTTTACTACAGTAAGGTAAATACAGGAACTTCTACATTCAATTCTCAACCTACTCATAGTTTAGTAATGGTTAGATTTGAGTTAAACTTCAAGCCCAAAAGACTTAAGAGATAATAGTTTCTACCTGATATATATCTTTGGCCAGACGGTGGATATTCCAGCTAATGTACAAAAAAATTGGCTTTTATTTGCTTTTAAATTTGGAATGAAAAGAGTTCCTTGACTGTCTACCAATGGTAACATGTCTAAGTATCTAAAATAAAACACAACTTTTGAACACTGTCAGCAGTCCACATTACCTGTTCGGCACTTTCCATTTTTGAAAGGGGAACTGAGAGAAGAGGCTGGGATAATGGGAAGTGGCCACAGGAAATCCTTGTGAAGTCTCTTCAATGCTACTACAAAGTTGTCTACACGGGCAGCTCGAGTACGTTCTTTGCAAAGCCAACTGATGAGCTCAAAGCCTAGCTGGGCTGCAAAGCAACCGAGGTCCTTTAAGCGCACATCTTCTAAGAGTCGCCGAGCATGTCTCCACAGCATCATGTCAATATACATGTTCTCAGCACAGTCACTGTCTCTGCTCCATCTGGAAGAAACAGAAGGAAGCTAAAGAACAGCTTAACTGAAGAACTCCACACACTTTCACGTAGCATTAGATAAAGTTGAAAAGGAAGCAAGAGATTCAATATCTAATTGTGACTGAACAGGAAGAAAAAGCTTCAGGGATTCCCTATATCATACCACCACAACCTGTTAAACACAAGGCACAGAGTCACCTTTTTTGTTTGTTTTTAATTTTGAGTCAGGCTCTTTCTATATAGTCTCAGAATTCACTATACCAGGCTAGCCTTGAACTCATGGATATCATCCTGTCTCTGCCTCCCAAGTATTGGGACTAAAGGTGTACACCACCATGCCAGGCACAAAGTTACTTCTTAAGACCAATCTGTGGAATTGAATATATGAAATAAGAATAAATAGGAGACAAACAAAAGCCAGACCAGGAAGAGGTGGTGTATAATTGGAGGGGGAAGAAGAGCAAACAAATATTGCACTTGTTAAAAAATATTAATGAAAAAGAGGGGAAAACATAGAAGAAAACCTCTCTGAGTTGTATAGATAAGAAAACAAAACTTATAAGTTAATAATGATATAGTTTCTCATCTCTCATAGCTATGGTAACTGAGTAGTGGGCTGGAAGTGAGAAGCAGGGCATGGAGGAGTAAAGAGCCTGGCATTGGGAGCTGAACTTCTCATGTTTACTTTTCACTTGGCTTTCCTTTAGTCGTGTAAACATTATCAATTATTTTTTTTGAGCCTCTATTTTTTCACCTGCACATTGAGTAACAATCCTGCTTAGTTTTAAGGATTAAGACCTAAACATGCAAACAGGCCTAGAATAGTGCCTGGCATTTGAACTCTTGGTAAGGTATTAACCCAAATTTTTAAGTTGAATGTGTGTCTGGCAACTGTTGATGCTGTAAAGCACAGCCATGGAGAGGAGTATGTTTGTATTGGGGGAGAAGTTTTAAAGACTAGTGACAGAATAAAAAGTAAAATACCATCAAATATGTAAACTCTTAATATGTGCCCAGAATTGCAATAAAAATACAAATAACATGAAAGAAACAACTAGGAAAGGAAAGTCGTAGGGGCCAAGAACAAGGAACACAGAAGCAATGCAAGGACTTCACGAGCCAGAGGAAATCCCAGACCACAGCCACACCGCTAGAGACCATTTTCAGACCATTTTCCATGCAATTGAAAGATGTAGTCTTTAGTTTTCAGAAGGCACCAGGCCTTCAGTTCTCCCAATACCTAATGTTTTGTTCTGGTTCTCTGTCATTAGAAGTATAATCTATGTTAATTACATTTAGAACAAGTACATCTAGATCTACCTTAATACAATGGCACAAGAGCACAGTAATGAACTTAACAGGAAAGAGAAAGAAAAAAAGAAGTGGTCTCTAAGTCTTTTGCAAATAAAGATTTGCAACTGAATTTTTTCTTAAGACTTAATTATACAAATGCCTTGAAATGCAATGTGACAGATGCTCTGGAAACAGCAATTGCTCTTTATTCCTTTACCTTTTCCCAGAAGGACCAGATGGCATACTTAGTGTTTTCTGTAAGCTGAATTTACCAGGAGGGACATTTTCAGCTGACTGGGATAAACTGATGCTCCGATTCCTGAAGAACTCAAATCCACCACTTGAACTGGGCTCCTGTAGTTATAGCAGGCAGTAGTTTTAGCCAAAAATGCCACGTAGTTGGATGTCCTAGAGAAGCTGTACAATTCTACAACTAACCTGAGCCGTAGGTGTGGATGGAGGTGTCTCAGATTCTCCAGAACCAATGGCTTTCAGAAATCGAATCATGTGTCGACACAAGTCCCATTTGCCTTGCTCCAGTGCTGTGTTGAACAGAAGGGTGGCATGCTGCCTGCTTACTGCAGGGACTTCCATGTTCTACAAAACACCACCAAGGAAGACAACAATCGATTTATATGATACAATTTGGAAGATAGAGCAGTTCTTTTCTTGACACTTCCCTCAGCCCAAGGAATTAGCTGGCTGGAGGCAATTTAATTGTAAGATTAAAAGGAGCATTTAAAAGTACCAAGTGGGGTAAGCGAAGCAGGGGCTCTGCCAGGATAGCTCCTACTAGGACTCACTGCACTGTTACATGTTAGAGGAACAATGCATACCTCACACCCATCATGCCTTTCTCTTTGTAAAAAGTTACATCATTCTCATTTTACAGGGTAAGTAGATAAAGTTATCCTTTTTTTTTTTTTTTTTTTTTTTTTTTTTTTTTTTGGTTTTTCGAGACAGGGTTTCTCTGTGGCTTTGGAGCCTGTCCTGGCACTAGCTCTGTAGACCAGGCTGGTCTCGAACTCACAGAGATCCGCCTGCCTCTGCCTCACAAGTGCTGGGATTAAAGGCGTGCGCCACCATCGCCCGGCTAGTTATCCAAATTTTTTAAGGTCAATAGAAAAGCAAGATAAATCTAGTATTGCCTGACTCCAAAACACTTGGCCTTTCTCCTATAGTGTTTTGTCACCAAACATGCTTGCCTCAAGCAGGACCAGGCAGCACTACCACAAACTGAACATTCCCAGCACTTCCGGCACAACCTAGCACCCTGCCTGTGCTCACTGAAAGCTGCCTGGCCTCTTTCCCAGCAACCCAGGCAGTCTGTGGGAGGGCTGGGAAGAACAAGGGTCAGCAAAAGGAAAACACAGCTACACTGACTTTCTTTATGATGCTACTGTTTTCTTCCATTATGACTAACTAGCCAAATAAGCTGGGGCCACTAGCCTCTCCTTGAATATCTCCTCCGGTTTCAGTTAGTTGTCATGAAGCAATGATATGGTAAGAAATTTGCTTCAGTTTGAGATTCAAACTGGCTTTATGGTTAGCTTTCTGTACAAATGAAAGAACTTTAATGTAGCCTTTGAAATCCATCAGATTTACAGTAGTAACAAAGTTTCTAGGCTTTTTACCAAATATATAATAAAACACTTTTGGGGGTCTCATTACTTTGAGAAAAATGTGTTACAAAGGTTATCAGTGTGGCAATTCTGAGCCTTCTCAGCTGTCCACAGGCCGGGTAAGACTGGATGCTGTGTTAATTATTCAGAATCCTTCCAGCAATTTCACATTGTAAGGAAAAAAAATCAGTTACTGTGGGTAATGAATACACTAATGTCCAAAGTACCATTTTTTCCTACTGTTAATGTTTCTTACATTAAAGTAGTATTTCTAATGGAACGTGCACATCATATATATTAAATATAAGAAAATTTCAGCTGAGAAGACAGTTTAGTGGGTAAATTTCTTACTATGCAAACCTGACAACATGAATTCAGAATCCATGTTAAAAAACAAAACAAAACAAAAAAGGGGCTGGAGAGATGGCTCAGTGGTTAAAAGCACTGCCTGCTTGTCTAAAGGTCCTGAGTTCAATTCCCAGCAACCATATATGGTGGTTTACAACCATCTGTAATGAGATCTGGTGCCCTCTTCTGGCCTGCAAGCATGAATGTAGGAGGAATACTGTATACACAATAAATAAATAAATCTTTAAAAACAACACAAAAAAAACCAAAAAGCCCGACACAGCAGTACATACCTCTGTAGTCTCATGGAGCCCCTACAAATATATGGGGGCAGGAGAGAGGAGACTCTGCAGAAGCACAGAACCCAGCTCTCCTGGCTTATGTAGTAATGAAAAGATGAAACACACTGTCTCAAACAAGGCTGAAGGCAAGGGTCAATATTAGAGATTCCTTTGACTTTCACATGCACACCAAGGCACGTATATACCTGGGTGTAAGTGTACGCACATACACACACCCCTTTATACTTTAGTCTTATTTAAAATTATATTTTGAAATCAATATGTTTTAGGCCTATTTAGGGAAAAATAGCTATAATACTTTTGTAATGCTACTTTTATAACATAAGGAAATGTGGTCATTTGGCAAGCTTCAGCTCTTCAAAATGAAATATATACACAGTAGAGAAAATATGACCATTAATTCATAAACACTACCATAAGACATGCCTTCCTCTCTAAAATTAAGATCACTATTTCTTCTCCCTTTATAAGGAGAATTATTACCTGTAAGATAATAAGGTAAGAAGCAGCTGTATCCAAATCCTGCGCCATCAAACATTCCTCAAATAAGTCCTTGGGGTTTCCAACTGCTGCAAAAAGGTAATTCCACAGAGCATATTCAGTCTTCCTGGCACAGTGCACGACTGTCTGAAGGAAAAGGGGGAACTCGGTGATAAACTTCGCCACGGTGGGAAGCAGGGGGTCGGGAATGGGCTCCCGTGAGGTAGCTTCTTCTTCTAGCACTTCATGGAGCATGAGCTCCAGCACGTGCGGGAAGTAAGGTAATGCAGCACAGGACTGAGCCAGGAGCAGTGCTTGCTCTCCAAGGTTCCTGACCAGAAGCTGACGGAGGATATGATGGAGGTAGATCTGAGAGGTTCTCTCCACAACACAGAAAGGGAAGAGCACCTCCAGCTGCTCCCTAGCGCTGTTCCGTGTATACAAAGAATCGTAGAGTAAAGTGTCATTGACAGCACCAAGCACCAATGCGTCTTCAAACAGCACGGCCAGGGGGTAAATGTTGATGTGGAAAGGCAGCATGATCCGCTGGGACAAGAAAGAGTGGGGCTTGCGGTGATCCCTTGGAAAAAGGGGGAGCCAAACTTTCATCCCTGCACCACCGCAGCTCAGCCAGAGGGCCTCCAGAAGGTGACGTTTTTGCTTATTTGCTCGACAGGTAGTCCAGACATTTTCCACCGACTGGGCTAGTACAACCGGAGGACAAAATGGCAGCTGAAGGAAGAGACACAAGAATTGCTGGGTTTGGATTTCCTATTTAACTTGTAGGTTCTAAGTTCATAGGTACTAGCTTTGTAGACTTTAAGAATTAGTTTTTTGTTGTTGTTGTTTAAGTAGGGACATTTATTTACAATTATAGATAATAACAGCAGTAATCTTTCAAAGGATATGCATTGAACTCTAAAAACAAAACCCTTTGAATACCAATCTCTAATGAAATTTACAAATACGCACCTAAGCAGTGGCCTCTGGAAAGTGAGACACTTTCTTATTTTAGGACTTGCCCTTCACTTATCTCTTTTCTTAGCGCAGTTTTAAGATGAATTTTACATTTTACATATTTTCTTAGTTTCTAATTACAACACACTGCTCTGCCCTTACACTCCTCTACTCATAAAGCTTAAGTCCTAACTTCTCAGGGCTGGAAATGCCTCACACTTTTACTCACGAGTTTCCTTTGGTTAGGGTTACTGTCCTTTTCCCGGATTTGAGGGCCTGACCTATCCCTCTGCATCATGATGAGCTGTCCTGCAAGGTTCAGCATTATGCTCTCTGCATCACGAGCCTGAAATTTCAAAAGAGAAACTCATCAATACTAATGTTTAAACATGTTCTTGGCATTTCCTCGCCACCTAGTAAAATGTAAAGGTTAAACAAGCAAACAGCAGTTAATGGGGTTATACTCTGTACAGCCACTCTGCTAGACTCTGTAGGAATATAAATTTCCTGGCTAATGACCAATGAGTGCAGAACTAAATTATTCTGGAAAAACTAAGAGAACTTCAGAATCTCACAAAAAATTAGAGGTTATTTCAGTAATCTAGCTGGCATCACTAGGGAAGGTTTAAAAGGATATGGAGAGACTTGGAAGGTCAGGAAGACACATAACAGGAAAAGGGCTGGTATTCTAACTTAAGCATTAAATATAAATGAATATGAAGCTAGGGCAGATCCACTGGGAAAACTGAGAAGGGTCTCCTGGCTGAATGGCAACAGATCTTCAAGGAAAACTTGGAAAGTCAAGCAAAAGGGCAGCAGAATATAAACCACCACACATGCCTCTCAAATGAAAGTATCATTAAAAAAATATCCTGTTTAGTCAGGATGAATTGGTATACTGACTTCAGGAATAAGGAACTAGTCTGCCATTTTTTATTGCCATAAAAAAATAAAAAAATGTTCAGTCAAATGCCAGAGTAAAGAGCCTACAGTTATTACTGTAAACTGCACCACCTTGCTTAGACAAGGACACAGCAGAGTGCGAAACACTGCTGTAAACCAACTATCAGATAAATCAAGGATTTTTACCTGTAAAGGAGAAGACTATTTTACCTAAAATAGTGATCAGAGTTTACTGTTGACTTAAGTATGAAAGAAAAAAAAAATAGAAAAAGCATGTCTGAACCAAAGATGGCTTCAAGGCACAAAATTTAAGTGAGTTATTGGAAAAACTGAGGTTGGTGCTGGAGTGACAGCCCCAGTGCCTAGGAATATTTCCTGCTTACAGGGGACCTGAGTTCCATTCCCAGCACCACGCTGGCTGCTCTCAATGGCTTGTAAGTCCAGCTCCGGGGGAGTCAGTTCCCTCTTCTGGATTCCTCCAGCCCCTGCACTCATAAGCACACACACACATGAAACACATAATAACAAATAATAAATCTCTTTTGGAAAGTTGAGGACATCGACAAGGAGGAAAATCAGGGAAGGGCAAATGAATTTCTTTCCCCCCACTCACCCCCACTAAGCTGTAAAGAACATAGGATTTCCAAATAGAAAAGTGTATGACAGCTGAGCAGAGCTGAAGATACTAAGGCTGGAAAGCTGAAGAGGACCCGGGAAGAGAGGGCTAATCTGCTGCTGTGCGCTGTCTCAGATGCTGATCCCTGCTGGCTCGTCAGGACCATTTAGGACTCAAAGGAAAAGAGTCAGTTGCACTATGTAAATCTAGTTTTATAATACTTAAAGTTCATGGTTGTATATGAACGGGCAAGCTGCAGATGTAGCCCCACACTTGCCTAGAATGTACAAGAAGGGGAGGGGGCAACGTTAAACCTTGGATGCCCATCATAAAAAATGAGACTCTTCTATTAACATGCAGGAAGGAGACTGAAAACAGAATTTAAAAGCTCTGGGAACCATAAAAGCCACACCCTCAGAAAATAGATAAATAGAATTAAGCGACAGGGAAAAGAACAACAAATATGCACACGTAAATGAAGACACCGTGGTTGACTGGACATTCACATGTGGATAAGCTCCACAAACATTTCTGAAGACCTTGAAAGGACTTACTAGAATTTACTATAATATGACTAATTTTCATAACGGGCCTTGTGCACACTAAGTAAATGCTCTACCACTGAGCCATATATCTAGCTCCTCATTTTTTTTTCTCCCCAAGACAGGGTTTCTCTGTAGCTTTGGAGCCTGTCCTGAAACTCACTCCATAGACCAGGCTGACCAGGCTGTTTTCGAACTCAGAGATACATCTGTCTCTGCCTCCGAAGTGCTGGGATTAAAGGCTTGTGCCACCACTGCTTGGTACTTCCTCATTTGATTTTAAGATAGTAGATTTCACCACTATCTTTTACATACTTCTTTAGAAGAATATATGTGTCTTTTCTTCAAAAAGTGGCTATTACTACTAAACAGTTTTAATATTTTTATTGACATTATTACAAGTGATTATATTAATACAGGCAACTTCACGAGTTCTCAGAAAAACACAAGCTAACTGCTCAAAATTCTAAGTGTGGGAAGGTCAAAACACCCTCTTGCCCTAGAAGCTTCCTAGCAGACAATCCTGCATGGGAGTCTATGGAGTTTTTTGGTTGTGTGCCTAGCTGAGCCATCTCTCCAGCCAGGAGTTTGTTGTTTTAATGGGGACCTTACACTCTCCTGAGAGGCACCTGACTACTAATCAGTCTCATCATTTGTTTTTAAAGATGGGGATTAATAAAGGAAGACTTGTTTTTGTGCTGTGACCTCAGGCTAACTCTTATTACATTTCAACTTTTTAATTTGCTCTTTACTAAGATAAACATTTCTTTGTGAAGTCCTCTTAAATTGTTGTACCCCTTACTAATGACACTTGATCACCACTATATCTGGCTTATACAAAGTCTTTTCCTGGGGCTGGAGATATGGCTCAGTGGTTAAGAGCACTGACTGCTCTTCCAGAGGACCCGGATTCAATTCCCAGCACCCACATGGCAGCTCACAACTCTTCAGGAGAGTGAAGATCCAGTTGCAGGGGAATCTGACACATTCACACCAATGCACATAAAATAAAGTTGAATAAACGATAAAAAAAAAAACAAAAAAAAAGTCTTTTCCTTTCTAAATTTGTTAAGATATTTTAAAGCAAAAACTATGCTATCTATTCTGATATTAAAAGGTATTCACTCCCAGTATTCATTCATTCATATTCTCTCTCTCTCTCTCTCTCTCTCTCTCTCTCTCTCTCTCTCTCTCTCTCT
>NC_022015.1:58709820-58741020 GCF_000317375.1 Microtus ochrogaster | reverse complement strand
AAAAAAAAAAAAACAAACAAAAACACCCGAGACGGCAAAAGTCATACTTTCTTCATAAAAGCAGCTTGCTGACACTGCACTGGGTGGCTCATTTACAGCTAATATGAACTGATAGCCTTCTTCTGCGCGGTATAACTTTGCTAATTCTTTATCATTTCTAAGACTGGAAGATGATTCTAGACAATTTAATTAGGTTCAATGTTTTTGATGAAAAGTTTTCATATGAACTTCCTATCGTACTGCTTTAGGAAGCACACAACATGTTCTTCCCAACTTTTAATGATACATTGGTGTCTAAGGCTTGGGTATGAGGTAAAGTTTCATCTAATAATGATCACTGCTGAATCAGTTTCTTGAGACATAAAATGGTCTCTTTAATTCTTACATTTTCAAAAAATCTTAGTGAGAATTGTGTGAAACAGGACTAGCTGGTTACTATGATAGAGCTTACAGAAGGAATGGCAGCTGTGTTGTAAGGAAGAAAGCAACTTATTAAGTTCAAGAGGGAGACCAGAACAGTTAATAAAGAATAAGTATGACATAGTTGGTGATATAGATGTGGGACTAATTGGCATGCAGATGTAATGTTTCAAAGAGATGTATAAGGAGAGAAGAGAATGACAATGATTTGTAATTATTTTAGAGGTTCTCATGTAGACAGTTGTTATTATTATTTGTTATTCCACATAATAGAGAAATAAGTAGGCTATTCCCAATGAGAATTCTTATAATGGCTGATAACAATTTTAACTACAGTGGAAAGAGGCTCTCTAATACAGCAGCTAAACTCTCCATAATTTTATGAGAATGCTAAAGTTTAATGTAAGTACCTAAATTAGAAGAAAAAGATGGATTGAGTAGATAGGAGATGACAAATCTACATATTCAGAATTTCCCAGGGCTGGAGAGATGGTTCAGGGGTTAGGAGTACTGGCTGGTCTTCCAGAGGACCTGGATTCAATTCCCAGCACCCATAGGCAGTTCACAACTGGGGAACTGACACCTTCACATCAATGCACATAAAGTTAAATAAATCATTGAAAAAAATAAAAAGAATTTCCCTTTGATAACAGGTGAAACTGCTGCGGTAGCAGAAGCAGTCCTGGAATAGTTAATGATTGCACCCCAGGTGTTAGCAGCACCACCATATACCTGGTTCCTACACCCACCAACTATGGGATCTATTTTGTCTCCCTCCTAAAAGCAATGAGTTCTCCACATCCAAAATTCATTTTACTTCTTTCCATCTCCCCTTCCCTTCCTGTGCTCAAGCCACTGACACTGTAAAACCCCTCCGACTGATTATACAGATTGATTATATCAGATTTCTAGTATATTTCTATTACTTCAGAGTAGTTCATATATGTGTAATTACTTGTTTAATGTTGACCAGAAACTGGTCTGTTTGGCTTGCCACTAAGACTCAGCGTCTTCATGCAAGGTACACTGTAGACACTGACCATGAATCTGCTGAACAAATAAACAGACCCTAACACTGAAGACCGAAGTGCACTGGTACCTGCTGTGGCATTTTCAAGGTGATTCCGTTCTCTGTACTCACTGACGTCAGTGTGACAGACACTACCAGGAAAGGGTGAGGAATGTACCGTGACATTGAAACCTCCTGAAGAACCTCAACACTAGCCGAGGTATTCGAGCTGGAAAAAAAGAAAGTTCATAATTCAACAATGTTCATATATTTTTTTTCCTCCTTTCAGCTGCTACACACACACATACTTTATGTCTACAGCAGACCCAAATGTCTTCTCCCCATTGTCCTCTCTTCCCTAAATATTCTTCCATCAGGATTATTAAAGTTGAGAGAGCCAAGGAACATATACAGGAATAAGACAAAAAAGGCAGTAAAGCACTGGAAAGCAGGAAAAACAAAACTACAACACAAAGAGAGCCCTGAAAACCAACAGCAGGGAAATTATATGAATAGAAATACCTTGGGAGTTGCAGTTGGGAGGAACAGGGACAACTATTTGGTTGTGAAATGACAGAAGTTTAACTACTGAAATAGTAATGTCTTCGTTTTTTATCTTTGCATTACTAATCTATCACAGTACTTCAGCAAATACATGATTCATGTCCTTATTAAACAAGTATACTTCTAAGAACAAAACAAAACAAAACACACACACACACACACAAAAAAAAAACTTAAGAGGTCTGGCCTCTATGCTGTATGCTGACTTAATATCAGACTACAGGAAATAAAGCAGGATTTCAGCTTTGGTGCTGCAGACAACAACATCTACGGCTTTCTAAGGATGTTTCTTTTACTTTCTCCAAGTGTCTGAAAAGAAGTATAGTTATTACTATACTAATTACTAATAAATTGGGAAAAACGTATCTAAGATTTATTTCAGCTCAAAGTATATGCCCACCCCAACCCTGGCCAATAACACAGGAAGACAAGCTCAAGCATTTAGTACAGGTACTTTTTTCTTCACTCTCTACATAAATACAACCAAAACAATGAAACAACATAGGAGGATGGAGAAAGGTTTTTAAAAAACATAATAGTGGAAACATAAACAGGAACAAAAGTGACTCATGCCATGATAAAACTTACCCATCGAATTTTTTTTCAATACTGTAAAGGCATATTGAACAGTCTGCTCTAAACACTACCGCCATGTCTCGGAAGACACTAAGCAGTAATGTTTCCACTGGTGCTTTGGTGACATGAGCAAAGGCATTGTCCAGATTTGCTGTTCGTAGGTAGATTCTGAGCTGGAGGAGGGAGTTACAGACAGACATATAAATGTAACAATAGTTACCAAGAATGTGTGGTATTGGTCATATTTTCATCTACAGATCACCTCCCAACACCAACTCACTTTAAAGTAATAGGAGTTAAAAGAATTACTAATGACTTGGCAAAAAATGAATAATGTTTTATTTTGGCTAGCTAATTTTTTATAAATAACCAAAGATAATGTGATCAAGAGTAAATGTAATATTATGAAAGCATGTTTCAGATCTGTGTACTCAAGCCTGACTAGAGACTATCATTTCCTCAAAACCATATAAACTAATAAAGTTCTCCTTAAGAACAGTCATTCTTATATATTTTTTGCTTTTATAATGTTTTATTACCAATCTTTATAGATTACCTACTTGCTAAAAGGTTATCCTTTTTAGGTTTATTTATTTTTTGAGATAAGATATTTATCTCAGAATAGACTTGAGCTCATAATCCTTCTGTCTCAGCCTTTGGATGCTATGATATAAAAGGTTATCTTATAAATTCAAATTGTTACCTTAAAAAAGAACATAAATAACTTAAAACAGTAATACAGTAATTCCACTATTAAAATATGATAAATTATTGGAATAAAATGCTGTCCAGGTTTTAATGGATTATTGTCTACCTGAAATTAAATCCTGCTTAGCTCCAAAATTAAAAATCTATTATTTCTGAGGAGAAAAAAATAAGTTACCTCTTCTTGACGGTCACTTAAATTATAACATGCAAGGACCATAAAGTCATTCCACCAGGCTAAGCCACCAGTCACAATCATATTTTGCTCCTTAAAAGAAAATTTTAAGATGTATTTAATTATGTTACCCAAAATTTCAATAAAGTAACAAAATACTCTTAGAAAGCTCAAATTATTTGACTCATTCTCTCTTGCCTAAATTATTTCTCCATTATTAATAATGCACCATGTTCTATCTTTAAAAAAACAAACATTCCTATAAAGAAATACCTGTGTCATTCACAGTATCTCAATACCAGATAGCATCATTAATCCTGCATCTAAAACAACTTGATTTAACTTCCGACTTTATTCTTCATCAGATGAGTGCCTGAATCCTAATCTTTTAGCAAATGGTAGTACTAGTGTCATAACTGGATTGATAATAAAAGCACTTTAAAGTGCTTGGGACACAAAAGACACCTACTTTATTTTTCCTCATTTCTTCCCATTTGACTCTCAAAATATCTAACTCATTATCCCTCTGACCCTCCATGCCACCTCTGTTATACCAATGCACATATCACACAGAGAATGATCTCTAACTTTGTAGACATTTAGTTTCACCACATCTGATAACTCAATCTTAAAGATAATATTAAACCCTAATCTAAACAATTATTGTTACTAATCTTTTTTTCTTCTTTTCATGTCTATGTACCTCCCAAGTGTTATGTAGGCACATATGTATGGGTGTGGGTGTTGGGGTGTGTGTGCATATGGACCAGGGTTTGATGTCTGAAATCCTCTTTGATGGCTTTTCTGCTTTATTCTTTAGGGCAGCATCTCTCAACCAAAGCCAGAGCTGGCTGGTAGGACTGGTTTTTCCAGGCTGTTTGTTTCAGGGATCCCTTATGTCTCTCTCCCAAGGATGGCATTGCAGGTAACTTGCCATTTCCGCCCAGGATCTAAATGACCTGTGGGGATTTGAACTGAGATTCCCTTGCTTGTATAGAAATCACAATGGCTAAGTCATCTCCCAGCATTTGTCAAAAAAAGAACAGCCAACAAACTCAACTGAACTCAATCTCAAATTATCACCTATTTTATCAAAACTGACTTATTGGCAATAATCAAATGTCATGTCTCTCCCCACTTCTCTGTGCTTTACAGTTGAGCTACATCTTCAGCCTCACTATCTGTTATTCTTTTTTAGGCTCTGTATCTTGAAATGTATTTTTAGATTTTTCTTTAACAAAAAACAAGACTAACCTGAGTAATGTTTCCAAAAAGTTTCCATTTTTTGGTGAGTAAAGAGTAATGTGCAAACCCAAACTTGCCAGCCACGGCGATGTTCTGTCCAAGTTTATCAATAGCTGAAAACTGTTTAAAAAAAAATTAAAACCTCTTTCCTACAAATATATATACTTACTAGGTACAAAAAGTACTTAATAAAATGTAAGGCAAAGAAAGTACTAATAAATGTTTGCTCAGTGATTTAAATATAAAATGCTAAGTTAAAAACTCAAGTATCGATACCTATATTTGACAAAGTGTAGAGGCAATCCACTAGCAGTACACAGCAGATCAAGCACTAAAATTTCCCTCTTAGAAATCCACAAGGGCTCAACTCCCAGAATGGCTACTACAACGCCAACAAAATAACAACTCACCCGTATAGGCCAATTGCTTTCTAGATAGGTGCTGGAAATCTAGAGAAAATAACATATCAGTCTGGTGAGACTTAGGAAATATACTTCAACTGACAGCATTAACTTAGCACAGCATCAAATTCGGCTTCTTGCATAATGTTTAAGGTGCCAAGTAGTGGCTTTAGTAGCAGAGCCCTTGGAATTGAGCATTTGTTTATGAACCTATATTTCACATGTTCTATCTTAATAATTTCAAGCTTTTAGACCACACTTCCACCCTCCACCACAGCGCTGCTTGTTTCTGATATTAAACTCAATACAAACTGACAACAAGCATATGTGATGGCAGCCAAACTGCAGGCAATAGTTTCTGTCTGCCCATGCAGACCACCCCCAGACCAACGACAGCTTGAGCCAAGAGTTTTGTTTTTTACTGGAAATCTTTATTACTTTTATACTGTGGTGATTAAAAAAGCAATGCATATAAAACCAGTCAATGTAAGAACAAACAAAAATCTGCTGCTTGAGAATGGCAACTGGCTTATTTTTATCTTACCTATTTTCTTTTTATATTTATTTATTATGTATATAATATTCTGTCTGTGTATATGCCTGCAGGCCAGAAGAGGGCACCAGACCCCATTACAGATGGTTGTGAGCCACCATGTGGTTGCTGGGAATTGAACTCAGGACCTTTAGAAGAGCAGGCAATGCTCTTAACCGCTGAGCCATCTCTCCAGCCCCCCTACCTATTTTTTTTTATCCTGCTTCTTAAGATGCATCTACAAGCCTGTATGGACATGTTTAAGTTACTATTTATTTTTCTCTTAGGCTGTTCAACCTTATCGATCCACAAGAACCTTTACATAATTCAGATATTAAGTCTTCTCAAGCATCAGTGGTAAACACAGTTTTCCACGATATCTAGCTTTACCTTCATTTATGGTGTCATTTTATCAGTGCCGTGAAACTCTCAAACTTAGAGAAGACTTTGTGGGTTATGAAGGTGGAGTAAGTTTAACTCTACAGACTCTCCTGTCTCTCCTAGCCTACGAGTTAGCTTTCCTGGGCATCTGGAGAAGTGGAGTGTAAATTAACAGAAAAACTGAACAACGCAAGAGTCTTCTGTTCCTGGAATAAGAAAAGCTTCAATTTATTGAAATTTATTTTAATTTGACTCAAGAAACTGGATACATATTGAAAAACAAATCCAAATCAGAAAGTCACAAATAACCAAATCCTTAAGACTGAGTAAAGCTAAGAGAATCAAGCAACAGCCGTCTCCCCAGAGCACTGCTTCACTCCATAAAGCACTAGAATAAAGCGACCCAGGACATCAACCTAAAAATACAACTAAATTCATAGATTTCAAACTCACACAAGAACGTAACAGGTGTACCAGAGAAAGCAGCTCATTACCAATGACACTGGGTAAAATAACTAAAATTCAAAGAAACCTACACTCCCCAAACTTCGATTTTTTTTTCACTAATTCCTATGAAATGTGATCTGTCAGCTAGCACATCACTGCAAAAGTGATTCCAGCATAAAGGCTCAGTAAAAACTTATCAGATTATCACATTCTAATGCATATCTCTAAAAAAATCTATTCTTTTAAATTTCAAAAGTCTATGACATACTACAAATTACAAATGATGTATTTTCATAACTCAAATATAAGTTGAAATTAATAGACTTTTTAATTTTGTCTGAATAGTTTATGACTAGAACAAAGTATACATTTTTTTTTCCTGGTGTCACCTTGTTTGATCTATGTGCCATGTGAACTTTGTCTTGTACGCTTAATGCTGTGTATAGAAACAGTGGACAGAATAGGCAGCTAATAATATTAAACACACTTGAGTCATAAAGCTAGGGCACAGGAGTCATGCCACATCACTGGGAGATGGTGCTAAGGTACAGATCGGAGTATCTCATTATTCTTGTCACAGGGTTTTCCAGTCTCTCCTAAATGGAAACTAACTGCTTTCCTTTTTTCCTGCTAAACTCTGTCTCCAGCCTAGACTAGTTTTGTCTAATTAGTGAAACTAAAAGATTCAATTAGATCTTCGCCCAAACCCACATCTTCCACACCTGATAAAACTAGGTGAATGTGAGCAAATCACTTATACACAAAATAGCCTTTATAATTCACTACCGACCTCTCAAATGAAGTGCCTGATATTTACTTCCTACATTTTGTGACAGATAATCTTTCAAAATAGTTACAGCCGGGTTAAATATAAAATCAATATCCTTAGAATACTAATAAAGACCTTAGAGACCAAAGTTTACATTATACAAAACACTCAACATTAGAAGGAACACAGCCACAACTAAAAGGCTTTTGTTTTTTAATTTCACATTGTGTTCCAGTACTTTATAAATTTGTAACTTAGAAAACTAAATTAAAAAAAAATAAATCGAAAAAGGCACTGTCTATTCTGTCAGCTACTACCTTCGCTTCTAACGTGTGTATGCATTTGCTTTGGTTAGAGAACCTTCTAATCTGGAAGTTAAGTTGTACAAAACAGAAGGCTTGAACAAAACAAAAATAAAAATAGTTTAGTATTCCAGACAATGAACAGAAAGCACAGAATCAGCTGGAGCTTATTTGATGAACTCTAAATTATATAGTAAACACACAAAGTAGAAATCATACAAACAAATCAACTTTAACGGAGAATATGTTCTTATCCTACAAGAGAGGATAAGTGGGAAGGGGAATGAAGCCATGCCCCTAGTTTCTCCAAGGAGTCCACATGGGTGGCTAAGAAGCTTAGAAGGCAAAGCATTAGCACCATATAAACACTACCCAGAAAGATCACTGTCACTCTGCATTCAACTGCCAGGCTCCAGTGTTAGCAGGCAAAGAGCAAGGCAACTCTAATTAAAAAAAAAAAGGGGGGGGGCACAAAGGCAAATTATAAGTTTCAGTACAAGGACAATGGTAATTATATGATTCAACATTCAGTACCTAGCTTTTTAAAGCACATTAGATTTTTTTTCTACTTTAATGTAGGCTGTTTCAAAAGGCCAGGTTGACCAGTACTCCTTTGTGTGATGCTCGGTGAGTCATGTTAACTTCCTGAGCTTTGGTTTTTTCATGTACAGATCCAATCGGGCTATATGACCTCTAAAATTCCTCCAGCTCTAAAAATTCTATGAAATTTAAAATTGAAATTCTAAAATGTCTTGGGAGCACAACTGTGACATTTTTATTTATATTAGTTTTTAAAAAGTTTTGTTGTTGTTGTTGTTGTTTTTCCCTCATTTCCTCATCAGAGTTTATAAGGAATAAAGTTATAAAGCATTTTATAATAAAGGTATAAAGCATTTTTACCATTCTTGTTTTGTGAACTACTTATTTACCCTTATGGTAAATAAATTAATCCTTTAACAAATATTTTACCAAAACTATCTTATCTTTATTCAAAACTAAAAGAACAGAATGAATGAGGAAATGAAGAGGCCTAGGTAAATCCACACTTGGAAAGCTCGTCTGCAGACATGAGCAGAGCTGGCAATCAGAGGCCAAGGATCCTGCTGCTGCCCGCAGTTCTGGAGTCAGCACTATGTGCTTACTCAGTGGAATGCTTCATGGATGCTAAGAATCACTGAATTTTTGAGCTGGAAGGAAATTTAATTTTGTTATTGCCTGATGGATTTTTTAGTTCCAGACCTACCTTCTTTGATCCTCTGCTCTACTTGGCTCTCTGGTAACACAGACCTGGCTAGGCAGAACTGGCATTGATGCTAGGTCAGTGTAGAATGAATAGTTCAAAGTATGGGGAAATGAAAATAGCAGAGAAATGGCTATAGGAGAGAAGGGAGCAGTGGAAAAATTTAGTCAAGGAAGTAGTTGATGCAGTTTTATATTTAAAAATTGTTACTAATTATAAAATGGTATGTACATTGTTTGATTCCATGAGTTTATTTATGTATGTTAAATACATTTTCTTTTAGTGCACACTATAAGTCAACTGTTGGAACTATTCTTCCTTTAACCCTTCATAGAGTGATCATTTTTCTATCTTTTAATTATCTTCATTCAAAATCAACTGAAAATAACATGAGAGCTGAAGAAAACTAGTAAGATATAAGCAGAGAAGAGGTAAAGAATTATGGAAATAAAGATTGATTAAAAGAAGCTAGTGTGGTGGTGTATGTGGATGGTCCCAGCATTCGGGAGGCCGAGACAAGAGAATCGTGAATCCCAGACCAACTACACAGCTAGATCCTATCGCAAAAGGAAAGAAAAGGAAAAATAAAAACCAAAAAATAAACTGACTAAAAGAAACTAATCCAAGAATAGGCTCTGATACGTTTTAGTATGAAAAGAAGAAAGAAAATGTTTAGGACTTTGAAAGTATGCATACAAATTTCTTTCAAGAAATTTCAGTTTACTCAATGTACCAAATTAATCTTAACTGGCATCAAAATCAGAATTAATCCATATCAAATATCAACCTGTCAGAAACTAAAAGAACCTGCTAGCTTAAATGTGGTGTCAGGATGAAGCCATAATGTGGAAAAACATCAAATAATAATAAAATTATGAACATTAAGTTTCTCAAATGTTCAAAAGCTTGCAATTTGGGTCTACTGTTAAGTGATTAAGCACTATAAAATATAAAGTGAGCTCTACTGGGTACTGGTCAAATCACTACTTTCCATGCAATGGACATTCTTTAGGCTATGCAAATTCATAGAGCTAGATTAAGCAACACAGAGGCTCAAAGTAAAATAAAATTATCTTCACTGAGGAGAAAAGAAATAAACTTCTAGTTCTTGATCCTATTAATGATGAGGATAT
The DNA here is from genome assembly GCF_000317375.1 of Microtus ochrogaster. Classification (NCBI taxonomy): domain Eukaryota; kingdom Metazoa; phylum Chordata; class Mammalia; order Rodentia; family Cricetidae; genus Microtus; species Microtus ochrogaster. Next base: position 58,731,121 of record NC_022015.1, on the reverse strand, counting down.
ATTCGTATCAAATGGAAAGGAAAAAAGGCAAGGAAAAACAAAAAAAAAAGCAATGAGAGAGATACAGTAATAAAAATAATTAAAAACTGGTCTCAAGTGATAATATTACCAATGAAAAGAGTCAGTAAATGAACACTGACCTGGACAACATGCCAATGTCGATGTCCAAGTAAAGTGCTTAACCCCTGAGACTCCAGACCTCCATCTGCAAATGGGTTCTTTCCCCGACTGGGCATATGATCAGCGCGTGCTGAAGAACTCTTTGAATTCTGGGTTTGTGAGGCTTCTCCACAGTTCAAGTATAAGCGATCTTCTCCCTGAAGCAACACCTGTTCTTGGTTACTCTAGACAGAGAAAAAGGGCAAAAGGGAAAACAAATAAAAATACCAGCATTAGGTAGGGACAATTAAGTAAAATGCTGTTTTAATTTTATTGTTGAACATGTACCATATCACAATATTGATTTTCTTCAGATGACAGAATCTACATAATATCTCATATATTACATTTAGAAAAGAGTCAATATTTTAGTGATTTTTAGTGTTAATGAGATTTTCATACAGTGTGTTTTGCTAATGCCCAGGCTTACAAATGTTTGAACAGTACCTTTTATTAGCAATCCTAAATGTTGATACTCTGAGAACTACACCTGAAAAACTACATGTAAGTACACATTGTTTACAATTGACTGTGTTAGTTTCTATGGATATTCAGACAAATGCAACAACTTCTGATTTTAATTAATTATGCCCTGATTTTCAATTAGAGGGCTAGAGTTCTCAAGGTGGGAAGATTTCTTATATTCAAATCAGACAGTGGTATCCTAACCCTTCCCATTTAGTCCAAAATATAATCAAGGGTACTTTGTTTTGTGTAAGAGTGTGTATGGTGTATGTATATATGTGTTTCCATGTATGTACATTCCTGTGGTGATCCAAGGTTGACTTCAGGTCTCTTCCTCAAGAGCTCTTCTCCACCTTATACGCTGAAGCAAGATCTCTTGGTGAACCCAATTTTACTTTGACTAGGCAGACTAGCCTGCTTGCTCTTGAATCTCCATCCCTATCTCCTCCCTGGTGGATTACTGACAGGCTGACATGCCCACCTGGTTTTTATGTAGGTTCTGGGGATTCAAAATCCACTCCTCATTTACCCACTCACTGAGCTATCTCCCCAGCCTGTGGAGGAGCAGGAAATATACTTTATCCTTATTTTTTGCGGGGGGGGGGGCGTGGGGTATCCTTAATTTTCAACTACAGTATAGAGTTCTGAGATCTGGGTTATTTTCACATTAATTTTTAATGTGTTATAAATTTTAAGTAACTGGTTATATCAAACATTTTAAAAAAGCTATTAATAATAGTTACTGAGATATGCACTCATAGCATATAACTGTAGCATATTAAAATATGTAATCACATAATATATATTAACTCAGAGAAATAAACATAAAAAGTTTATATTGCATTTTGAAATATTTATTACAAGTATTGCAAAATATTTATATTGTTATTTGGGGCAATGTTTTCTAAAGCAGGCTTTTAGACATTTTCTTCAAAGACTTTCTTAAAATTGACAGCTGAATAAGGAATATTCCTTATTCAGTTACAACTACATTTTTGTGCCAGATGTGATGGCAACCTAAGTCCTGGCGTCCTAATTTACTCTTTGTTTTAAAGCCTTTATTTCATGTATGAAAACAGATTTTTTTTGTGGTATGTGTGTGATTATGTGCTCACATGTGGAAGTCAAGTAAAAGTCTTCCTCAATCACTGTCCACCTTATGTTTTGACACAGGTCCATCACCGAACCTGCAGCTAAGAGCTGAAATTACAGGCGCACACTGCCATGCTCAGCTTAGGGCCTCATGCACTGAGTGAAGCGAACATTTTACCAACTAAGCCATCCCCCAGCCAACTACAATGTTTTATGGGTTTTTTGTTTGCTTGTTTTTTAAATCCTGTAGAGTCTCTAGTAACATTTCCAAGTAGTATCTAAATGGATACACTTTGGATAATCTTACTCAGATAAAGACTAAATTATTCAAGTTATCTTACATATAAATATTGCTTTTTTAGGACTGCTTGTGGCACTTTTTAAAAAATAAAATAAAATGAAAAAATTCAAAACATGTTCAGAAAATGTTCAGATTATGGCATAAATTTTATAGAAATACATGAATCACAGAAAGTATACAAGGAAGGTATAGTTAATTTAGAAATATATTCAAATCATTAAAAGGGGTCTAAAGTTCTGTTAAAAGGCACTAAAAAAAACCAAACCAAACAAACAATCCCCCACAGTTTTAATTACTTACCATACAAGGGTTTACAGTGAGTACACTCTTGATGAACTGAAATAGCAAAATGCTGGGCTGTTTAACTATACTCCTGAGGTCTGACTCAATTTCAGTGTGCTGAGAACCAAATCCACTGATTACCCATAAGTGATAGCCTTCTGCACCCCAGCTCTTGAAGAAATAAGAAAAAAAAGTCAAAGCAACAAAAAGTTATTTTTATCTTATTTATAATAACTTCAGTTAAATATTGAAACCATGAAAAATAACCAGAGACAAGAATCACACCCAGGGCTACAAAGGTCAAAGCGCTAGGTGTGGAATTATGAGAAGCTGCATTTGACCCCAGAACCTGCACAATGGTGGAAAGAACTAACTGTAATGTTGTCCTCTGGTATTCACATGGTAGCATGCCCACATATACAGACATCCTGCACACAGACACACAAAATAAATTATAAAAAAATCAAAACCAATGATTCTTAGTTGTCAAGTACACCTTATCTATGTCTAGAGGAAACCACCATTGCCCTCTACTTAGAATGATAAGACACTAACTCACGTTCTCAGCTTCAATTTCAGGGTTCCAATTCTAAAAATCCTTCCGTAACATCTCAATTTAATTTACCTGCTTCTCAAGTACAAAGAAATTCTTCCAGAAGACAGCTCTGTATGACCAGAAGCTCAGTGAGGAAGCATCTACCACAGATGCAGCTTTGGAAACAGCAGAGAGCACTGGATTGGAAGCTGTGACACTGGTGTTTTCATTCCAGCCTGACTTTGGTCACAACCTATCTGGTTCCTCTAGATAAAGATTTCTTTGGTTGTGAAGTGTATAATGAAAAGATTTAAATGTATTTCTCCAAGCCCACTCAGAATTAATATTCTATAACTAGATTCTATCATAGTATTTTTCAAGATAGTAATTTATCTTTAATCCAAAAAATGGTGAGTGAGGGTCAGACTGCTGCAAATTGTTAAAAACTTAATAATTGTTTATTTCATATGTGTATATGTGTACCTGTATAAGTAGAGTATATGTACGGGTACACATGGAGGCAAGAGGTGATCTTTGATTTCATATCCTATTGCTTTCTCTTTATTCCTTTGAGCCAGGGTTTCTTTGAACCTGGAGCTAACTAAATGCTTCTTCAGTTTGTGGATAAAATACCAACTTAGTGAACCTCTGATAATAACACTTGATGCATGATATTCAAAGGCGCTGGCTAGTAGTTTCAAAAATATTATACTGAAAACTTACAATTGTGTGCCTATATATTAGGTATGTGAAGGTGTGTACATGCATGCATGTGTGCACATGTACACGTGCATATGTGTAAGTCAGAAGATGTCATTCATCAGGAGCCATCTACCTTATTTTTTGAGACAAAATCACTCCAGTGGCAAGGGGATTATAAGGTCAAGGCTAATCCTGGCCTATATAGTTTGAGGCTAAATGTTGGTTATATAGCAAGAAGCCCTATCTTTTTTCTTTCTTTTTTCTTTTTTTGTTCTGAGACAAGGTTTCTCTGTAGCTTTGGAGCCTATGCTAGAACTAGCTCTTGTAGACCAGGCTGGCCTTGAACTCACAAAGATCTGCCTGCTTCTGCTTCCCAAGTGCTAGGATTAAAGGTGTGTAAGACCATCACCTAGTAAACCCCATCTTAAACACACAAATTAATAAACTTCACCAAAAATGAACTATAGGAAAAAATCTTCAGAGATAAAAATGCTTTCTGATTTTATGAATTCACTGTGAGGAAAAGGGAAAAAGCAATGAGTTTTATAGGCTATACCTGTTTGTAAGTAGAAAGTACTTACCATAGAATGGATCTTAAGGGGCTCTTTTTTGGTACCATCAGACCTGTAACTGAAACGGAACAGAAACTTCTCTTGATCATCTTCCGATTACACACAACACAGATACCACTTAGCTTCAGCTTAAAAACAAACTGAATTTGCTCCTTTAAAACAGAAATACATAATAGTGGATGAAAATGAAATGCTCATGCATTATTACATATTTCTATTTTAAGGAGCCCCGATTCTGCATCCTGAATGCTGGGATTAAAGGTGTGTGCTACACTACCAAGATCAGCAGTCCATCTTAAATTTTAACATGAGGTCATATACACAACTGAGCTCAAAAAAGGAAGTGTATTTTCCCTAGTGTTTGGTCTCAGTAAGTAATTTTATTGAATCAACTGTCAGTTTAGAAGGGTAAATGTTTGGAGAATTAACATATACTCAACAAATTAAATCTGAATTTCACAAAATGTTTTGGTATAAGGATAAAATAAGAATGGATGGACTAGAGATCATGTTAAGTGAAATATAAACACACTCAGAGAGATTATTCCATTTTCTCTCATATGCAGAATCTATATATAGGACATGATAGTAAGAGGAGACTATGATGGTGTAAAAGTGGTCCTAGAAGAAAGAAGAGAAGGGGAAATGAGAGAAGGCAATGGGTGTTAGTGCATCTAAAACTTGTATCTTTCTGTAAACTCAAACAATTCTTGTAAGTTCCATGAAGCTAAGATTCACCTCAAGCAGGTCAGATGCATCCCTACCTTCCTAAGCAGCCTAAGCCGGCATCCCCCCCTTTCCCTGATCTTGACACCCAATTTTCTTAATTACCAGGACCTTAAAAAAAATTTTTTTTTTCCTAAACTTAACCTTGTCCTCTGCTCTGCCAATATCTTGCCAGGTTCAAGAGGCACCAGATGGTTCCACATAACCTGGTCAGCAGTGAGACAATCAGCTACCCTAGGATGTGACTAAAACCCCAGCTTTCTCAGCCCCCCCCCCAAGATGGTCAATGCCCACATCATCAAGAAGCAGTTTTGAGAACCTGGTGGCCCCATCCCTGTCCCACTTGCTATCCCCTTTAATTTCCTCACCTTTTTATAATAAGGAAAATATGGGAATGCTAGGATTCAGGTATTATGCGGGCCCCTGTCACCTGGCAGGATGTATTCAGGCAGAATGTTGGCTAGGCAAGGGTCCTTTCCAAGTCTGTATGCAAGTGCAAAAGGTCTCTTTAAGAGACAAGCTCCACCCATTCTCAGTCCCTTCCCACTGTTCTTCTGAAGAGGCAAGCTGGTCTCTGCTTCTCTCTCTCTCCTCTTTTTTTTATGTTCTCTTTCCATTAATAAAAACCCCTCCATGTGAGTTCCGTCACATGGCATCAAATACTGCATGTTTCTATGTGTTCAGTCTAGATTTAAATACAAATACATGGTGTGAAGGAAGAGGGAGCTATTTAGTGAAAAGAAGGGAAAATACGGGCAAAGTGCATTGATGCCTACATGTGAACACGTACACACTAAGCTCTACTGTTTCGTATGCTACTAAAAAAATGTCTTAAGGGTGAATTTTTTCTTCAAGGTAGCTCTATGCACTGTATTTCTGAATATATGAGCTTCTCGGAAAACAACGGGTTATTTATCTAAAGTTTCTCTTTGTTCACTCACGCAAAGTCTCCTCCAAGTGTACAAATCAGCTGGGCTCCAAACACACTCCATAGAGAAAGACCTCCATATTCCCAGGTTACTATTACAGCACTATTGTCAGGAGACCATCTAATCAATTTAACAGCTCCTGTCTTGTTCCAAATGTCTGTGAAAAGATAGTAAGAAGGGTTAAAAAGATTGCTCAGAAATACTTAGTACTTTTTATAAGCTGTATGTTCAAATCTAAACAAGCTGAACGGCATGGACTACATGGATTCTAAGATGAGTCCTGTTCATGGAGGGTACTGAAAATAAAAGCACCAGCCTTTGTCTGATCTAATGTGAACAACCTCAGAATGCAGGTGAACTGTAGGGAGTGAAGGCTAGTTTTGCCATGATTATCTTGAATAACTACCACTGTGTAATAATCTTCAAAGCTGTCAGACCAGCTTCTGCAAAATGGGGATAAGGTTGCAGAAACATTCTCCTCAGAGAAAAATACACATAAGTCTTTTGCATAGTGTGTGTGATAAAAATGAATGCTGGGAGTGAATATCTGTTTTTGTAGTACATCAAATAATATCCATTATGATTCTTCACACGGAAACAAGTATGATGTTGAACATCCCAAAATACTGGGACAAAGTTGTTTCCCTTTGAGAATCTATCATTACTGGTGACTCACATAGCATGTGAGGGTCAGGAGATAAAGTTCAGAGCATGCCCACACGAGGAAAACTAGTAAAGATACACGGTAATGCCAAGATTATACAGGCTGTATCCATGGTACAAAGGAGAAAAAGAGATAAGATGTCATGTAGATGAGCCAGGGAAATTTTCCATAGTTCATCATTACATAGAACAGTAAACCAAAGTCTCATGACAGTCCTTAGTCACATATCAACTCAGTCCTCACTCTTACAATTTGTGTAATTAATGCAGTTGAAAGAAACAAACCCCTTATGTTATACTATCTTATCATCTGTGAATAGCAAAAGTTTGACTTCTTCCTTTTCAATTTGTATCCCCTTGATCTCCTTTTGTTGTCTTATTGCTCTAGCTAGACTTCAAAAACTATGTTGAATAGATATGGAGAGAGTGGACAGTCTTGTCTTGTTCCTGATTATAGTGGAATCACTTTGAGTTTCTCTTCATTTAATTTGATGGTGGCTGTTGGCTTGCTGTATATTGTTTTTTATTATGTTTAGAAATGTTCCTCGTAACCCTGATCTTTCCAAGACCTTTATTACAAAAGGGTGTTGGAGTTTATTGAATGCTTTTTTAGCATTTAATGAGATGATCATATGGCTTTTTTCTTTCAGTTTATTTATATGGTAGATACATTGATAAATTTTCGTATGATGAACCGCCTCTGCATCTCTAGGATGAAGCTGACTTGATCGTAGTGGATGATTTCTGATGTATTCTTGGATTCGGTTTGCCAGCATTTTATTGATTTTTGCATCAATGTTCATAAGGCAGATTGGCTTGTAATTCTCTTTCTTGAAACTGATGAAAAAGCAACTTGTCCTAGTTTTGCTGTCACATCTCAGATTGTAAGAATTTTACTCTAGTATGTAACAAATGCACTTCTAACACAGGAGAGGCATTAGCCTGTGGTTTAAGACATGAGCAGAGAATACAGACTGACATGGCACAGCAGGAAACACAAGGCCCGCGTGCAGACCCTAAGCAAGGGCCCGCCCTAAAACAAACGAGTCATTTCTTAGATACTGCATGGTGAATTGAATTGAAAATAGGTTTATACTAAAAAAACTAATGTGTGTATGCATGCGTGTGTATAAATGATAGAGTGAGTTGCTAAATTTGCCAATGGAGAAGAGGCTGCCAAGAGAAGAACCTAAGCTAAGAGAAAGAAACACCAGCTAGTAAAAGTCTTCCATTTGAGTCTACCAGAATAAGATATGAAATAAAATCATAGATTAACTCATACTATGATACTTGAGGACTTACTGCTAAAATCAGGTGTAGAAGACATAGCCAAGAACCCACATACTCCCAAAAACTAAGAAAAAAAGTTTGAAAAAAAAATTTAGTTTTAGTTGTAACTAAATGACTTCTATTTTATTATCACTTATTTTTAAGGTTTTGGTTATTTTAATTGTGTTGTTTATAGAACACACTGTGACAGTTCAATACATTCATACACCCTGTGATGATCAAACAAAAGTGGATTCATCTTCACTGTCAGCTTGACTACATCACTGTGGGAACACACCCCTGGGTATATGTGAGGATGTTTCCAGAAAGGACTCCTTGAGGAGAATGGGTCATAAGTACCATCCTATCAGCTGGAGATCTGGACCGAATAAAAATAGCAAGTTAAACATCAGAACTCATCTCTTTCTACTTCTTGACAACAGGCATACTGTAGCCAGTGCTGCCTCTCATGTTCCTGCCACCATGCTCTTGTCGTCATGACATGCTGTACCTCTTAAACTGTAAGCCAAAATAAACACTTTTTTTTTAATCAAAAATATTTTATGTGTTTGGGTGTTTTGCCTACACGCAATGGACCACTTTCATTTCTGATGCCTGTAGAAACCAGCTGCTGAAATTACAAATTGTTGTGAGCTGCCATTAGGGTGCTGAGAATCAAACCAAGTCCTGGCCAAGAGCAGTTGGTGCTTTTAACTGCTGAGACATCTTTCCAGCCCCCAAATCGTCCTTTCTTAAGTTGCTTTTGTAAGGCATTTTGTCACAGCAATGAGACAAGTAACTAACATACGGGGTATCTCTTCTTATGCCTAATTTATAAGTAAAACTTTACTGCATGTGTAAGGGAGAAACAGTACACAGAATTCAGTATTCCCCATGGTGTCAGCCATCTACTGCTTGCAGGTGTGGCAGTGTTGGAATGGAACCTCACAGATCAAGAGAGACATTATAGATACTCACCAGGATACTGTTTCGCTGTAAGCTCTAATTTATGAGATAGCAGCATGGCTCCAGTGGTGTTATCTATTGTATAAACTTGCACAGAACCACTGTAAAAACAACACTTTTAGTGAAAAATGACAAAAATGAATAGAAACAGCATTATCATGGGAATCTATGCTCTAGTGAAAGGTGTACAAAGTAGAAAAACATTTTGTAAATAATTAGTAGTCACCTCATCTGAACAAATGCAGAGATTACAGTCTAGTCATCCCTTTCCACATCCTCTTGAAATTCCTGACATTTTCCAGGAAACACATACACTGTTCACTATACTACTGTATATAACTGCAAATAGTAAAAACAACCTTAACACATAGCAACATGAGGAAGGAAAATTAAATTGATATATTCATACAGTACCATATCTATAACATTGAAAGAATGAACTTTAACAATATGTTAATATATGGGCAGCAAATACATGTGTGTGTTTCACACAGACACCTTCCTCTTCAACTTGCTTTAGGAGACAAGCATAATTTTGCATACCATGAACATAAATTTTTCCCTTCTTTTTTGCCCCTCACACACCCATTTTAAAGGAATTTACTAAGACTGATCTATATGTGTTTGTAGGCCAGGCTATAATCAACATCCTCAAATCCTTGATCCTCTCAACCTCCTGAATGCTAGGATCATAAACATGTGTCACAGTGTTCAAGTTTCAATTTTGTTTGAAAACTCTCCATTATATGAATTACAACAAAAAACTGATTTTATGTGAGCTTTAAAAATATTCACTAAATAAAACTACATATTCATATAAGAGAATATAAACACAGATATCCTAAAAGATTAACAATTAAGAATCTAAATTTAAACTTATTTATTCTTTTTTATTTGTATTTCAATTTTCTATAGTTTGAAACACTTTTACAAACTAATAATGTTCAACCTTTGAAATCTGTTCTTTACCTTTGTTTCAAAATAAAAAAACAATCTTTATATTTTATACTAAGATGACTGATAATTATGGCAGGCATAACCAAGTCCCTAAGTATGTTAAGATATCTTAAGTTTAACTTAGAGTCAAAGTCCCTATCTATCTTACCTTGCACAACCAAACGCCATAAGTCGGTACTTGTTATTTACTGCTACACATGTCCCATCAATAACATCTTGTGGCCAAACTCCATGAAGTTGCTACAACAAGAAAAACTTAAAGTTTAAAAAGTGTTCCCCTAACCTTTATAGTCCAGATAATTCTCATTCAATAAAGGTTCAGTTTAACAAGGTATCATTTGGTTTCACCTGCATAAGAAATCTCTCACAAAGACTATCATCTAAGTATTTTCTCCCAAGAAGCATAAGGTAGTGAATACAAAAAAAAAAATGGAAGGCATTAGCAAATTTTAGAAGTTGAGAAGCACACAAATAGTAAAGAATGCTTAAAAATCGCTTACTTACACTATTGGGTACACAAAATTCCTGGGAATTTGGGTGTCACTAAAAGAATGGTAGAGGTGGTTCAAAGTCTAGGTAAGAAGACTAGGGTCCTTTTGAGCACATTTCCATTGTGAATAGCCAACAAAGACCCAACTTCTACCCAATAGAAAACTGAATATTTTTTCTTTGAGAAAAACTGAACATCAAAGAAAAGTCCAAGTTTACACCTTGAACCTGATAGTTTTTAACACTTTCAAAACTCAAATATCAGAGTATCAGGGAAGTCAGGTATATATATCCTCTGGAAGGGACCTAGAACTCTTTTATAAGGAACCCTGGAGACACAAAGTGGAGAGAGAAAGGTGTAGAATAAAAGAGAAGAGGGGAGAAACTTAAAGATGGGGAGGACCCCCATAAAGATATAACCTAGTTAACAAACCCCACAGTGGAGATCATATAACAAAATCTACCAAAACAGAGAATGATTCATTTTTATTTTGGGTCTTGAACAGCAACAAAATCTGCACATTTACTATCTAAAAGTCAAAAAAATCAACAACTACTAAAGACTATATAATTAAGAAAGAGACTACTTGGGATGATGATGATGAAAAACCAGAAAATACATCTTTGGTTATTAACGGTTAACGGTGTATAGTAAGGAACCAGTCTGGAGAAGAACTCTAGTCTGGAGTAGTCCAGAAAACTCTAACAGGAATATCTTAACGAAGATTAAACAAACACTAATGATCTAAAAAATGGAGACGATACTTTCATATTGACAGTCAGGTTGGGGTTAAGTGGTAAATGTACAAAGAATAAGTTAATGGAGGGTGAGGTGACAACTCAGTGAAGTGCTTGTGCAAGCGTGAGGACCTCAGTTTGACCCCTAGAACCTGTGTAAAAAGCCAGGTTTGGTTGTTATGTACTGGTAACCCCAGTGCTGGAAGTGAAGACTGGTGGGTCTCTAAGACTCGTTGGCCAGGTCTAGACCAATGAGAGACTCTGTTTCAAAAAGTAAGATTAGCAGTGACTAAGAATGTCAGTCTAGGTTGTCCTCTGGTCTCTACAAGCACACACATCCTGCCTACATACAAACATACATGTGTACATAATTAAGCAAAGGCACACACATACACACAGAGTAAACATAAAGAACAAAAGAATTATTAACTCCCAGTGGAACTAAAAATCTGCAGAAAAGGAAAACCTAATCATTAACATATTTTATAGTTTGGTATCAACACAACTCACATACTGTCTAACATGTAAACAATGGCTAGTAACTTCATTAAAACAATTACTTTCTTGGAAAGATGAAAAGATTATGACTGTGTTGGGATTGGAGAAGACTGAAGCAAATAGTGATTTTCTGCAGGATAAAGCCCCATAACTGACTTATAGTTTAAATAAACATTATACAAACTAAGAGAACATAGGATTTGCTAACAAAGTAAAATTAATAAGCAAAATAAAACAATAAAAAACACACAATCCATACCTCTGCAGTAAATCTACTGGACACTGGTGTAATAAATCCAACTTTACCATCATTAAACACAACAGCAAACCCATCAAGTGTGGCACAGTATTCCATATCTTTAATGTGCACGTCTGCAAAGCCGAGGAATGAGCCTACTGAAGAAAAACACGGAAATAGAGTATGGTTATAATAAACTATTATTTTATATATTTGGGTAGTACTTCCATATGTTGTATATTAAGTTGGTTCTACCTCATATAGAAAGTATAACTACCTCTAGATGACTGAAGATCTACTGAAAATGGTACTGTAGAAAGATTGATGGCTTTTCTTCCATTTGTCATTCCTTCCCAATGAATTAGATGAAGAAGTCCATCAGAAGTTGCCACAAGGAGATCTTCCAGCACAGACTGCAAACTGGGGAGAAGCAAGCAACTTAAGTCAATTAACTTTTAAGACAGCATACCGGAAAAGTAATGAGTATAAATGATTAACTGCTTTCAAAAAATGCTTTCTGCAAGCCAGGTATGGTGGCACACACCTCTAATTCCAGCATTTAAGAGGCAGAGGGCAGGTGGATCTCTATGGGTTCAAGGCCAGTCTGGCCAGAGTTACACAGTAAGACCCTATTTCAGAAAGAAAGGAAGAAAGATAAAAAAAGGGAATGGGTGGGAAGGAGGGAGAAAAAGAAGGCACACAAGCAGGCAGGAAGGAGAAACACAGACAGACCAGAGAGACAGACAGACAGAGTGAGCTTCTGCAAGCAAGGCTGAACATCTGTAAGGTAATAAAACTTCAAACTCTTAAGTTTGAAGCCCGCCTAATCTACACTGTGTAAATTCCAGGATAGTCAGGAACTACACAGTGAGACTGCCACCTAAAACAAAATAACAGAAACAAAACAAAAATGACAACATTTTTAACTTTAAAAAAGGAAATCATTAAATCCTTACAGAACACTACCTGTCTATAATTTTATTATAATTTTAATATAGATTAATAACTTGAAATATAGAGGCAACAAATTAAAGAAGAATAATGAGTTGGTGTCGTATGACTGAGGACATTGAAGAAGAAAAATAGATGTAACTAACCAAAGGATGACAAACTGAAACCACAGACTGTACATGTAACAAACAATTCTCTAGCACTGCTTAATAAAAATTTTCAAAAATAGGAATTCTTTATGTGTACAATCTGATAACAGTAGCCACATGTAGTGACAATATACCTGAAAATTAATAGAGCACATAATCTCTACATTGTAATAAACAAAGCTGCAATAACTGACCAGATATACAGATAGGAAAATGTGAACCAGAGGAAGAAGAAAAGTTCATAGTATAAATAGACTATTATACAATCCCAATGTTGAATTAACACACAGTGACTTAAAACAATTGTGATATAAATGACAAATGATCTAATATGAGGGCTGAGAAGAAAGCACAGTTGGTAATGCTTGCCTCCTTGATATGGGAGAGCAGTCTGGGTAAAGTCAGGGTCATGCAATTGTCTGCCTGCCCCTCACCCTCTGCCATGCTCTCCCCCTGGGAAGGTCAGATTTTGTTCTGTGACACAAGTGTAAGGATCAGAGCTGAGATTCCTAGTACCCACTTAAAATGTACAGGTGTGGTAGCATATATCTGTTATCCTAGTGCTGGGAGTGTTGAGATGTAGACATAGGTGGATTTCTGAAGTCTGCTGACCAGAAGTTTAAGCAAATGGTTGAACTCCAGACTCAGTGAGTGACCCTATCTCAAAATAATATGATGGAGGACAACTGGGGAAGCACCAGACGTCAATCTCTCCTTCTCTTTCTCCACCTGCCACACATCACAAATCTACATGAAAATGTAGACAGAATTCTCAATTAAAAAAATAAATAAAAAAAAATGTAGACAGAAGTTTCTGTCCCTCCCGGTCCCACAGTCATTCAGTCCCAAAGAAACACACAAGGCTTATATTAATCATAAACTGTTTGGCCTATTAGCTCAGGCTTATTATTAACTAGCTCTTCTAACTTAAATTAATCCATAATTATTATCTATAGTTAGCCATGTGGCTTGGTAACTTTTCTCAGTGAGGCATTTCATCTTGCTTTCTCTGCGTCTGACTGGTGACTCATACCAGAAAAGCAAAGCAGCCAGGCCACTATAGAAGTCTTACCTGTACCAAGGCTGGGTGACCACAGACTAAACAGACTATAGAGAGCCTCTCTCTTCTCCCATTTTATATTCCCTTTAGTGCTGGGATTAAAAGTGTATGATTCCCTAGTACTAGGATTAAAGGTGTGAGGCACCACCACCTGGATTTATTTCTTCATTGATCTTGGTTAGCCCAGGGTGGACTTGAACCCACAGAGATACATCTGCCTCTTAACCCTGGGATTAAAGGTGTGTGCCACCACTGCTTGACCTCTAGTGGTTTAGCTTTGACCTGATCTTTAGGCAAACTTTATTTATTAAAAACATAAATAAAATATCACTATATGAAAAGATAAGAAATACCATTCACCTCATTCAATTAAAAGTAAACAAACTTGTTAAACAAAGGCTAATGTCAGTTGATAAAGTAATGAATACTTCTCCAAAAAGTTGAAAAACGGCTCTTGTCCCAAACCACCCAATTGCCACTATCATTTAATTTTTAGAACAAATGTCAAGCCCAACAAATTTGGTCTTTTCATACAACACTGATTCTTAAGATATTCTGAGTATTATTCTTAGTTGTAAGTGCATACTAAAGACACACAAACATACTATGTTCTGAGTTAGACTACTGGCTCCACAGATTATTCAGGATTCAAGCATAGATATTTTTCAATTTAGGATACTGAGTTCTAAATGATTTTATTAACATGATTAGTAAGGAATATGATTCATTTAATCATATACTGTCACATGTAACAAAATAAAATAGTGTTTCTGATTAACCAATTATTACAACTCATATTACAACTTTTTTCTTTTATACATTCTCTGTATTCAAGTAATAACAAAAGATGGATGTTTAGTATTAATCTTTATTTAATCAAAAATAAAAGGTAACAGTATTTTTACTCATATAAGCATCATTATAACCACTATCTCCAGTTTTAATTGATTACACTGGTTGTGATAGTAGAAAATAACTGATTATATAGTCTTTCAGTGTCTTCTCTTTCATTTTACAAATGTATAGATAATTTCCAAGAAGTATATATTAGACCAGCTAATAGTTTTGCTTGAAATGTAATTCTTTCTTTGAAAGTTTGAGAGAAATCTGAGACAAACTCCCAACCACCTAAATTTGCAGAATCTACTCTTACACACGTGAAAGTCATTGTCTTGGTTAGGGTTTCTATTGCTGTGAAGAAACATTATAACCAAAAGGCAAGCTGGGGAGGACATGGTTTATTTGGCTTATACTTCCTTATCACAGTTCATCATTGAAGGAAGTCATGACAGAAACTCAAACAGGGTAGGAATCTGAAGGCAGGGACTAGGGCAGAGGTCATGGAGGGGTGCTGCTTACTACTGGCTTGCTCCCCATGGCTTGCCCACTCTGCTTTCTTATAGAACCCAGGACCACCGGCCCAGAAATGGCACCATCCACAATGGGCTATGTTCCCCCACATCAATCACTAATTAAGAAAATACCTTATAGGCTTGCCTACAATTCAATCTTATGGAAGCATTTTCTTAATTAAGGCTCTCTTCTCTCAGATGACTTTAATTTGTATCTAGTTGACATAAAACTATCCAGTACAGTCGTCACACAGTACAGCCACACACAATTCCTCCCTCTTTCCCTTGGTGGTGCTAAAACTTGAATACTGGGCCTTGAGCATGGTGAAAACAGGCACTACTACTGAGCTACACATCCAGTCCCAGAAATTCTTTTTGCAAAGGCTCTTTTTCTAGTCTATTTCCAGATGTTACATGGCTTTACCACCAGGTGGAGGCATAAAACCAAGTTGGACTGTTATACCTTTTTGGTATACGTTCAAAATTCCTTCTGCATCAAGTAACAGTCTATTAACATTTACCATAATAGTGTGTGTGTGTGTGTGTGTGTGTGTGTGTATGTGTGTGCGTGTGCTTGCACATCCACGTATACACATGTGAGGACTAAGCTGTGCACTGCTCTATCACACTCCACCTTACTTCCTTGAGAAAGCATCTTTCACTGAACTGGTGCACGGCAGCTGGCAATCCTTAGCAATTCTGTCTGCCGATCACAGCACTAGAGTTATAGGCCTGTGTGTGACTACACCTATTTTTATGTGGGTGTTGAATATTTGAACTTAGGTCTCATGTTTATGCAACAAGCATTCTTACCCACTGAGCCATCTCAAGTCATATTCTTGAAAGGGCTTTCATCTTGAGCAAATAAAATCTGAAGTGACCAGTAATCTTTGATTAACATAGTGAATATGCTAATATTTTTAGTTTAATCACATTTACGCAAATAACAAAGACATTCTTTTCCATGAGGGGATTAAAAATAAGAAGACAGACTAAACAGAGCAATGACAACAGCCTGCTGCTTACATGCCAATCTTGCACAGTTTGTTCCAGTGCTATTTTGACAAAAGAAACAACGCACGAAGCCCTTTGTTAGAACTACAAATCAGAGAGGTCTTTTTAAAAAGAGGAATTACATATGTAGTCTAACAGATTCATTTGATAGTTATATATTCAGTCTTTTTGTTTTTCAAATTGTTTCACATTTATTATTTATTTATCTGGGGGGAGGGGGGAATGCTTGGGCATGTCATGGTGCATGTTTGGAGGCCAGAGGACAGCCTTGGGAATCAATTCTCTACTTCCATCATGTGAGTACTGGGGAGGTAACTCAGGTCATTAAGTTGGAAAGCAAACACCTTTACCTACAGAACCATCTTGCTGGCCCCATGGTTCAGTATCTTTGAAAGATACTTACTAAAAAAATCTTTCTCAAATCTGTTCATTAGCTTCTTATGTATTCTTCCAGAACAATAAATTTGTAATACCTTTTAAAACCAGGTATTCTTAGTACTAGACTCCTTGTTTATCACTCAGTATATCCGGAGGAATGAGCCTCATTGTTTTTATAGCTGTATACTGTTTATATAAATCATATATATGCAGAAGAAACGATATGAAATTGTCTTAAGTAACAACTAAAAGATCAATCATGAATAATTAAGAAAACAAAGTCAAATTGTAAAAATCACTTAAAAAAAAACCCACTGTGTACTAATAGATTTTCAGTATTTCTCCCCACTTGCCAACAACCTTTATTCACTCTGGACCCAGAAGGCTTAACATTTTTTCAAGGGTACATGCACTTCCAAGAAATGTGTGGAGGCTGTAAAAGGAACAGCTACTCTTTTCCTCAAAATATATGATTCTAACACAGTCTTTTTTAGTATGTTACATACCATACAACCAAACAGGATATAAATTGACACGAAACAATTTTCTTGTTGGTCATGTGTTTAACCAACTACATGGTCTCTTGTGGCCAAAAAAGTCAAATTTAGACGGCATACTATACCTCATGATGGGTGCTTGCAAATCCAATATTTTCTTCATTTCTAAATTTAGTGCTGGGGCACAATGTTCTTCCTTGAAATGAGGTATCCCCTTCATTTGTGGACTTCCTCTAAGAGAAAAAGCACAAGGTTAAGATAAAATATTAAATTTGCCCCCACTCTGCACCTAATATACACTGAATTAAACATAACCAAACTTAGAAAGCAGGTGTTCATCCTATAGATTCACAAATGAAACTCAAACTTGAGTTCTATCACAGTAGATACATTTATATATCTACTAGATTAAGTAAGCTTAACTAATGCAACTTGTGTTGAGGGACTGAGGGAGAAAAGCAGAGGAAGAGAGAGATGGATGAGTGGTGGAGTGAAGGAATGGAAGAATGGAGGAAAGAGACGGAGAGATGGAGGGAGGAGGGACAGAAGAATGGAGGAAAGAGGAAGGGAAAATTAAGATGAACTCTCAAGAGAACCAAAAACATTTTGTTTAAAATGACTACGAGAGCTTCCCTAGCTAGGAAACTAATAGATATAGTATATAATTCCACATGTAGTAGTGTATGGTCTAAACTGTTCATTCACTTCACCTTATTCCACACCCTATCTTTGATTCCTATTCTCTGGGTATTTATCAGAATTAATGTCAAAATTAGGGATGTAATTAGATATTTTATACTTGGCAATAAATAACAAAATGGTATATATATGTGTGTGTGTATACACTCATATGTATATATACATATATATTTAAATCATGGTGATTAAGGGCTGCCTAAGAATACTGCTAGATCATTGCCAAGAAACTGAGCACGTAACTCTTAAGGACTACAGAACTGTCTTGAATTTATCTCCACATGGCATGGTTGTATGTTATCACCCGTCTATTCTTCCTCACTGCCTGTGTTAGATTTAATAGTTATGTGTGGCAGTTATTTTTTCAGCAATTGGCCTGATAACATCACTTCTCTTTTCAATCATCTAAATCTTGCAACTCTATTTGTTAATACTAGTATAGTTATATGCAAAGAGTTTAACAAGACCAATAGCCTTTGAGGTTTCTGGTTTTTGTGAAAATTGCTTTGCTGCTCAGAAACCCATTTTGCTTCCTTTTTGATTGTGGATATTTTCTTTTTTTCCACTTATAAGCTTGGTGAAAGCTTACTGTCATCTTGCTATTTGATTCTATGCCTGACACGCTAAGCTAGTTGATATTTAACAAGCTAAATATCAGGTAATATGCTTGGTTAATGACAGTCTCTAAAAAGAAAATGAGTAATTAATTTACCAGACTCACATTTAAGGTGGTAATCATGCATTCTGTGGTCACTTTCCTAGGACATTCTCCACGACTAAGTGGTTTTAAAGCTAATTTTATTTTTTTTTAAAGCAATGCTTAAAATTCAGTAGTGTTGGAGACTTATGAAAAAGGAAAAAAGAAAAACGAAAGCAGTCTCTGAAGACTCTGCTAGGAACAAGCCAACCTTGAAGAAAGCCCCACGTTAAAATGAAGACATCTGAAAGGATGATCGGCGTTTGTGAAAAGGGCGATGCTGATAATCTGAGTGCAGAGGATGAGTGGACAGTATATTTTTTTCAGTATATTTTTCTCTTGTATGCAAGAAAAATTCTGTTACACATGCTCAAAGCAAAAGATTTCCCTCTGTATCTTAAAGGCTTTGTGCCTCCCCCTACAGTGTGTGTGTTGGGTGTCTCACTATGTAACCCAGGCCAGCTTCAAATCTGTGATTCTTCTGCCTCCACCTCTCAAAATAGTATTACAATCGTATGGTACTGTGTTGGGTAATATTTGTTTTTGACAATGTATGGAAATACTAAAATCTGACCATTTTCATTCATTACCCTTTTTATGCTCCTTCTTATTGTAGCTGCAATATCTGAAAATATCAACATTCTTAGAGACTGGAATGGAACTTTTGCTGAACCTCACAGCCAAAGTTAATAATGTATCTTGAAGTCATGTAAGAATATTGTGTAATCAGCCTGTTTGCTTAACCTACATTTAAGAGAACAACCAAACAATCAACCTTATTTGTCTTAGATTTCCCATGTAGTCAACTCTTCTAACCTAAGCTATTGCGCAACTACAGTCTTATGTATTTTCCCACGCCCTTGACTCAGATAATGCAGGTACATCTTTGCTAAAAGCTGCAGATACTAAAAGCTGCAGATACATGCTGGGGAATATTATTTTAAGGTGTGTGTGACTTTTGTTTATGCTGCATTTATTTAACTCTGTGAAGCTATGATTTTATTGCCTCTCTAAAACACCTGATGGTCCTAATAAAGAGCTGAACGGCCAATAGTGAGGAAGGAGCAAGGATAAGCAGGGCTGGCAGGCAGTATAAATAGAAGGAGAAACAAGGAAGAGGGGGATCAATGAGAAAACAAAGAAAGGAGAACATCAGGGGCCAGCAACCCAGCCACCCAGCCAGCCACAGAGTAAGAGCAAAAATAAGATATACAGAAATAAGAAAAGGAAAAAGTGCAGAGGAAAAAGGTGGCCTGGATAATTTAAGTTAGAAAAGCTGGAAAGAAGCAAGCTAAGGCCGGGCATTAAGTAAGAATAAGCTTCTGAGGTGGCAGGCCCCACAAAAAAGTCAAAAGACTAATGATGTGGAATTCCCCTCTGTATGCTGTGAATACCATTGGTTAATAAAGAAGCTGCTTTGGGCCTATTGCAGCACAAAATAGGGCAAGGCAGGAATTCCAAACAGATAGAGGAGGAGAGAGTAGGCAGAGTTAGAGAGAAGCCATGTAGCCACCACAGGAGACAGATGCTGGAGGGAACCTTTCCAGTAAGCCACAACCTTGTGGCTATACACAGATGAATATAAATGGTTAATTTAAGATGTAAGAGCTAGTTAGATATATGCTTAAGCTATAGGTCAAATAGTATTGTAATTAATATAGCTTTTGTGTGATTATTTCAGGTCTGGGAAGCTGTGAAATGAATGAGTGGCATCTGCCAACAGACTAAAGAGCCAAAATAAATGTAAGTCTCCTTTAAGAGCTTCTGCCTGCTGCTGATCCCTTGAGCAACCAGTACTTAAAATAGGAACAAAACACGAAGTAAAAATGCCTGCCACAGGACCAGCATCAGCATTCTAGAGCTCTAGGAAAGTTGAATGCAGTCCCTGGTCACGCACCTCTGACCTGGCCGCAAGCTTTGAGCTTAGCTTTAGGACCTGACCCAAGAGTGGGCAGAGCCAGTCTATAGAGCATGCAGAGGATCCAGGTGTAGCTTACAGTATAAAGTTTGCTCGTGTGGTCAAAAAAGGCTAAAAGATATTCAGTAAAAGAGGTCCAGATGGAAAAGCCTCTTAACAAGTTTCAGTGTGTTTTACAATGTGTGTAGGCTTTAAGAAAGTGGGTATAGGCAGTTATAAAAAGAATGAAGAGTTTTAAAAAAAGACTTTAAAGAGACAGTAAGAGTAAAAGAAAAAAGCTACATAAAGAATGCCGTAACTTTAAAAAAGTCAAAAAATGTATTTGTCAAATGGAAATCAAAAGTACTTTGGAGAAGTGGTTTGCTTTCGTTTCCACAGGACACAGAGGCTGTGAATTTGTTCTAAGTTGATATGGCTCTGGTTTGATTAAGGGAGACCTCCTGAATCTTAACAGGTGATAGCTATCAACAATGGTGACTGTTGGCCTTCCCAGGACTTAGTCATTATCTTAAAATTTTTTCTTGGGGATCCCTGGGATGGCTTTGCCCACAGCTAGCAGGAAGTGGAATGGAGAGGACTGCCCACATTCCTAAGAAAAAGGGAGTGTGCATGGTCACTGGTTGTTTTGTGGGTCGTGGTTGCTTGTTATAATTTAGGGGAATATAGGAAAAAAGGAATACAAGATAAAAAGACAACTATTAATCTCAGACATTTTGCACTGGCATGGATTTTAGTATATAAATACAAATTCAAAGTCAATTTTGGTATATTGTGTGTGTGTATATATATGTTTTTGTTCTTGTTTAAAGGATTTTGTATAATGATACAAATTTAAGGTAATTTTTGTCACAACACACTGTATATGTTTTCACTCTTGCTTAAAGTATTTTTGTTTTCTTGGTTTTTTTTTTTTGTTGTTGTTTTTTTGAGACAGGGTTTCTCTGTGGCTTTGGAGCCTATCCTGGAACTAGCTCTGTAGACCAGGCTGGTCTCGAACTCACAGAGATC
>NC_022015.1:58695277-58709715 GCF_000317375.1 Microtus ochrogaster | reverse complement strand
GCCTGCCTCTGCCTCCCAAGTGCTGGGATTAAAGGCGTGTGCCACCATCGCCCGGCTTAAAGTATTTTTGTATACTGATACACATTTAAGGTTAATTTTGTTACAACATATTGTAAATATGCTTCTGCTTTTGTTTATTTATTTTTATCTGCTTTTGTTTAAGGTATTGTACTTAGGTGGTTCATTTAAAAATGTAAGGTAAAATTTTAGTTTTTGGAGCTATTATTATGAACTATTTAGGATAATCAAGAAACAGGTCAGTAGTTATTTATAATTATCAAACTTGTTGATAGATTAGGTATGTTTTCTAGATTAAATGGATGTTTTTAGATATATGATCTTCAAATACTTCAAAGACCTATAGAATATGGCATTTAAAATGTTTTCTTAATTTAAAGTTTTTCATGACAATGAGACACATTTGCTCCTGACAGCACCAATTTATTTCAGAGATGACAGGCACTGAAGAAACTCCTTATGGAGTTGCTTTCATTGTGACAAGGTTGGCCACTGGGAGAGAAACTGTTCTTGCCTTTTGACTACTGACAACGTGCTGTGCAGACTGCACATACAGGATACATAGGAAAAAAAACTGTTGAACTTTGCCAGAAGAAGGCAGGAAAGTTTTTCAAAATTCCTGCTTCACAGAAGTGTCTATCAGAGATTCTTCAAGACACAGAGAAAAGCAACTAATGAACTTTGCCAAAACAAGGCAGAAGAGTCCTTCAACTTTCCTGCTTCACAGAAGAGTCTGTAAGACATTCTGCAGGACACAAAGAAAAGCAATTGATAAACTTTGTCAAAACAAGGTAGGACAGTCTTTCAAATTCCTGCTTCACAGAAGAGTCTGTCAGATAGTCTGCAGGACATAGAAAAAAACAACTGAAGACTATGCCAATACAAGGTAGAATAGTCCTTCAAATTTCATGCTTCTGAGAAGTTTGCCTGATACTCTAGGCCTGTAGGAAGAAGATGGATGCCCCAAGGTTGTAGATGGAACTTTGGGTGACTGTCCAGGCAGTCAGATGTCTCTGACATTCCTATAGTTTTTAAAAGTCATTTGCAGTGTACTTTTTGTTTATTTAAATAATATTATTTAATATTATTAATTATTAATAATGTTATTGTTCTGGTGCCTTTGGTGGAGTTGAAGACTAGATTGTCATAGCTGCAGTTTTCCTTAAATATTATAGAAATTAAGTTAGGTATAAAAATTTGGATTTACTAAGATAGGATAGATTATAGAGTATTTTCTTTAAATTTACCAGACACAAATGAATTGGAATTCAGTACATTCTGAATGTAATCTTTACTTGATAATTGTTCTTACTGATTACAGTATTATTATGTTAAAGTTAAAACTTTTCATTTTTGTTTATAAATAAAAAGGGAAATGTTGGGGAATATTATTTAAAGACGTGACTTTTGTTCATGCTGCATTTGTTTAACTCTGTGAAGCTGTGATTTTTTGCTGATCTAAAACATTTGTTAGTCTAATAAAGAGCTGAATGGCCAAAAGTGAGGCAGGAGCAAGGATAGGCACGCAAAGAATATAAATGGAAGGGAAGTGAGGAAGAAGGGGAGCAATGAGAAAACGAGAGGAGAGATCAGGGGTCAGCCACCCAGCCACCAGCCAGCCATGGAGTAAGAGAGAAAGAAAGTAAGGTTTACAGAAGTAAGAAAAGGAAACGGCCTGGAGGCAAAAGGTGGCTGGGATAACTTAAGTTAGAAAAGCTGGGGGGTGGAGGGTGAAGCCAAGCTAAGGCTGGACATTAATAAGTAAGAATAAGTCTCCGTGAGTTATTTATTTGGAAGGTGAGTGGCAGGACCCCCCAAAAGGCAAAAGACTAAAGAGCCAAAAGAGCAAAACATCACACAACAAATACAGACATAGAAAGCAACTTCCTATAACTTACCATAAAGGTTGAAAGCAACCATTTATGGTTACTGGTTGATAAACAATGATGTTTGTTATCTGGTTTGTAGGGATCAGATGTAGCCAGTGACTTAATGCCTTGTAAAACTCTGCTAAAGATTTCAGTAAAGTATCCCATTCCTTCTCCATGTAATGTTTTCTAGCTGTTCAATAGAGAGCAAAGTCCCTTATGGACAGTCCACCACTCACAGACAGCCACCACACATTCATACAGCTCATACAACAGACAGACACACAGTGTGACAGATACTCACAGACAGTGATCAAGAGGTTCAAAATTCACAAGACAGACAACCCTCAGGCAGGCACAGATTCAGAGTCGAATAACAGACAGAGGGAGTATGAAGTAGAGGATTTAAGTCTGAACTTGCTCTTAGTTAAAACTCCAAAGGGGAGTGCTTTTTATTTCTTTCCTTAATGCAACACTGATACAATACTGGTAACTCAAACTTAATCACTAGTGCATTATAGTCAGCACACCTTCCCTTCCACTGAAAACCTTCACCAAACAAGTCCTTTCCTACTCTGATCCATGCCCCACTCTAAGTTTAGTCATGGTTGCTTGAATGAGCATTAGCTGGGGTTATGTATTGGAACACATTTAGCAATGGCTATACCACTGAAGAAAATGACAACTCCTCTCCCAGGATGCAATGATTTTTAAACATGCATACTTGCTTGTCTATGTGCGTGCGTGTTTGAAATAGAATGTGGGGTCTTGAGCATGCTAGGTAAGTGTTCTAACACTGAGCAAAATACCTCTCACTCTCAGTAGCACTTTTATTTGCATACTTTTATATGTCCCTCCCTCATCAATATCAAAGTCCTTACTTTTCCTCTTCTTCTCCTTTTTTTTTTTTTTAGGTCCTAAACTTTCAAAATAATAGACTTCCCATTAAGCATGTAAACCTACATCACTGTACTGATCAGTTGATCTGTTCAATCTTTGTGTACGTCCGGGATGGTCACACTTTGTTTCCATAATAGGTTAATGTGGTTTATAATATCCTGTATACTTTTTCTTGAATTCCCGTAAAGCTAGATAATGAATCTCATACTAATTTATTTTCTGTTTTTCCCTCTTATTCATGCCTTTGTTTTATAACCATACACACAGTCCCTCAACTATTTCAATTTAAAAACTTAAATGTTATTTTTCTTCTTTCTTTCTTTCTTTCTTTCTTTCTTTCTTTCTTTCTTTCTTTCTTTCTTCTTTCTCCTCCCCCTTCTTTTTCTTCCTCCTTCTCCCTTACCCTTCTCCTTCCTCTTCTTCAAGACAGAATCTCTAAGTTGTCCTGGCTGTCCTAGAACTCTCTCTGTAGACCAGGATGGCCTCAAACTCAGAGATTGACCTGCCTCTGACTCCTGAGTCTTGGGATTAAAGGACCACCATTGCCCAACTGGAATTTCTTTTTCTTCCGAACCTTTCTCCCCCAAACTTTCTCTAGGCAATTATCTATCTGAAGTGGTCAACTATCATTTATTTAAAATGCTTTTGTTTCCTGCATGTCTTCTTCTTTTAAGTCACACACACCCTTTTCTATAGTCAAGTCTCCTACACTGGAAACTTTCCTAAAATAGCTAATAACAAGTTATTAGCTGTATTTAACAAGTTAGCACTAAAAAGTCAACAAGAAATCCCTGTGTGATGTTGGGCTTGCCAACTGGTGCTTCAGCATCATGGCCAGCTGCAATCTTATTTTATTTTTTGCTGTGGTTCCCAAATACAACTAT
Organism: Microtus ochrogaster; assembly: GCF_000317375.1. Lineage (NCBI taxonomy): Eukaryota > Metazoa > Chordata > Mammalia > Rodentia > Cricetidae > Microtus > Microtus ochrogaster. The sequence continues at coordinate 58,706,045 of NC_022015.1, read as the reverse complement.
CTCTTAAATAATATCTAGCATGATGAAATTGAAGAACAGAGTGAGCCTTGCTGAACTGTCTATCACCGTCTCTGCTTTAGCATTTCACCTCTATGTTCCTCTTTTCCTACAATTGCTGTGGAAACTCCTTCAGCCAACAGCCTTTAAGATACCAGTACACTTTGGGCATGGTCTGATGTACTATAAATGCAGACAAAAAGCATGTGGGGCCTCTTGGCTGCTGGATTTGGTTCCAGTTCCCAGAGCTCACAGAGGACTGCTGATCCCCAGAAAAATAAACCTTTGCTATGTTCCATTCCAGGCTATTGTGGAGCTCTTCTCTACACCAATCCCTCAGGTTCAGTCACACAATGTAGTTCCTGTATCTGGTGAAAAGAAAGGGATCCTTAATGCTTTATTTAAATGTTTTAAAGGAATCAATGCTCTTATTTCACTGTGTGTCGTTAGTATTCTATGGTTAGTACTGTGTCTAATTTCTTGGCCTTTTGGGTTTGCTGTAAAATGTCAGTGTATTCAGGCAGTCGTCAGGTTAGTCTTCCCAGGTCACTTTTCCTTTCAAATTTTTAGTTCAAAGGTTGGTTAGAGACATCTCTTGCTTTCATTAAAGGTAGAAATATTTCAAATTGTTGTAGGTTTGATTGTCAAGGGACTTTCAAGAGGACCTACCTTAAAGTGGAAACTCTGTTTTTCTTTATATAAATTCTTTTTCCTTATTAAAGTATTATAACATTTTAAAAAGCAAATTTACATTAACCTTAGTTTCTCAATGACTTCCAAATTATAAAAACTTCATAGAAACATTTCTACTCTACCTTCCAAGCACATGAAAACACAGTAAATATTTTTTTAGATAACAGTGACAAAAATTAACTTTCTAATGAAAACTTTATTATTTATAGCTACAATAATTTGATAAATTATGATAACAAATAGTTGAAAAAGAGTAATGGAAGTTGAGGCTGGAAGAATAAACTGAAGCCAGATTATGAAGGGCAACTCGATAGTATGAAAATAATAACACTAATCATTTACACGTATGAAAAACTGTTCAGAAATGTTCTATATATAGTATCTCAATCACTTGTAATCTTTTGAGGGCAAACTTTTTTATCTCCACTTTTCCCAAGAAACAATTAACTCAAGAAATACTGATAACATTATTAATGATCACAGAACCACTAAGAGCTGACATGTGAACTTGTGGTTTCAATTCTAGGCTCCAAGCAACTAAATAAACATTAAGATGAATACTGAAGAATTGATGAAGACAGAGGTAGTAGAGACTAAAGACTAATTATGAGATCATTTTTCACATCTGAGTATTCTGAAAAAGTGGGCTTTTTTTCCTATTTAGAGAGCTAATAAGATTTACAAAATACATGCTGGGCGGTGGTGGCGCACGCCTTTAATCCCAGCACTCAGGAGGCAGAGGCAGGCGGATCTCTGTGAGTTCGAGACCAGCCTGGTCTACAGAGCTAGTTCCAGGACAGGCTCCAAAGCCACAGAGAAACCCTGTCTTGAAAAACCAAAAAAAAAAAAAAAAAAAAAAAAAAAAGATTTACAAAATACAAAGGCAAAAGATTTGTGCTACTTTTGGGTAAAGAATTTAACAGTCAGCAGTAAACAGAACATGTAGTTTTTATTTAAACTGTATCATAAGGACTTAAGTTGAACAGTATACTTTAATAAATAACTGACAATTGTTAAATTTTTATACAACAAAACCCAGCAAAGTTTGTAACTATTCTGAGTGGCTTTATTAAGTATGCAATCTGAGAGAAACAGGAAAAATAAAAGAAAAATGAATATGCTTAAGAGACCTATAGATGTGTTCTTGTTTGTTAACCAGAACTATATTGTACTGAAGCGTGAACCCTAGTCTTATCAATAAAAACCAGGAGTCAGATTATCAGGTAAAAACCTGGAAGATCAACGAACCGGGAGCAGCTGCTGGTTGTTCCCTTCTCTCGTTCCTCAGTCTGAAAGGGGAAAAGCCTGTCTACACCCCACCTTATCACTTCCTGACTCCACACCCCGAGTGCTGGGATTAAAGGTGTCAGCCACCACCACCCAGCTTCTATGGTTAACTAGTGGCTTAGCTATGCCCTCTGATCTCCAGGCAAGCTTTACTGGTCAGAACACAAATAAAATATCACATAACATTTTACGAACTATTACTAAAGGCACTTCAAACTTCAGTTTTAAGACAGAGAAATCAAGTTGGAATTCAGCTGGAAGCTTCCTTCTTTAGCATTTATAGTGCAAACTGATGCTGTGCAGGGCATCAACAGTCACACCTAGCTGTGGACTCTGAATGCTCAAAGTATGTACCTAAACCGTGAGTCAGGATGTGCCCACTGGTGCAATAGTGGTACAACTGTTAGGGAAAAAGCAATCAGTTCAGAATGGATTTGAGATCTACTCCATAGGGGAGAACTCATGTCTGATACTGTAAGTCCAATCAAACAACTAAACTTGGGAGGTTACAGGCCCTTGGAGAGAGCTACTACTGTTGTTTGGCTAAACAGACATGCTGTGTTCATCAAACTCCCTTCTAAATATTTATATTTATTCCCATGACACAGTGCTGTTCTAGCCGTGGCTGGAGAAACCTTGTTCTGCAGTGGAAGACTGTTACTGCAGAAACCTGCAAACTAGTCAGAATGCTGGAAGTGACTTTTGAGTGTTCGGCCCTAAGCAGGACAACTATAGCACCCTCTCTAAGATTCGGGGAACATCACAGAAGAAGGGATAGAAAGAATCTAAAAGCTGAAAGATGGGGAGGAATGCTGTGGAAAGCTGTCTACCGGACATGATATGGCTATTGTAACTCATGAATTCAATAGCAGCTGTGGTTAACTACATAAAATGGGGCCCCTCTATGCTCTGTCATGGGGAGGGGCAGGGTTCATGATACTCCATCCACAGATGGGAAGCTATTGCTAGTTAATGTTTCCTGGGGGAGGGGGAATATCTTCCCAAATCTGTGCTCATACAAGCAACTCTTATCAAACACAATGGGTCATTTTTTAAAAAGGCAGAGTGGAAAATAAAATAAAAAGGAATCTAATTGGGAAGGCGGGCTCCACAGCAGGGGAGCAGAACAAGACAGGGCAAAGAAACATTCATTATACATGTGTATGAGGCTGTCAAAAACAAATTAATTTAAAAACGTGGGGGAACATCATGCATACCAAAAAATATGTGTAAGAGAAGTCCAAAGGAAAGGAAAAGAAAATTTGAGCAGAAAAAATATTTTTAAAAAATGATAAAATCTAAATTTGATTAACATATTAATCAATATATCAAAGTCACTCAACAAACTTCAAGTGGAATAAATTTGGAAAGACTGAAACAGAGGCATATAATACTCACACTGTCAGAATTCTGAGAGCACTGATACACGCGGCTCTTTCACATACTAATAATACTCAATGTGACTGACATTTCCTTATCTGATCCTAAGAAGGCCAGAAAGTACTGGAAAAACGTATTTTATACCTCAAGGAAAAAATGTTAAGAAAAAAACATCTAGACAAAGCATTCTTGAAAACTGAAGGAGAAACAAAGAGGTTTAGGGATCTAAAAAAAATTAAGGGACTCTGTCATGTGCAAGAAATACTAAGTACTAAATAAAGCCTTCTGTGATGAACGAGGACAAGAAATAATAAATACTAAATAAAGCCTTCTGTGATGAACGAGGACAAGAAAGACGGATGCAAAGTCATGTAAAATTTTTTGGAAAAGATCACTATAAAGGTAAATATTAAAGCTGGTAATATGCTTTTCCTTCAGAAAAACTCTATGATTTGAAAAACAGGTGCATAAAATAATACTTACAAATCTATGTCAATAATAATACACTATGTAAAAATAAAACCTGCGACAACAGCACCATAAAAAGGAGAGGCACAGAGCCAATAAAGGAGCCCAGTCTGGGAATATCACAGAAATTCAATTGTTATTAATTCAGGTTAGGCAGTTAAATATCCTGAAACTCACTCTGTAGACCAAGATGACCCCAAACCCAGAGATCCACCTGCCTCTGCCTCCTGAGTGCTGGCATTAAAGGCATGTGCCACTACTGACCATCTTTAAAACCCATTTTTAATAAAACAAAATAACTATCTGAGAAGATATAAATAAAACTATAATGAAAAACCAATTAAAATCATCAGCTTGCTTTTTTAGAAATTCAAAACTGAAAAACAGGGGGGAAATGTTCTAATTTCCTTTAAAAATTATTTATGCATTTCTCTCTGTGTATGTCAGTGCACATATAACTGCACATTTGTAGAAATCAGAGGACACCCTGCAAGAGCCAGTTCTCTTCTTTTGCCACAGGGATGCCAGGGACTGAAACTCAGATCATCAGGTGCTAGTAATGCCTTCACTTGAGAAGCCACTGCCAGCCCAAGATTATGATTTCTAAACTCAGAAATCAAAGCATGGGCATTACTATTAATTCTAGCAAAATAAAATTAATTATTAGAGAATGCTATAAAAAATTGTATAGGGGCTGGAGAGATGGCTCAGTGGTTAAGAGCATTGCCTGCTCTTCCAAAGGTCCTGAGTTCAATTCCCAGCAACCACATGGTGGCTCACAACCATCTGTAATGAGGTCTGTGCCCTCTTCTGGCCTGCAGGCATACACACAGTCAGAACATTGTATACATAATAAATAAATATTTTAAAAAATCGTGCATCAACAAATTAAATAGGTAAACTTTATGAAACAGACAAACTTCTAGATACATACAAAATTTCAAACTGACTCAAGAGAAAAAAAAAAAAACCTATGCCAAGTGATAAAATTGAAGAGTGCAAGAACCACCCATGAGCAAGCTATGGTGGCACACACCGGTAACACTAGCAAGTGGAAATAGAGGCTGGAAGACTCACACAACCCGGAAGAAAAAAATAAAAAAATATTTCAATTAAAGTTAAGAAGAAAACTTGAGCAGAAATTTATCTAGAGAAGATATATAAATACCCAGTTAAATGAAATGTGATCAGTGATGTCATTAGGAAAATATAAGTCAAAGTCGTATGATATAACTGGAATGGCCATAATAATAAAAAAAAAAAAGAACACACACACAAACAAAAAAGCTAGCTTTCTAAGGTCTGTTAAAAATCTGTCTTGAGCTTAAAAAAAAAAAAAAATCTATCTTGAGGCCAGGTGGTGGTAGTGCACACCTTTAATCAGGCGGACCTCTGTGAGTTCGAAGCCAGCCTGGTCTAAAAGAGCTAGTTCCAGGACAGCCAAGGCTGTTTACACAGAGAAATCCTGTCTGGCCAGGGTGGGGGGTAACCTTTCTTGAGAGCTTCCCTCCACACCAGTCTTGCTTCTCTCTCCTGGGACACATTTCAGAAGTTGCTTTTTACAAGCTATTTCCTCAGTAATACTGAAAATACACTCCTCTCCTAGACTCCACCCAAAGCTCTTTATCAGCAGCTCCTCTGCAGGACTCACCTGGTGAACAGTGCACTTGATATTATTTCAATTAAGTTTGGCCCCCTTAAACTGCGAGCTTCATATTGATAACATTTAAATTTATTTCTTACTGTTTATCTTACATATACTTATCACTCCATAAATGTCTTAAATTAGCATAGATAAAAAGCACCTAGTCAACAGTACTGTGAAATTCCTTTAGCTACTCAGCATCCCCTTTGCAGTCTTATTTCTCAAATCTTGCCTATTCCAGGTGATTAAGACAGGACACTGGATAAACATGTGATCTTTCTACAAGTAAGATAGATATGTGTATGTGTATTGGCAGTTTTAGTTTATTACTGTTAATATGAGTTTTGCATTTTATTAGTCATATACTTTAGAAATGAAACATCTTTGGTTAAGGAACCTTGGCTTTGCCACTTAAAGTACATTGTATATGTGATAGCTACCACATCCATAAACAACATTAGTGCAAATTCTACAGAGCCAAGATTTAGTGAAACTCTAGAAGAGTATGACTGATACCAAGTAAAAACTAACTTTTCAAATGGAAGCTATTGCCAAGCTACACTTTGCATTGAAAGTAAACCAATACAAAAGAATTAAATGTAGATACGCAAGCAAAAGATAATATTCTGCCCTGAGTGCTGTGTACACATCTGAAAACAGAGGGAAATTGTTCACAATCTTTCTATAGGTCTCCAAAAAAAGAAAAAAACAAAACAAAACAAACAAAACCACACACATACAAAAACAGAATAAATCACTGCACTCAGGAGACAAAAGTAGAAGAATCACCATGAGTTCAAAGCCATTACCATTTGAATGTGGATGTTTCCCTATGAAATAGCTTTAAAATGTTACATTTAATATAGCTACATTTTCTATATAAACAAACTTTAATGCTATGGTATTAACCGTATTTAAAAGCATCAATATAATAAATAAGCTATGATAATATAAACACATAGCTGACTTTAGAAATATTTTGCATTTTCGGGTATTATATATATTAAATATTTTCACTAAAGTTCTCAAAAACAAGATTGCCACTGCTTATATTTGATAAGTGACTTAATTTGAGACATGTTTTAGAAGGACATCTGTACTTTTAGATAACTTTATTAAGATTTATTATTCTTTAAAATGAAGTTCACTATAATTCTTATATTTAATTAACAAGAATTCCCTTCTATTCTGACCACATATGAATAATCTTAAGTATCCATTGGAGACAATTTAATAATTTTAAAGGCAACCTAGAGACAACAATGCCAGATGCAATTTAGTAAGAGTTTAACTGCTTTTTTCTTTCATCTTATTCACATAAAATAACTGAAGAAAGACAGAAAGCATCTTTGAAAAGTGCCTTTTCCATGTCAGAGAAGAACTGAAACCCAGTTGATCTGAAACCCAATAGCCCCCCCTTTCCACATTTTCAAAAGGTTGAGTCAAGCTCAAGACATACTTAAGGAAGGCAAAGAATGAAAGTAACTCAATTTGAGAATTCTTTTCTAAATATGTACTTAATATAAATGAAAATATCTATGTTTCTATTCTAATGGGCTACTACATACTCCTGTCAATAAAGAACAATGAAAAAATTAAATATTTCAGTGGGGGAGGGTAGGTCAATTACTGCTCAAATTTGTAATGGCCTTCAGGAGTGACTAAGCGCCCAATGAACACATAGAAACCAAGACTCAAAATTATAGTATTCTCAAATGTACCAAAAAATTATGCAGAAATTTTAAATGAAAACTTAAGATCACTTTAAATTCAATCAAATATACTCTGGAGGGTTACGCCCATGATACAGTTAACTGCTAGGACACAAATCCAACAGGCTTTTGTCTGCACAAATTCTCAGGTGCAGAGATCTCAAATACTACTAAGTGCCACTTAAAGAAAACATTAATAGGGCAGATAACATAATGGATATGGGGTGGGGACAGAAACTTTTTAAAAATTTTTTTTATTATTAATTATTTATTAAAGATTTCTGCCTCCTCCCCGCCTCCCATTTCCCTCCCCCTCCCCTGGTCAAGTCTCCCTCCCTCATCAGCCCAAAGAGCAATCAGGGTTCCCTGCCCTGGGGAAATCCAAGGACCACCCACCTCCATCCAGGTCTAGTAAGGTGAGCATCCAAACTGCCTAGGCTCCCCCAAAGCCAGTACGTGCAGTAGGATCAAAAACCCATTGCGTTGGGGACAGAAACTTAAAGCGTTCAGTTAATTAGAGTCAGATGTGGTGGTTCAGGTCTATGACTGCAGCATTCAGGTGGACCACAAATGGAGTGCAGAGGCAGCCTGGGCTGCGCAGTGAGATTCTGTCACAAAGCAAAGCACTAAAACAAAGCAGTCCAGCAGCGCAGTGCAGGTATTTACAGTGTTTCCTTCTACAGAGCTTACTTCAGGCCTGTCTCTTTCCAAGCAGACTACTCAAATACTTCGATCTAAAAACTCTCCTCTTTCTCATAAGTGTTTTCCCTGAAATACTAGTATGATTTTTTCAGAATATTCGTTCACTTTTATTCATTTATTTATTTTTAAATTTCTTTTCTGTGATGCTGAGGAATCCCAAGGCCTTGTGCATGTGTGCATGTGTTCTACCACTGCACTACCACTGATCTCCAGCCCCTGACATTAACTTCACTTATTTATTACTATCTTAGACCTCTTAAATACCAGTTTATAAAAAAAGTCTTACAAATTTAATGGACATATGAAAAATTGTCAATTATGGCAATAAGCATGAATTTCCAAATATAAGATGAGCCTGAAATGTGCTAGTCTTGATCTAGGGAGTTCTGGCTGTCCTAGCCAAGCTTGAGTCTAAAGGCTAGTCTCAAGTTTCAGGGACCTTGGCTTTGGTTCTCCAGTCCCAGTTCTGAAGTTCAGAATGGTGCTTTCTCTACATCACACATTTCATTGGTTGTAGATAATCTGATCTGGTGTCCTTTCTATGGGGAAGGACTTGTTGGGGATTGAATGCAGGGCCTCACACATGCTAAATAATCCTTCATCACTGAGCTATACTTAATATAATTGTGTACCAGTATGCCCATAATTAATGAAAGTATTTCTAGATGAAACAATCTTAAATGTGCTTAAATAGTCTCCATTAGAAAATAACTGAAAACAGTTCAAACTGACAGATGAGCCTGTAGGTAGTCATTTTTAATTATTATAACAGTGTAAATGATCTCAAACTATCCAGTCAGAAAGCAAGCAAACAAAAAAACTGGATAAAATACACACACAAAAAAACTACAGTCATCCGAAAGCAGGCAGAAGGATGATGACTGCAAGGCCAGCTAGGGCTACAAAGTGAGAACATGTCACAAAGAGAAAAAAACAGTTCTCTAGCAAAAGTCAATTTCCAGACTACCATATACAGTGGGAGAATCCAAGAATAATACAGTCTAAGTTAAAGAAAGAAGAAAGATTTAACATTCAGGGAAACAACTTTGTGAAGCAGAACAACAGAAAGGTTAACATTACACTGAAAAAGAGCTCTTAGAAATCTCTGTGCCCCTTACAATATCGGGTACTGAGCCGTTCTTAAGAAACACCATGCCGATAAACTAGTAAGGTTTGGGGTTCCCTGGAGGAGACCTCTAGTTCTGATGAGCTAACGTAGAAAGACCATGGAAGACAGTCTAAAGTACAGGCACAATCCATCCTAGTGAAGCATGCCAATATGCCTCAAACTAGTCAGCATGTTTTCCAAGTAACCTGTCACCCACGACAAACCTCACCATTCTTTAAAAGAAAACCACAAAACTCTTCAAATGGAAAACACAAAGATCAATGTAGTTGTCCAAACTAAAATCACTAGACATGTGATATGACCCAGTAATTCTATACATGGGCATTTATTTACCCAAGAAATAAAGGACAAATGGAGAGTGGGATGGGATTATAATCTAAAAAAGCAAAATTTACATTTTAAAATCTTTATATGCTTTTTTTTAAAAACAAAAAACTGATTGCTAGAATAAAATTATAAAGAGTGCTATGGGAACGTATATAGAGGACTAGTGACTTCCTGAGTACAGAGGAGGACAAGAGAGTTGGGAAGAAACTTTGGAGAATAAAGCATAGAGCTCTTGGTTCAAAAGCCAGGCCAGAGAGCTTGCTCACATAAAAAGATAGTGGGGGAGCAGGCCCAAATAACAAATAACAAACACAGACACTGTCACTTCTAGCACAGTCTACATATGAGAAATGGAGGCTGCAAATTCCAGGGACCTTAAACTTTATTTTGTGGCAACTGGAGAGCAATAAAAGCTTTTAAGAATCACATTTTTAGGTTTTTGCTTTTGATAAACAATTTAAAGGGTAGATCTCACTATACAGGGAAAACTAGAAGACAAACTAGTGCACAGATGATTCTAGAAGCACTAGAGAGTATAATTAGTCAAAGAAATTTGATTACTGAACAAATACAGGAAGTGAAGAGAAAGAATCTGTGGTTTTCTACTTCATAGGTCTATGCATAGGATTACAGTAACTGCAGTCAAGTTTGGTATAGCATACCACGTTCGGTTGTCAGGAGGCAATAGGTATGGCTTAAACATCATGAATTTGAGGCTGCTACTGAAACACTTAAATTGATGTAATCATAGATGTAAACTTGGCACTCAAGAAATGATCAGATATAGACCTCACATACTTACAGCACAACTAAAGGCAAAGAAAACACAGGGGAAAAAACACCTCTTGAAAACACTAAAGCATTGTGCAACTATTATAACTGACAGTGCTGACTTAAATCACTGAAAAATGCACACACACTCACACAAAACTCACAGGAACATAACTAATCCTAAAACCTAAGGAAAACCATGAGAAAATATATAGAGGGCAAGCAAATTATATGTCTAAATCATTTAGAGGTAAATTATAAGAGATAAAACAATCTAGGAAAAAGTTACAAGTACCAAACTTGATAAGAGAGTAAGCCAATTCAAGTACATGGTGGTTCTCTGTACAAAAGGGAACTGGCTCCATACTTTTCTAATTTAAATTACTTTTAAAAAGTCACAATGTAGTATTTCGTTTTTATAGTTAGCTACACAAAAACATCCCTTCTTACTAATGATAATTTTTTTGTTAGAAAGTAAAACTTACATTATTTTCTCAACCCAAAATGCCATTCTCCTAAGTGTATGTTGTGTTCCCCTCAAACTTTTTTATTTATTTATTTATTATGTATACAATATTCTGTCTTTGTGTATGCCCGCAGGCCAGAAGAGGGCACCAGACCCCATTACAGATGGTTGTGAGCCACCATGTGGTTGCT
>NC_022015.1:58686484-58695177 GCF_000317375.1 Microtus ochrogaster | reverse complement strand
GGAATTGAACTCAGGACCTTTGGAAGAGCAGGTAATGCTCTTAACCTCTGAGCCATCTCTCCAGCCCCCCCCCAAACTTTTTTTTTTAACTTCCAATAAGTACAATATTTATTAAACATATCTTCAGTTTTGTTACATAGTGTGCAACAAATTACAATATTCTGCAGCCACAAATTATATGCAGAGTATGAAGAAACTATTGATCAGATAGTGTAATCTTTCTATTTATAACTCTACAAGGAAGAACTAGCAAATCAGATCTTACATAGAACGCCTCACTAAACTTTATGCATGGAAATTGACAGACACTGGTTGTGCTGTTTGATACAAAATGGCTGAACTTCATCTTCAGAAGACTAAACCCAACATCTAAAACATACCAATATAAACATCAAAACAAAATAAATTCTAACCAACCACGGGAAACAATCTGGTATCAGGAAAGCAACAAGGATTACACACATTATTTTATGAACCAGCACACAAAGGTTTAAAACAGTTCTGAAAATGAAGTTAGCTGTCTTGAGTCAAGGGAATAAAAAAAAAGTCAGTATTGACCATTTACAATCTCTGACCTTGTGGAAACAGTAAGAATCTGTTGTAGTGCAGCTACATACAATACAATTCAGGCAATTTTGTTTTTCACTTGGGTTCAGATTGCGAATTCATTGCTGTGAGAAAAGGACGGAGGCAAATTTTAGCAGCAACCTCCACCTGACTGCTTGACTGGAGTGCTCTGGATTTTAACATTGGACTTCTCTGCACCACCAGCTGTTGCTCCAGGACCCATCCGCTTTTTAATCTCAGCTGCCATCGTCATGAAAGACTGTTCTACATTCGCTGCATTCTTAGCACTGGTTTCCAAAAATGGAATTCCAAGGGAATCGGCAAATTCCTTTGCTGTTGTGTAGTCTACTACTTTCTTTGTGGTCAAGTCACACTTGTTCCCTACCAACAACTTGTTGACATTTTCACTGGCATAGCGATCTATCTCCTGCAGCCACTGTTTAACATTATTGAAGGACTCCTGATCTGTCACATCATACACAACTATGATGCCATGGGCTCCTCTGTAGTAACTGGAGGTGATTGTTCGAAATCGTTCCTGGCCTGCTGTGTCCCATATCTGAAGTTTGATTGTTTTCCCGTCTAACTCTATAGTTCGTATCTTGAAATCCACACCAAGTGTGCTGATATAGCTTTCCGTGTATGTATCATCTGCAAACCTAAGGAGGAGGCAAGACTTTCCAACTCCAGAATCGCCAATCAGAAGTAACTTGAATAAATAATCATATTCGGGATTCATGCTGGACACGTCACTGCAGCTGACGCCGCCCCGACTCTCCGCGCCACGGGTTAAGGAAGGGAAGGAGTGCGCTAAGCTGTTCTGGTAGAACAAACGTCGACCGACCCCGCTCCGACCCTTGGAACACAATCAGTAGCCGCTACCACTCAGTCCCCCTCAAACTTTTTAAGCTCCTTTTACGTGATACCTTCTCAATGAAGATCCTAAGGATTCAGTTTCAAGCTGTAGTTCCATTCTTCATTCCCTAACCCTGCTTTATTTGTCTGCATAACATACAATGTATTATAATTATACAAGCTATAAGTAAAGCTGTTTTGCTAACCCTTTCCCCGCCCCCCCTCTCTCTCGCGCACACACACACACACACACACACACACACACACACACACACACACACCACCAGTACATCTCTAGCAGCTTTCAAAGTTCCTGGAGACTTTAAAAAAAAAAGCAAAAACTAGAAGTGATCTTTAATTTGGTAATAATAACAATAATTAATAATAACAACAATGTGCAAGGACCTATAAACTGGGCAGGCATTTAATAATTCTATCAGTATTTCGATTTAGATGGCACCTTTGGGATGTGGCTGTGACAAGAGGAGTTTCAGAACACAGGAGTATTTAATAGTGCTCAATCTCATACTATTTATAAATGCTAGTACAATCACAATGTAAACATTAATGAATGCATGAGATATGCAAAGTTCAAAAGCTAAAAACTATATATGTAAATCTATAGAACAGACACATGCTGAAATCAAACTAAAGAGAGATGTTTTGAGACTATCAAAGATAAACATTTTTAAGACCACTATCACCTAGTCTCTCAAAAACAAGATATCTACTAGAAGGTAGGAAGAAGAATTAGTTGAAATTTTCTCTCTAAAAGCCTAACACCACTGGGCAGTGCTGACACACACCTTTAGTCTTAGCACTGGGGAGGCAGAGGTGGGCAGATATCTGATTTTGATGCCAGCATGGTCTAGAATAAGTTCTAAGATAGCCAGAGCTACATAGAGAAACCCTGTCTCAAAACACACACACACACACACAAAACCAAACAAACAAAAACAAAACCAACCAACCAAATAAACAAGCAACAACAAAAACTAACAACAATGACTCATTAGCAATAATAAAAAGGTTGTGTCACCAAACTGTTTCAATCAAACGTGGACTTCATATGTAGTGGTAGTCCTATAAAATTAAAATAGAGTGGAAAAATTCTCATTGCTCAGTGATACTGTAGCCATTGTTTAACAGGAAGCACAACACATTCACTGCATGTTTGACTGTGATGGTGCTGATGTTAATATAGACAAGCCTGCTGAGGTGCCAGTTGTATGGAAGTGTATTCAGAGTTCCTGGTGTTGGCTATCTAAAGATGTCAAAACTGTGCTTATAAAAAATGTAAAAGCCGAAGGGTATCATTTCTATTTTTAGGTATGTTCAGATACACAAACATCACTGTACAACGGCACAAATATCACTGCTTACAGTTTTGCACAGTAATGTGCTGTACAAGTTGGTAACCAAGATTGTGGCGGCCGTAGACCTGCACACTGTACCGCCCACATTCCTGGAGTGTACCCTGAAACACTGAGACAAATGAAGTGCCCTTAGGGTGCACTTCTCATGGTGATACAGGACTGTAAATGTATCTTGAGCAAACTTTAGTGTGAATATAACTAATTCTGACCTCTCTTGTCTTCTACATGTGGAATGAGTTAGTGGACATTTATAGCCCACAATGTAGGCTTCTTCTGCCAAAAACAGCTGGGTTTTTGGAGATAAATTGTTGAAATTAACAACTGCAGCTAACCTCAATTTCTTTTCTTTCCAAATAGTACTGCTCACTGACAGCAAATGGGTAAGAAGTTTCACATATCTGATAAAATGTGTTAGGAAGAAAGAAGTAAAGGAGGATAAGTGATTGTTTTAAAAACATTTTTTTTACAGAACTATAACTATTTCTGTAATATCAGTTAAACATTCCAAATTTTAGTAATTATTAAATTTTTTGCAGAGCCGGCTATCAATTCCAAGGCCTTGCACATGGTAGGCAAGCAGATTAAAGCACTAAACCGTATCTCTAGCCCCAGTGAATGCTGGACTCAATAAAACATTTATTTAAAAAAAAGAAAAAAAGAGGTTAAATCAGGCATGGTGGGAGGATCATCTGAGTCCACAAGCTCAAGGGCAAGTCTGGGCAACACAATGAAGCCCTACCTCAAAAACAAACAACAAACAAACAGAAGTTAACAGTGGTAGAAAGATGATCACAGGAGGAGAATGCTGCTCTCAAGAGTACACTTAAGAGTACACGAGAGTGGTGGCACCCCTTTAATTCCAGCACTCACTCGGGAGGCAGAGATACAGTGGCATAATATTTCTGTTTTAATAAATAAAGCTTGCCTGAAGATCAGAGGGCAAAGCAGTTGTGCTAGGAAGGCATACAGGCCAGGTGGGCATACAGGGAGTGGTGCCACAGACCATTAATCCTAGAACTTGGGAAATTGAAGCACCTGGATCTCTGTGAGTTCAAGGCCACCTTGGCTACACAAGATTGAATCTGTCTAAAAGAGAATCAGAGCACACACAAAGGTGATCCCAGCACTTGGGATCACATGCCTTTAGTCCTAAGCACTAGGGAGGTGGAGACAGGAGCAATATGATATGGCTAGGTAGAGAGAGGAATATAAAGGGGAAAAGACAGGAACTCAGTGAGGTGTGGAGATAGAGGTTGGTGGATCACCGCTTTGTCTGAGCCTTGGTAAAGGTAAGATCTCTCTAGTGGCTTGTCTGTTTTGCTTTTCTGATTGTCATGTTGAACCCCAATATCTGTCTCTAGGTTTTATTATTTGTGCTACACAGAGACAGGTGGATCTCTGAGTTCGAGGCCAGCCTGGTCTACAGAGCGAGTTCCCGGACACCCTGGGCTCTGTTACACAGAGAAACCTTGTCTTGAAAAACCAAAAAATAAAAAAAAATAAAAAAGATCAATAGCTAGTTCCATACAGTAGGTTCTAGACAGCCAGGGCTACATAGAGACCCTGAATCAAACAAACAAAGCCAAAAAACAACCAAACAAATTTACAACTACAATAGAACCCCAAAAAGAGTACATGAGAGCTAATTTGTTGAAATTACTTTCATTATGAAGAAATAAGCAAATCTATTTCAAAATTTCCTAAACTCATATTAAATACAGTTAAGTAAACAAAATTCAAAGTTAAACATTATTTCTAATTTATCCTCAGCAACGTTTCCATCACCGATTTCACTATGAATCTTGAAAAAGAAAATTAAAGCTTTCAGGCAATCTATATATTGACATATTGGCAAAGATAAAGAGATATTTTAATATAGGGTAGAATTTACAAAGATACAAAAGATAAACAGAATTTTACAGAATAAATGACATTTGAAATGAAAGGAGTTATTTAATAAGACTGACTTCTTGCATCTACTAGAATGCTAGAAATTTTAGGTGGAAACTACAAAAGATCATGGAGGCATCTGAGCTGCGGGCTCAGGTGGAGTGTAATGGAAAATGATGTGTAGTCTGGGGTTAAGATGCTGTCATGTAATACAGGAAAGCTGAGATGCTCTAGAAATAAGGCTTATTTTTATTTGATGAACTCCGAAGATGTGGAGAGAAGAAACAAGAGACAGTGCTGCTTCTGTAATTGCAGAAGAGACGATTAACCGCTGGCCTTTATCATGCTGCCTCTATCTTCGGGACTATTAGAAACCTTTCTCATTCTTCCTTGTTTTCTATTCCTTATTCCCCAAGTCTTAAGAAGTAGGAGAATGTTGGATGAGGCACACACAGTGCTAAAGAATGTAGCGTCAGAGGCTAAGGAACATGGACTGTGGAAGTGTAACACCATATCTGACCCTGGCTCTTGTCTGTGACTGCATGGGTGTGTGATAATGGGTGGCTTTTCTGTGCAGCAGTTTGCACAAGTATCTCAAATATAAGCATTTCCAATGATACATGTGGCAACACCGCCAAAACCACTTTCCTCACTCTCCATGAACCATTATATGATCACACCTTCTCAGGTCTTAAAATCATAAACTCCTAACCAAAAAAAGGGTACTTTAGCTACTATTTATTTTTTGTTTGTTTTTGTTTTACAAATGGTTTCTTCAGAAAGACTGAAGTACACAAATACATAGCAGGCTGACTATAATCAACAGAACTGAAGTTCAACAATTCATAAACTAGCTAGTTACTACAGGTAACAGTCTAGAAAAGTAAAAAAAAAAAAAAAAAGGTTTTCTGTGTATTTTATTTTGTTTTATTCTATTAATCATAATTCCAAACTGGTGTGGGATTCTTTCTCACTCTCTCTCTCACACACACACACACACACACACACACACACACACACACACACACACACAGTATATATACAACGTCCAAGACTGACCACTTAGGGTTGGACATTTTCCCCCTCCCAACAGTCACTGACCACCTGTAGTTACTCATGTAGGGGTAGATCTTATGGAAATTTTCCTATCTACTTTGGCATATCAACTGGTATTGTCATTACTGTTGAGAATTCATGGATGCATTTCCCTGTCATGTCTAGGGACACTACCAGCAGACATCCTGGCTGTCCATGATGGTTGTTTGCATTTTCATGTTGATGACTGATGTGGGAGGGTGCAACCTGTAGGAAGGTGGCCCTGAATGATATAAACAACCAACCAACCAACCAACCAACCAACCAACCAACCAACCAACCAACCAACCAACCAGACAAACAGGTTGGCAGGCCATGAGGAGCAAGCCAGTAGAGCAAGCAGTATTCTGAAACTCTGCCTCAGCTCCTGCCCGACTCACCTTCATGACTGGCTGTAACTGGAACATGAAATGGAAATAAACCTTTTCTTCCCCAAGTTGCTTTTGATTATGGTGTTTTATCATAACAATAGAAACTCTAAAGATCATATTTCCCTAATTCTATTATATAAAACTTTTCTTAAGCTATTTTACTTAGAATGAGAACTTTGAAGAGTTCAGTGAAGTTAAATGGGAAATAAGCTAGGCAGAAATTACTTTATAGAAACGAAGAAAAGCCCAAAATGTCACCGCCTTCTGTGTGTCAAAGTATGTAGGTCAGAGGAGCCAATAGCTTAGGCTGACTAGCCAGCAAGCTCCAGCAAGATCTGCTTGTTTCAACCTCCCCAGTCCTGGGATGACAAGCACACGCCACCATGCCTGGCACTCTTATGTGGATTCTAGGGGCTGACTTTGGGTCTTCACCAACTGAGTCACCTTTCCAGCCTAAAAATGCAGTATCTGCTTACACCAGAAGAAACTTATCTATAGGGGTGAAATAATGTGCAAACTAAATGTGAAATCGGGACATTATGCTAATACAACTAGTTTACTGTGGCATGTCTAATATAAACAATTACAAACAGATCAGTGCAACTAGTATTTGGGACAATCCTGATAGTATTACACTAGTTTTCTTTGCATAATTGAGCTTAATCTTCTTCAGTAAGGTCTTTCAAGTATGTGTATCTGTGGGTATGTGTGTATGTATGTATATATATATAATTTTAATATACATTCTATTTATGATTAATATATCTAAGATATAGACTATATTATACAAATGATATATTTACCATTACCATTTTTACTAATTCTAATATTTTTATTATATTATAAAAATATCATTATCAAATATTAAAATGATGCTTATACTTATTAATTACAAATGCTATGTCTATATTTTAAGGATATATCTAATATACTATTTATTATATCATTTAATAATTATGATGTGTAATTAATGTGTTATTTGCATTTAATAATAATGTACAAATAATGTATTTTTATGGTTTTAAAAAATCTCCTCAGGAGTTTCCTCTTAACTGGCAACAGTCTCTCATGTAACATCAAGCAAACTTTTGACACAGGAGTGGTTTGCCCCCAGAAAAAAAGATGCACTTTAAAAGTATGTTTATTTATTAAAAAATAAAGCATGTCATAGAGGAAATGTGCAAAACATAATGGCACAACTTAATGATTTAAAGAGCAAAAGTCCACGTCACCCAAAGTTTAACCAGGAGGTAACTGCTGTCTGTGTGGATTTTTCTCACATGCATATATACAACCACAGGCAAAAGAAGCTCTCAGTGACTAAGAGTTCCCCTCTTATTATCACTCAGTTCTCTAGTTTTAACAAAATCTAGAGAATATCTGACATTGAGGATAGTAGTAGTAATTCTGAATGTCTGAGAAAGGATATAACACAAATCCTCAGTATTCCTTGACTTATTTAGTTACATAGTTATTAAATTAAAAAAAAATGACAGTTTAAAGACTGGCAATTTGAAGCATCACTTTAGAAAAGCAACTTCTTACTGACTTTAGACAACTCCAAATGACATCCTTTAAAAAAATATTAAGTTCACAAGACATGCCTTAGAAGAATGAAAGCCAAGAAACTTACTTGGGATACACTGGTTCATAAAGGTATTTGTCCCCTCTTGAAGATGTAATATGAAAAAACAAGATGTAGCCGTTTGCTGTCTGAAAGAGAAATGGTATTAACCGTGCATTAGAATGCTGTAACTGTCACTCTAGGCTATTATTATACATACCAGGACTATAAAAAAAAAATCTTCACCTCTGAAGAATTATAGTCTCTTTATATATGCAAAATGACTCTTAATATAATCTAAAATGTG
Organism: Microtus ochrogaster; assembly: GCF_000317375.1. NCBI lineage: Eukaryota > Metazoa > Chordata > Mammalia > Rodentia > Cricetidae > Microtus > Microtus ochrogaster. Next base: position 58,687,152 of record NC_022015.1, on the reverse strand, counting down.
ATTAGTAAATTTTAAAAATTTGTGAACTATGTAACTGAAATCAATAGTTTGTAGAATATTAAGGACATGGACATTCTAAAACAATTTATTACTCAGTAGATGAGTGCTGTGAAAAATGCACAGCACTTTCTGAACTCTACAAAGGTGGGGCAAATAATAATTCTAAACTTAAAAAGCAAGACTACCAAATAGTAAAAGTATAAAATTCCTGATTGTATCCATATAAACTTTATCATTTACTTCAAAACAGCATAATTTATATAGTTATAAATAAAAATTTTAAATTTCTTCCTATACAATATATTGTGAGACACTAGGAAAAAGAGCAAATCTTAAAATTTCAAAATCTAAACATCAGCTAAGTAAAGTCAATCTCTAATTTTCAAAATCTAAACATATGAAGTTCAAATCTGAACACCTAAATATCCAAAGTAACTAAATATTATAAAAACAAATTGTATTAAAAAACACCGTAGCCTATGGGTGACTGATGCAGGCTCCTGGCCAGCCTGGGCTACCCTAAAAGATTCTATCTCAGAAAACTCAACACTAAAATTACAAACAACATAAAAACACTGCTACATTATAATCATGGTGTACATCTGTGACTTACAAAGTTTAAACAATTACTGTACATTTATATAAACATGCTAAATACTATATATATA
>NC_022015.1:58662535-58686384 GCF_000317375.1 Microtus ochrogaster | reverse complement strand
TATATATATATATTTGCTCCTACAAGATGTTTTCATTGTAAAATCAAGCAATACAGTGAAGTGGCAGTTTTTTACCCACAACTTCTTTACCCTAATACTGAATTTCTATCATCTAAGAGGTAAGTGAGGCTGAATCCAAAGTAGAAACAATCAAAACCAAAGAAATCACACAGATTTCCTATTTCTTGCCAGTACTAGCTTCCTGTTTTTCAGTTAAAGGAATGACAGAGCAAACATTTCCCAGAGCAGCCAGGGTTAGCTTTTAACTATAAGCTAACCTTTTGGTAATATATCTTCAAAAACTACAAATTAACTTACTGGATATTAAAGAAGATAAAGAATATTCAGAAAGGATTTTCTTTCAAATTCTTCATGGTAATTTTACATTCTTGCAAAAGGAAACTAGCTTCAAATCAAACCACAGCAAAAGTAGCAAACATATCTACCCCATGAATGATGAATGTGATAAACTTTACTGCCCCCTCATAAAGGCAACACAGATTGGTCAGTTCTGAAGACTGTAACATTACCATACAAATGCTATCTGGAAGATCAGTCACTCAAAGGTCAAAAAGTTCAACACTTCTAATGATCAAACGCTAATAACATACATAGCAAAGTAATAGAACAAACATAGACTATAACATCAGTGAGAATAAAGCATCTCTTTGTACTAGCATTTCATCTAATACTAGTGAAAACACAAACAATACTGTGATTTACTATTTGATATTTGGTATTAATCATTTTAAATAAATATTTCAGACTTCTATGTATACCAAACATATACTGGCCCTCATCTTACATACTTCTAAATCTCAATAATATCTATCTACTACTGACATTTCATAAACAGTTCTGCCTTTGAACCATGTTTAAAGTCTTGATAATAAATGATATTACTTTAGTAGTCACCAAATCTATTACTATGCACCGTTTAAAGACCTTCCTCTCCATGAGCCTTAAATAATATAAAGAAATCACGTAACTATTGCTTAATCTTTTAAGTCAACAATCTTAATTCCCTCTCAAAACATACATACATGCACACATAATACAACCAACCAAAATTCACTAACCTAATTTCTCTTCAAATAACAATGAAATAGCAGACTGCAACATCCAAATTCTTCAACTGATCTATACATTGCATTTTAATTTTCATATTCTTTATTATACAGGTTTAAAATAAGAAAAACCTAAATCACCTCAAATTATACTGTTCTCCCAACATAATGTAACTATTGTGCATACAGACATGAATATACATAAATGGAAAATGTTAAGGTAACAAACTTGCTAAATAAAAGTGATGAGTATCTTTTGCTAAGAACAACATTCATCAAATTGGTTTCCTTGCTAGGTATGGTGACACACAGCTTTAATCCTAGCACTGGGGATACAGAAATCAGGCATATCTCTATGTCTTTTGAGACCAGCTTGTTCTACACAGAAGGTTCTGAGATCCTCCCTCAATGAATGAATGAGTCCTAAGCCAGCAAGATGGCTCAATGGATAAAGGTACTTGCTGCTAAATCTAACAGCCTGAATTTGAACCTGGGACCATCATGGTGGAAGAGGAGCAGAGGCTCTGTGAGCTGTCCTCTGACATCTACTCATGCTGTGGACATGCATATCCCCATTCACAATTAAATTTTAAAAAATATGTCCCTAACATTATCACATTGTTTATACTATGGCTCTAATTTCTGTTATAAAAAAAAGAAGGAAAACCAGATTTCAGTTTCCAACAAAACTGGATTAAAATTGAAGATGATTTATGCTCCAATATGAAACAACTTTTAAAAATACTTACACATTTTATATATAAAACAATGACTTTTAAAACATGCATTAAGGATTGTCATCCTTGGAAGGTGGGAACAAAGGTGAGCCCTAATCCTTTTACATAGTTTACTGCCCTATAAAGATTTCTAAGTCACAACACTGAAAAAGGAAACTGAAGCACAGCCTGGTAACATCTCCAAACTGGGGAAATGAAGCTGGGAGTTCAGGAAGACAGAAAGTCTTATACACAGAATTTATGGGATGAAGTCCTAGACAGGAAAAAAACTATATACGGCAGTAATTCTTGAGTACCAGTAAGGGCAGGAGAAGGAGCAGAAGGAACTGGTAGTGAGAACAGTGCATGGTGTCAAGAGTCTTGCTAACAACATCTGTCTCATAAGAGGACTAAGGGTGAACTTATGGTGGACTGATGTGGGAGGTCCTTCTGCCTAGGTGTTGCTTGTATTGGTTAATGAATAAAGAAACTGGCTTGGCCTGATAGGGCAGAGTAAAGGTAGGCAGGGAAAACTTAACTGAATGCTGGGAAAAAGAAGGCAGAGTCAGGAGAAGCCATGTAGCTCCACCAGAGACAGACGCTGGATGAAACTTTATCTGGCAAAACATAGCAATACACAGATTAATAGAGACGGGTTAAATTAAGATGTAAACGTTAGCCAGAAATACGCTTAAGCTATTGGCCAAGCAGTATTTCAAATAATATGATTTCTGTGTGATTATTTCAGGGCTGAGCAGCTGAAAACCTATAGGGATTTTATAGAAAATTTACCCAGTGTTTAGTTGGATTTCATTTATTTTTCCTTTTTTACTTTTTTGAATAACCAGTAGCCTTATTTTGATATAAAAATTCAAATTCCTGCCGGGCGGTGGTGGCGCACGCCTTTAATCCCAGCACTCGGGAGGCAGAGGCAGGCGGATCTCTGTGAGTTCGAGACCAGCCTGGTCTACAAGAGATAGTTCTAGGACAGGCTCCAAAACCACAGAGAAACCCTGTCTTGAAAAACGAAAAAAAAAAAATTCAAATTCCTACATTCAGTGGCAGGGCTGGTTCAACATACGAAAATCTATCAATGTAATCCATCATATAAATAAACTGAAATTTAAAAACTATATGATCATTTCATTAAATGCTGAAAAAGCATTTGACAAAATCCAACATTCCTTCATGACAAAGGTTTAGAGAGATCAGGGATACAAGGATTATATCTAAATATAATAAAAGCAATACGCAGTAAGCCGACAGTTAACATCAAATTAAATGGAGAGAAACTCAAAGCGACTCCACAAAAATCAGGAACAAGACAAGATTGTCTACTCTCTCCATATCTCTTCAACCTAGCTCTTGAAATTTTAGCAATAGCAATAAGACAACAAAAGGAGATCAAGGGATTCAAATTGGAAAGAAGCCAAACTTTCGTTATTTGCAGATGATATGATAGTATATATAAGTGACCCCAAAAACTCTACCAGAGAACTCCTACAGCTGATAAATATCTTCAGTGATGTGGCAGAATACACACACACAAAAAAAAAAAAAAAATAAAACCTAAAAAAATCAGTAGCCCTCCTATACAGAAATGATAAAGAAGCTGTGAGGGAAATCAGAGAAACATCACCTTTCACAATAGCCACAAATAACATAAAATATCTTGGGGTAACACTAACAAAGGAAGTGGAAGACCTATTTGACAAGAACGTTAAGTCTTTAAAGAAAGAAACTGAGAAGATGCCAGAAAATGGAAAGATTTCCCATGCTCGTGGATAGGAAGGATCAACATAGTAAAAATGGCAGTCCTACCAAAAGCAGTCTATAGATTCAATGCAATCCCCATCAAAATCCCAAGACAATTCTTCACAGACCTTGAAAGAACAATAATCAACTTCAAATGAAAAAAAAAAAAACTAACAACCCAGGATAGCTAAAACAATCCTGTACAATAAAGGAACTTCCAGAGGCATTACCATCCCTGACATCAAGCTATATTACAGAGTTACAGTAATGAAAACAGCTTGGTACTGGCCTAAAAACAGATGTTGACCAATGGAATCAAATTGAAGACCCGTATATTAATCCACACACCTATGAACACCTGATTTTTGACAAAGAAGCTAAAATTATACAATGAAAAAAAGAAAGCATCTTCAACAAATGGTGCTGGCATAACTGGATGTCAACATGTAGAAGAATGAAAATAGATCCACATCTTTCGCCATGCATGAAACTCAAATCCAAATGGATTAAAGACCTCAATATAAATCTGACCACACTGAACCTGATAGAAGAGAAAGTGAGAAGTAGCCTTCAATGAATAGGCACAGTAGCACAGAAACTAAGATATAGTGTCTGTATATAACTATATATATAAAACCCCAGTAGCACAGACACTAAGAGCAACAATAAATAAATGGGACCTCCTGAAACTGAGAAGCTTCTGTAAAGCAAAGGACAGTCAATAAGACAAAAAGGCAGCCTGCTGAATGGGAAAAGATCTTCACAACCCCACATCAGACAAAGGACTGATCTCCAAAATATATAAAGAACTCAAAAAATTAGACAGTAAAATTCTAATTAATCCAATTAAAAAATGGGGTACTGAACTAAACAGAGAATTCTCAATAGAAGATTTTCAAATGGCCAAAAGGTACTTAAAGAAATGTTCAACTTCCTTAGTTATCAGGGAAATTCAAATCAAAACAACTCTGAGATACCATCTTATACCTGTCAGAATGGCTAAGATAAAAAACACCAATGATACCTTATGCTGGAGAGGATGTGGAGTAAGGGGAACACTCATCCATTGCTGGTGGGAATGCAAACTTGTACAACCACTTTGGAAATCAGTATGGCATTTTCTCAGAAAATTGGGAATCAACCTACCTCAGGATTCAGTAATAACACTCTTGGGAATATACCCAAAAGATGCTCAGTCATACTACAAAAGCATTTACTCAACTATGTACATAGCAGCATTATTTGTAATAGCCAGAACTTGGAAACAACCTAGATGTCCCTCAACTGAAGAATGAATAAAGTGTGGCAATCTACACATTAGAGTACTACTGAATTAGAAAACACTATCCTGAGTGAGGTAACCCAAGTCCAAAAAAGATGAATATGGTATGTACTCACTCACAAGTGGATACTAGCTATAAACAAAGAATACTGAGCCTATAGTTCAGGCTCCTAGAGAAGCTAAGTAATAAAGTAAACCCAAAGAAAAACATAATGGACCCACCTGGGGGTTGGAGACAGACAGGGTTGCCTGACAGGACTGGGAGCATGGGAGTGGGGGGGGTGGAGAGGGAGAAGAGGGGGGGAGAAAGGGAAGGTTGAGGAGAACTTGAGGGAATGGGATGGTTGAAATGGAGTGGGGACAGATATGAGAGTAAAGAGAGAGATATCTTGGTTGGGGGAGCCATTATGGGGTTGGCAAGAAGCCTGGCTCTAGAGAAATTCCCAGGAATCCACAAGGATGGCCCCAGCTAAGACCCTAGGCAATAGTAGAGAGGGTGCCCAAACTGGCATTGCCCTGTATTCAGACTGATGATTATCTTAAATATCACTATAGAACCTTTGTCCAGCAACAGATGGAAACAGTGTCAGAGTCCCACACTGGAGCACTGGACTGAGCTCCCAAGGTCCAGTTGAAGAGTAGAAGGAATGAGAATATGAGCAAAGAGGTCAAGACCATGAGGGGTTCATCCACTGAAGCAGTTTACTTGAGCTAATGGGAGCTCACCAATTCCAACAGGACTGGGAAGGAACAAGCAAAGGACCAAGCCAGTCCCTCTGAATGTGGTTGACAGTTGTATGGCTGGGGCAGACTGAGAGGCCACTGGAAGTGGCACTGGGATTTGTCTCTACTACATGTGGGTTTTTTTTTTGGATCCTATACTCTTTGGATGTATACTTTGCCCAGCCTAGATGTAGTGGGGAGGGCCTTCAACCTTCCACAGGGCAAGGTGCCTTGCCCCCTCTTAGGACTGGAGGGGGTGGGGTAGGAAGGTGTGTGGAGGGAATGAGAAGAGAGGAAGGAGGGAGTGGGAATTTGGATTGGTATTTTTTAAAAAAATTAATTAAAAAAACTATAGGGAAAACATTTTCATGTGTTTATAAAATTGACTCCACCATTTCTTTGGCAGAAACTGACATAATTTATCTTTTATATACTCTAAAGAGCATTCTACTCCTGGAACTTCCTTATTCTATTCATAAATTTCAACTATGATTAGTAACAGATATATCAAAACTTCATTAGACTGGAACAGTGGCTCTCCACCAGTGTTGCAACCCCTCTGGGGGTCACATATCAGATATTTACATTGTGATTTATAATAGTAGTAAAATTACAGTTATGAAGTAGCAATGAAATAATTTTATGGTTGAAAGTTACCAGAGTATGAGGAACTGTATTAAAGAGTCACAGTATTAGGAAGGTTGAGAACCACTGCACTCGAGGGTTACATCATGAGATTGCACAGGAAATTCTGAAAATCCATTCACCTTAATAGGTGAACTTGGCAATGCTATGGGGTCTTCTGGGAGCCAACACAACTCACACAGTATATTAATGCTGTTGGTGGAGACTGCTCGTTCATTTCCCAGCCACCCAGACCCGAAATAATCACACAGAAACTGTATTATTACAACACAGCTTGGTCTATTATCTCACAGTTCTTATTGACTAGCTCTTATATCTTAAATAACCCATTTTTATTAATCTGTGCATAGCCATGTGGTTGCGGCCTACCAGTAACCACATCCAGCATCTGTCTCCTGTGGAGGCTACACAGTTTATTCTTTGACTCCACCTGCTCTTTCCTCCTCTATCTGCTTGGAATTCCCGCCTTGCCCTATTCTGCACTTCAATAGGCACAAAGCAGCTTCTTTATTAACCAGTGGTATTCACAGCATACAGAGAGGAATCCCATATCACAATGCAGATGACAAAAATCTATTGTAATCAAGCTGCTGCTGATCAATCAGGGCCACAGAATAGATTCAGGAGCTGAACTGTGACCCAAGCAGAATGTTACATTGTTTTTAGACTAAAAATTACAAACATCTGTGCCAAGTTACTTACACTTTTCACCAATCAGGATTCAGGGATTAAGAACTTTCCTAGGAATATTTTCCTATATATTACTCTTACCATGTTTTTATTGGCTAATTGACTAAAATGTGACGGGCAGCTTACCTGTCATTCATGTCTCATCTTGTTGACAGGAATGTCAGTAATGTCAGTTACCCAGGTAGGTCTGAGGAGGTCTTGGGCACTTAAACTTTATTTGACCCTTATTCAAGATGGAAGTTTTATTTAAAATGGCTTTTTGGTTTCTTTTTACAAGACTGAGCTCAAACAATGATATCAAACTCTCAATCTAAGTGGAACACTTGCAACACTTAGGAAAGAGCTTGATGGATCTGGGCAATTTTACCAATTTACCTATCCAGATTTGGCCACCTCTATCAAGTGTGTCTGACTGGAGTAAGGTGTCAATATTTGTACCCCACCACTGGATTGTAGGTGTTGACTATTGCTTCTGCTCACCACGGAGAAGAGGGGTATTCTCAGGTACTGAGGGGGTTTCTTGGCCAAGAGGGTTATTTTTAGAGACTGAACCTATTCCCTCATACCTCTCCTTGTAAGACTTAAAGAAAGTTTAAGTAGGAGCTGGAGAGATGGCCCAGTGGTTAAGAGCATGGCCTGCTCTTCCAAAGGTCCTGAGTTCAATTCCCGGCAACCACATGGTGGCTCACAACCATCTGTAATGAGGTCTGGTGCCCTCTCCTGGCCTGCAGACATACACAAAGACATAATATTGTATGCATAATAAATATTAAAAAAAAGAAAGTTTAGGTAATGGGCTGCCAAGAGAAGAGAAACTACAGTAAATGCAGACATGAGAAGAAATACTTCACATAAATATATGGGGAAAAATTTAGCAAATAAGAAGCAAAACCCAACCTCTGAAAACGGGAAGAAATTGTTTTTTTAGAGTTACCATAATATACCAGGCAGTGGTGGCACAAGCCTTTAATCCCAGCAGTTGGAAGGCAGAGGTAGGCAGATAGATCTCTCTGTGAGTTCAAGGCCACCCTGGTACACAGAGCAAGTTCCAGGACAGCCAGGGCTAAACAGAGAAACCCTGTCTCAAAACAAAGAAACAAACAAACAAAAAACGAAATGAAAAAACCAGAGTTACCACAATACTATAGCCACTAAAATTTAAAACTCTGATAACAACTACAAGAAATAAAGGATATGTCAAAATTATCACTGAGCAAGTCCAAATATTGACATTCTTAACCAAAACCATTTAAATTAACAGGCTTAAATATGCACAGTAATCAAAAAGAAACCATGAGCCTGCTGCTGTTGTTATTCTGGTGTGGTAAGGTAAACAGGTCAGGAGACAACTGTCATAGGACAGAGAATTTACCATTTACAGTTTGGAGAGGAAGGTATGAACATGCCACACCAAAGGAAATCCCAGAGTCTGTCAGAAGGCTCAGAAGCAAGGGAAAACAGGTAAGAGCCATTACCTTGGTTTACATGGTATCTTGGCTTTTACATCAACTTGACACAAGCTTAATCATCTGGGAAGGAGGACTGCCAACTAAAAATTGTCTCCCTGAGACTAGACTACAAGCAAAGTCCGCAGCACATTGTCCTAATTAGTGATTGACTGGGAAGGCCAACTACAGGCCAGGCCACCCTGGGCTGGTGATCCTGGGTGCTATAAAAAAAGCAGACTGAGAAAGCCATAAGGAGAAAGGCAGTAAGCAGCACTCTGCCATGACCTCTGTTTCAGTTTCTGCCTCAGGTTCCTGCCCTCACTTCCCTCAGTGATGAAGTGTGACCTCAGAGTATTTAGCTAAAGCAAACTCTTTCCTCTCCAACTTACCTTTGGTCTTAGTATTTTATCACAGCAACAGAAACCCTATGTCACATGGGACAAAATGTGTGAAGCATGTGTGTTTCTCTGGGTTTGATCCTAGCACACACAAACACAGCCATTCATTGCCTAGTAAGTAGCAGAAAGTAACTCTTTAAATTCAGAAAATGTTAATTTCAACCTAAAGCTAAAAAAGTTACCACCAAATCCACCACACTAAGCCACAAACACTTTTCCGGCAACCAAATAAAGACATTCTGCTTTTATCTCTGGTGAAAACTTAAAACAATCACGAACTTTAAAAGTCTGATATTTTCGAAAGCTTTGGAATTTGTCCAACTACGTCTTTTTCTGTTTTGTATGTTAGTGGACTCTCCTTCAGTTTGTACAGAATTAGTTTTCTCAATTTCTTTGAGTACTTTATGAACCTAGAGTTATTCTATACAGGCTATGCATACAGAATATCAACTTTTTCACACTCAGCACTGGCCCTGCAAACAGTACAGTAGAAAACCACGTGATAATTCATCAATGAATTGAGCAATTAGGGCTGGAGAGATGGCTCAGTGATTAAGGGCACTTGTTGCTCTTGCAGGGACCCAAGTTCCATTCCCAGTACTATATCATGGCTAACAACCATTTATAACTCCAGTTCCAGAGGATCCAGTGTCTACTTCTGACCTCCAATGGGCATCAGGCACACACATGGCATACAGACAAAATACCATATAAATAAACAAATATAGATAAAACTAAAAAAATGTTTAAAGAATTGATCAATTTTCTTCAAATACACTTTCAAACTCTAATATAATAAATAGTATTTTAAACTTTCTATTTTTCTACTACTACCAATGAATTAGAACTAAAATGATGAGTATTTAGCTTTGTAGTGACACATACTCTTTTGGAGTGTACTATATAATACACATTTGCCACCTAATTCAACAATAAAAAAATCTAGACTTGAATGCTTTAAAAGAATGACAATTGTCTCTTCTGTTTGTTTGATTGTTTTTTGAGACAGGGTTTCTCTGTGTAACAGCTCTGGCTGTCCTGGAACTCACTCTGTAGACCATGCTGGCTTTGAACTCACAGAGATCTGCCTGCCTCTGCCTCACAAGTAGTGGGATAAAAGGCATGGGTCACCACCACCCGAAACTTCTGGGTTTTTTTGATGAAAGTATGTACTAGTAATAAACATAATATGTCACAGTATGTGTAGCACTTGCTATGCAATGCAGTTATAACTGTGTTACAATAATTGATAGTGTGCTGAACCAAAGAGGAAAGCACCGAGAACATCATATATGGTTGCTGTCAGAACTACTCAACTCAAATCTGCTGTTGTCACTTCAAGAAGCCCAGACAATACATAAATATACGAGCATTTTTTATTTGCACTGATCATTTAAATCAGTTATACCTATATGTAGTTTATGAACTATATATAACAGGCAGGATTTGTTATGTGGTTGTGAAGTCTACCAGCTCTGCTACAAGAAACACAGAACTACTTGGTACTACAATTTTGGTCACCTGGAACATTTTCAGATGAGCAGCCCAGTCAACAAAATACCAGACTAGAAAGAGAGTGGAAACAGGCAGGCAGGTGAGCTAATGTAATAGTTAGAGAACAGTAAGAGGATAGTGGTATAATTCAGTGGGTGAACACTTGCCTAGCACACACAAGGCTCCAGTTTGATCTCAACCTAAGTTCTTTAAACTTATTTTCTTATTTCTCTAACATATGTACATTATCTATAGGCTTGGGGGAGGGGTGGTTCAGAAGATTACAAAGAAAGGGACACAAGTACTGTTCAGGGAAGGCAGAATGTAGTGAAGTTAACAATGAAGACACAGCCAATGTAAGAAGAGAAAGTAGGATAGCATAGGCCTAAATAGAAATCAGTACAGCTTTCTTCTCTCTCTCTCTCTCTCTCTCTCTCTCTCTCTCTCTCTCTCTCTCTCTCTCCTCTCTCTCTCTCTCTCACACACACACACACACACAAACACGCACACACTGTGTTAAAAACTAAATGAAATATTAGAAAATCTCATTTAAATGCAACTTTGCATTCATTTAAATGACTTCTTAAGAAAATAATATTAAGTTTGAAAGATCTACTTACTGACACTGCTATCATGGTACTATCTGGCCTCCATTCAGCTTGTTTGTAAGATCCAAACCGAGTAGATGACTTAGCTGGTTCCTTGTATGTTACGATTAACACACTAGGCTAGAAGAAAACAGATATATTTTATTTTACATGCATATCATAGAAAGAGATACAAACAAAATTTAAACATTACTTATAGAATACACTGGAAATATTTTTACAGTGTTTTACGCAAATTATAAAAAGTTAGTCACACATACATCTTTTGAATAAGCTAAACAGAATTGATAATTAGTAACTTTCCAAAATAGAACCATGCTCACATATATTCACAGATGAATTAAGCCAAATATTTAAATAAATTGTCTCAGTTCTCTACAGCCTTCCCTAACACAGAAGTGACACAGTAGATAAGAGGTCTTTTTAATTCATTTTGTAAATCCAACATTATTCTACTAAAAGCAAACAAAACTACCATATGAAAACCAAAACCAACAAACCAAAATCTCTCATGAACTTGGATTCAAAGATTCTCAACAAAATATCAGCAAATTAAATCCAACAAAGAATTATGCACTAGGACCAAATGGACTATATCCAGGCATACAAGGCTGGTTCAACATTCAAAAGTCAACTAAATAGACTAAAGAAAGAAAAAAGCATATCAATAAAGGCCAAAAAAAAGCATTTTAACACATATAACATCTATTCATAAAACTCCAACTTGCTAATGAACAGCAACAAAAATTCTACACCTATTATTACACTTAGTAATGAGAAACTCCAAGCTTTCTCACCTGAGGAACACAGCAATGAGGCACTCGTTACTATCCAACATAGTAGCACAATTCCTAACAAATGTTGTTTTGGTCTAATCTTTCTGTACACTGTGAAGATGAGTCTCTACCAAGACACCTTCTGATTGGTTTAATAAAGAGCTGAATATCCAATAGCTAGATAGGAGAGGTTAAGCAGGACTTCTGGGTAGAGGGATAGGAACTTTGGGAAGAACGGAGGTGGGATTTACCAGTGATTCAAAAATACAATATGGAGGAGAGGTAGCAACCACATGACAGAACATTGATTAATATAAACGGGCCAATCTAGTTTTAAGAGCTAGTTGGTAACAAGCCTAAGCTAAGACAAAGCCTTCAAACTTAATCATCATGACATTATTTGGGAACTGGCAGTACAAAGAAAGTTTGACTACAGAATGTCACAAGATAAAGAAAGAAAATAAAAGGCATACATATTTAGAAAGAAGATATTAAAACTGTATTCACAGACAACAGTGACATATTCAAAACTGAAAGAATCAACAGGATATTCTTACATAAATAAACAAGGCCAGGGGCCAGAGAGACGGCTCAGCAGTTAAGAGCACTGCCTGCTCTTCCAAAGGTCCTGAGTTCAATTCCCAGCAACCACATGGTGGCTCAAAACCATCTGTAATGAAATTTGGTGCCCTCTTCTGGCCTGCAGGCATACATGCAGACAGAATACTGAGAATACTGTACACATAATAAATAAATAAATCTTTAAAAAAATAAAAAAGGCCATAAGATATAAAATACATAAGAGTTGATCATTTTCACAGATTCCAGTATGAAAAAGTATGATTTATAATAAAAAAGCATGTTTCCATTTTTATACTGCATTACCCAAAATGAAATATTTAATGTCATAAACCTAAAAGAATTATGTATAGAAGAAATACTATACAAAATACTAATGAAAGATGTCAAAGAATAGATAAAAATATTCTATATTAATTAATAGGAAGGGTCAATACTGTTGAGATAGCAATTCTCCCTAGTTTGATCTAGAGATTTAAAGCAATCCTACCAAAATCTGAGTAGTTATTTGGGGAATGTTGTCTTAGTTACGGTTTTTATAGCTGTGAAGAGACACTATGACCATGGCAACTCATAAAGAAAATATTTAATTGGGGTGGCTCGCTTACAATTTCAGAGGTTCAGTTTATCATCATCATGACAGGGAGCATAGCATCAGGCAGATGTGGTGGTGACTGAGAGTCCTACATCTTACAGGTAACATGAAGTTGACCAAGACACTTAGCAGTATTCTGAGCATAGAAAATCTCAAAACCTGCCCCCTCAGTGACACACTTCCTCCAACAAGGGCACACCCACCCCACCCCAACAAAGTCACATCTCCTAACAGTGCTGCTCTCTATGAGATTATGGAGGCCAATTATATTCAAATTACAACAGGTGTCAATAAATCAACTCAATTTCAGATGAGTTTCAAGACGAAGGGTGATGAAGGGTGCTGGAGTGCTAACACAAACTGTAGTAAGAATAATCAAAACCCAGAGACAGGTACTGGGGTTCAAGCAGAAAATCAGAAAAACAAAACAGCCAACCACTAGAGAGGCCTTTTACCTCTACCAAATATTCAGACCAAAAGGGTGAGATGCTGGCTCAACAAATCCTCAGACTTCACTCTCCGGTGAGCTCCTGTCTCTTCCCCCTTATATTCCTTTCTCTGCCCAGCCATATCTTGCCCCTGTCTCTACCTCCCTAGTGCTGGGATTAAGTGTGTGACTCCCAAACCCTGGGATTAAAGGTGTGAACCACCTCCTGGATCTGTTTCCGGATTGATCTTGTGTAGCCCAGGGTAGCCTTGAACTCACAGAAATCTGTCTCTGTCTCCAGAGTCCTGGGATTAAAGGTGTGTGCCACCACTCCCTGGCCTGTATGGCTGACTAGTGTGGCTGCTTTGCCCTCTGATCTTCAGGCAAGCTTTATTTATTAAAACAAAAATAATACATCAGTTTAACAAATTTCAAGACTTATTATAAAGCTATAGTAAATATGGTGAAGGAATTGAGAAACTGATCAAAGAAACAGAAGAGAACTTAGACTCTCACAGTCAACTGATCTTTGACAAAGAAGAGAATGAATGGAAATTGAGTCACAAAATTTCTTCATGATGCACGTCTTATATAACTCTCAAGAATTCAAAGTAAATAAAAATCCTATGTATAAAGTGTAAAAGTCCTAGAATATAACCGTGAAAAACCTAAATGACTCAGAGATGACAATGACCTCCTCCAAAGGTGCAATATCTAAAGCAAACAATTCATAAGATGAACTTCATTAAAATTAGAAACTGATCTATGAGAAACACTAACAAGAGAATGAGGATTATTGAGGGTTGAGAATGAGGAAAGTGCTTGCAATACCTGATAAAGAAATGATATTAAAAATATACACAAACTTAGAATTTAGTAAGAGACAAAATAATACAATGGGCAAAAGACCTTGAAAGCAAAAAAAAAAAAAAAAAAATACATGTGGAAAACAATCTTTCTACAAGATATTCAACATCCTCTTTCTTTAGAGAAAAATAAATATAAACAATAAGATGCCATTAAATACCTAACAGAACAGTCAAAATTTAGAAGACTGATACCAAATGCTAGAAAAGATAAAAAACAAAACAAAACAGGAATTCAGATTCTTTGCTGTTGAAAATGCAAAATGATACATCTACTTTACACAACTGGCTCTTTCTCACAAAACCATACACACTACCTGTAAGGTAGTATTTACTTATTACTTATTCAAGTGAGCTGAAAACATGCCCACACAAAAAAGTTTAAAAAGCTGAGTGTGGTGGTTCCCAGCACTTAGGAGGCTGAGGCAGGAGGATCATGAATTTAAGGCCAGTCTGGGTTAGTGAGCTTGACACTACACAGTAAGCCAGACCCTGTTTAAAATGACAACAAACGTAGAACACAAACATTCTAGTAGTTTCATAAATATTGCCAAACTTGGAAGTAACCATGATATCCCTTGGATAGCTGATATCCCTTGGATAACTGATGAACTACAGTAGATCCAGACACCAAGACATGAAAAGACACGGAAAAAGATACAGACTATATAGGTCCAATTACAAGATACCTGGAAAAGGACAAGCAGGTTTTTTGTTTCTGTTTGCGGTCTTTCTTTTTTTTTTTCTTAAATAGGGGTTGCCAGGGCTGGAAAGAAGGAAATGAGTAGGTAGACTACTGAGAATTACTGCAGCAAATATTCTGTATGCTATAGTCTGAGTCATAAACATCCCCCCAAGGTCCTGAGTATTTTAGGCATAGTTCCCAGAGTGTGGTGCTGTTAGTAGCTGGGGAACCTTTAGAAAGTAGGGACCCACAAAATGAAGTTAGGCATTGGGGGCACACCCCTGAAAAAGATATTGGGACACTGGTTTCTTCTCTCTGCCCCCTCCTTCTCTTGCGGGCAGCCATCAGCTGAGTGGCTTCCTCTGCCATATACTCTCATGATCATACAGCATTTCTCTATAGACCCGAAAGCAACAAGCCTTTTGACCATGGCCTGAAACCTCCAAAACCATGACTCAAAACAAGCCTTTCCCTCTTTTAAGCTCATTATCTCAGAATTTTGGAATGGTAACAAAAGTTGGTCAACACATACTGTAATATTATACATTTCTCAAAACCCATAAAATGTAGGACTGCCAAGAGAGAACGCTAAGGTAAACATGAACATTTCATAATCATCACTAGTCAGTGTGGGGCCACTGACTGTAACAAATGTACGCCCAAGTAAGAGATGCTGATATGAGGGTAGTTACTGAGGGAGGGGCAGGCAATATGTGGGGATTCTCTGTTCTTGCTGCTCAGTTCTGTTGAGAACCCAAATCTCCTTTTAAAAAGTAAGTTTATTTAAAAAATAATCACAAAGATTTCAGTCAATGCCTATTAAAGGTTAAATAAGATACAATACGAGATCAAAATTCTAATTTTATAAAGTTTATAGCCTACTCTGGAAAAGCAATGTATGTAAGTAGGAACCCAGAGAGACAGAGCAGCACATAACCAAATTCCAAGCAATGCAATAATGTATCTGGGCAGCTCTTCAGTTTCTCTAACATTTTCATATTCATAACACTGTTTGGTAGCATGAAGGCTTTAAGTAATAAAATAATGAAAAACACAGCCAAGACACACATCAACAGAACATTTTAATCAATTTGGGTAAGTAGTACAGTTCAAGCCAAAGAAGCAACAACAACAAACGCTCAAGGGGCGCCCAAGACTAGAGAAATGGCCTGACAGATGCATTGATGGTAGGGAACTTTTTAAAAGGTAACTTTTAAGCAAAAGAGCTATATAACAAAGGCCTCATTTATTGCACAGTTGTTTACTGTCTTAGTCTTTAAGTTAGATAGATATTGAGAATTATAGATCAATAGTCATCTATGTTTGTCATATTTATAATTAGGCTAATCGGGTTCTTTAAATACATAGAGATTATATTCAGTACAGATAGTATAATCTTCAACCTCTTCAAAGAGTTATAGAAAATGGCCTTTAATCTAACCTAGAGTTCCATGGTAGTGAGACACAATCGCTCCTGGCAACACCGATCTACTCCCAACAGAATGTTGAGCACCAAAAACACTCCACCTGGAGCCTTTCTTCTTGGCAGAACTGGCATTTGGGCAAAGAAATGCCCATACCTCAACCACTGACAGAGATACAGAATATCTGTAAATGGATAAAACAGGACTGCCATATCCTGCCAAGACAGGGTAATATAGTTTTAAAAAATTTCTCGCCTTTGAAAATGGTATGTCAGTTATGTTAGGCCTTAGCCAAAGTTGGTTGCTTCAACATTGCAAATGAGACTTTGGGTGATTGCCCAGGTAGTCAGTTGTCTCTGTCATTTGGTGCACATTTTAGAAGTTTCTCGACTGCACTTCCTATTTACTCAAGTAATATTGTTTCCCTTCTCAGATCTTTGATGGAGTTGAAGATTAGATAATTGTAGTTACCTTCCTCATGATTTAGCCAAGCTTAATTTCAATGCAATAGTTAGACTCCTTGAAATAAAATGTTTAGTAAAACTTTTGTTATGCATTCCTTGTTTAATATTGCTTATTGTTTGTAATTTTATATTTGGTATCTGTTCCTATTGTATATAGTTGTACTGGGTTTGGATCGATCTTGTTTAGACAAAAGGGGGAGATGATGGGAAAACTACCAACCAATCACATCTAGTTAGGGTGTGGCTACTGTAGCTCAGGTAGCAAAACTGGTAGGACACAGGCACGCGCTCTCTCTGCCCATGGGACATATAGGACACGTTGGACCTCCCACTCTTGTAGTGTGAGTTTTCCCTTTTCAACTATTAAAATGTAACAGTGATTCTTGAGCTGGTCTGGTTATTTATCTTACCAACCTAATTCCTTAACCCTTACATACATAGACTAATAGAAATCTGTTAATTTAAGATGTAAGAGTTAGTTAATAAGAAGCCTGAACTATTGGATGAGCAGTGTTGTAATTAACACAGTTTCTGTGTGATTTTTTTGGGTTTGGGTGGCCAGGAAATGAACAAGCAGCCACTGCCTACAGAATGGTGCCCATGGTCTGGGAAATGGGTCTACATAAGACCTTTTAAAAAAAGCTTCTTGGTAGCCACATTCTCCCACCCCCAATGAGCTCTGTTTGCTGGTAGTGAGCAGGAGCCCTGTGGCTTCTTTAAGAGAGGTTTTCCTGACTCAGCACTGGCAGTGAAGGCTGTGTGGCTTCTTTAGGAGAGGGCTTCTTGGTTCATGCTAGTTACACAAACAGCTCTGGCTCTTTCAAGAGGCTGAGCACCTAAATGGGGTCTGTGAGAAGCATGTTAGAAGTTGCACAATGGTGTAATAGATTAAGAAAAAATCCACATGAAAACAAAATATACACAGGGAATCCGAATTATGTATATTATTGTGTTTTCTTTAAAATTTTTGACTGTAAATGAATTAAGTACTGAGAGATATTTGATTCTGGGGTCTACTAAGCTAAACTGACATATATACTTTAAAAGTATCTTGACTTCGAAATTTGGGTCTAAGGATATGTTGCTTTGGAAAAAAGGTTCTACTTTTATTTCCACAGAGGATGAGAACCCATGGAGTCCTTTCAGACTAATGTGGTTTGATGGACCAAAACCCCCTGAAAGGTCTCCACGAACCCCAAAATTACTTTGCCCAACAAAAAGCAGGAAGCAGTTTGGGGAGAACTACACCCAAATTTCCAAATACTGTTTATAAATGTTTGTTTACATTTAAAGGGGGTATGCTATAGAGGTAAATACTTTGCATTGGTATGGATCTTGATTCACAAAGACACACATTACGATTGTATAATAATACCTTAGACTCACAAAGATAGGATAGATGATAAAGTATTCTCCTTAATTTGCCAAACGTAAATAGACTAAATATTGTAATTATAATTTTTGCTTGATAACTGTTTTTGTATGTAATTTTACTATGTTAAAGTTAAAACCTTCCTTTTCATTTAGACAGAAAAGGGGAGGTGATGTGGAATTTCCCTCTGTATGCTGTGAGTGTGTTTTGTTACCACTGGGTAATAAAGAAGCTACTTTGGGACTATGGCAAGGCAGAATAGAATAAGGCGGAAATTCCAAAAAGAGACAGAAGAGAAAACTACAAGGAATCGGGGAGACACCATGTAGCTGCCTAAGGAAAAAGAAAACCACCCTCCAGAACCTTACCGGTAAACCACAAGCCTTATGGTAAAATACAAAATAATAGAAATGGGTTAAGATGTAAGAGTTAGTTAATTAGTTAATAAGAAGCCTAAGCTAATAGACCAAGCAGTGTTTTAAATAATATATTTCTGTGTGATTATTTCAGGTCTGAGCGGCCAGGAACGAATGAGGAGTCTCCAACAGGCCTGTACTGTGTGCAATGCACCAAGGCTAATAAAAAATGCTTCAAATTTAGTTTTAAAGATAAAGCATAAGTACAAAACTTACAATACAAAGCAGAAGTTCAAGGAAAAAGTACAACTTTCTCCACAATACAGAAAACTCTAGAGATCCCAAAAGTACAAAGAAAGGTTAAAAAAAGTAAACAAATTCAGTAATGTTATAAGATACAAAATCTATGCATAAAGCCCATTATGTTTCTATACACTAAAAACAAATTGAAAAAGAACTTAAGAAAGCAATCCTATGCATAAACAGTATTTATAAATAAAACAGTACATAAATTTAACCATATGACCCTGAAAACTATAAGACTGAACATGACACAAATGGAAAGATATCCCATGTTCAAGAGCTTAAATATATATACTAACAATACAATCCCTATCAAAATTCCAATAATTTTTTCATAGAAATTTATAAAACTATATTAAAATTCATATACAACTCAAAAGACCAAATAGCCATAGCAATCAAAAGAAAACAAAACTTCATTCATACTACCTTGGATAAAAACAAAGCGTAGAGACCAATGGAACAGAAGAGAAGCCCTAGAGAAAAACCATGCACTCCACCCCACTCCACCTCCACAAATGGTCACCTAATCTCCTGACAAAGACTCTACTCAAGATTGCTAATTAACAGGGAAATGCATATCAAAGCCTGTACCTGTTAGGATGTTTTTCATCAAGAAATCAAGTGACAGAACATAGGTGATGATATAGAAAAGGGAACTTCTTGAAGCTGTTGGATGGACTCTGAATGGTATAGCAATCATAGGAAACAGTATAGGGCATTTTTTACAATTGTTTTTAAAGAATCACCTAGTTTACTAATCCTATCTATCTATCTATCTATCTATCTATCTATCTATCTATCTATCTATCTATCTATCTATCTATCTGTGTGCACTTGGGCTTCCTCCTCCCCCAAAATGGTATTACTCCAAATATGTACAAAAAAGGATTTGAAATCAATATTTTAAAAGTTATCTGCATACCCATATTCACTATAGCATTACTCAAAAAGCACCATAATGTAGAAACAACCTAAATGATTATCAACAGATGAACTGATAAAGGGATGTGGTATATATACAATAGGATATTAGTCAGTCTTTTTTTTTTTTTTTAAAAAAAGGAAATCCTGACATTCAGTACAACATGGATGAACTTTTAATGAAATCATGTTAAATAAGCCAGATACAGAATGGCATATACTGCATGAAGCTACAATGTACATATGAAGAATCTCGAAGAAAAAAACTTATGGAAACCAAGAGTAGAACTGTAGTGATAGTTTGTTATCTAACAAATAAAGCTTGCCTGAAGATCAGAGTGTAGAGATAAGCCAATAGTTAACCATAGAGGCCAGGTAGTGGTGGCATACACCTTTAATCCCAGTACTCCTGGAGACAGAAGCAGATGATCTCTGAGTTCAAAGCCACCCTGGGTTACATGAGATTGAATCTGTCTAAAAGAGAAATAGAACTCACACAAAGGTGATCCCAGCCCTTAGGATCACAAGCCTTTAATTCCAGCACTACGGAGGTGGAAAAAGGAGTGATCTGGCTGGATGCAAAGAGGGATATAAGGTAGGAGGAAACAGGATCTCGTGGCAGTCTGATGATTCATAGAGATGGATGCAGTCTGAGGATTCATTCTGAGGAGCATAGAGATGGATGCAGTCTGATTATTCAGTCTGAGGATTTGTACGGATGGATGCAGTCTAAGGATTCAGTCTGAAATTCTCCCTGAGGAACTGTAGGGACAGGATCATCCCTTTGGTCTGAGCATTTGCACAACTCTATAGTGGCTGGCCACACTGCTTCTCTGATCCTTCAGCTTTCACCCCGAAAGTTGGCTCTGAGTTTCTATTACTAAGGGCAATTAGTGCTACGTAGAACAGAGATTGCCAGAAGCTGGTAGTGGAGGAGATGCAGTGATTTGGGTCAAATACAAATACACAGTTATAAGACTAGTCAATTTTTGTGATTTAACAGTTTGATAACTTCAGATAATATTGTGTACTTGAAATTTGCTCAAAGCAGATTTTTAAACTTACTATTATTATACAATCGTAATGTGTGTGCGTTGTGGTGGGGGGCATGTATGTGCCACAACATGTGTGTAGAGTGAAGCACATATCTAATTATTCTTTATCAATAGTTAGATATTGGGATAAGAACCTGAATGATCAGAGAAGAAACAACAGAAAAGCCACCAGTGACATCCTCTCTCTTCCTCAATCCAAAGGGGCTGAGAGAAAGCATCTGGCCTTACTACTTCCTGTCTCCTACCTGTCCTCAGTCCTTCAAGATCTCTATGGTTAATTTTGGTCAGTTAGTGGCTAGCTGTGTCCTCTGACTCTAAGCAAACTTTACTGTAAATATGCGATCAAAAATCACACAATAGTAGAGGTCAGAGGACAACTGGCCAAGAGATTTTTTTTTTATATGTATGAGGGCTTGTCTGCATGAATGTAATATACCAAATGGGTACCCTATGTCCATGGAGGCCAGAAGAGTGCATCAAATTCTCCAAAATCAAAGTTATACCAAGTTGTCAGGCAGCATGTGAACTGAACTTGGGGTCCTCTCCAAGAGCAGTAAGTGCTCTTAACCACTGAGCTACCTCTATAGCCTAAAAGTAGATCTTTAGCGTTTCCATCACACATAAGGGAACTATGTGAGAGGTGGTAGACATACTTATTAGTTGTATTATAAATATCATTATACACGTATATATATATACATTTTACCATATATCATAAGTATTACAATTTTGTCATATATAGTTCAATAAAGCTAGAAGTCAAAAAATCCAAAACAGTAGTTCATCAACAAATGAACACTTCCAGTTATGGTAGGTAAATAATGATTCATGAGGAAACAAGGATTACAACAGAAGCTAAAGGATAGGTAATATAATAAGCAGAGATGAGGCAAGAGAGCATTCCGGGACAGGAGAGTCTCTGATACCAAACTAAGGATACCAAACTACTTTTTAACAAAAAGTGAACCCTAGAAGACTTTCAGACATGTGAATTTAAAAGGAAGGTGTCTGGAGGCAGTAATAGAGCTGAAACAGTGAAATGGGAATGTTAGGAAAGGAGATAAAAATTAAACAGCTTTCCTGAGGATGAGTAGCTAATCCTATCCTTACATCCTGGTTCCTGGGACATCTACCTCACTGTGTTTTCCATGTGCACATCAACAGGAACAAGTTTCTGCTCGGAGTTCCTCAACTACATTATTTATATGACAGTGGTGATTTGCAAACTTCAGCTTTTTATTTGCAACCCAGAGTGATAACTCAAAAGACTTCATTCTCTGGGTGTGATAGTGAGTTCCAGGTCAGCCGGGGATACCGTGAGACCCTGTGTCAAACAAACAAACAAACAAACAAAACAACAAAACAAATGGCTTTCATGCATCATACTAACACCCATCATTCGGCAGAATGTTTTCTATATAATAAGCCTCTTCATCACTTCCATGTTCTGCCTATGCTATCCTTTACAATTAGTGTTCAAAAACACTTCTGAAAGCAATTTAAATATTTGAATAGTAACCTGAAAATTGAGATGAGTATGTCTCTAATTCAGAATGGAAGTGTCCTAACAACTTCAAGGTTAACATCTGTAGCCTGTCACAGTTACAGCTAACGAATTTATTAAAGGAATATTCATGGCCCCTGTTATAGTACAAAATGCAGTTCATCTCACACAAAACTCCTCAACCATGAATCATCTCTTTCTACAAAGCAGCTCCATTCTCCAAGCAGAATTCTTTTACAATAATCCTGAATATATCATCTCATTGATACTACCTCTACCACCTCATCCTCACACACATACTAAATCTTTTCTTTTTCTGTTCCCTTTCTCCTTCCTTCCAGCCCTTCACTCCTCCCTTTCCTTGACAAGGTATTACTCTAGCCCAGGATGATCTAGAACTCATTAGGTAGCACAGGTTGGTCTCAAATTCACAGCAATATTCCTGCCTTGTCCTCCAAAATCTGAAGTGCTGGGGTTACTGGGGTAAGCCACAAAGCCATGTTCTAAATCTTTTTAAAACTTCCATTTATTCCCAGCACTCAGGAGGCAGAGGCAGGCAGATCTCTGTGAGTTCAAGGCCAGCCTGGTCTACAGGACAGAGAAACCCTGTCTCAAAAACAGACAAACAAACAAACAGTAAAAACAAACAAACAAAGAAAAATTTAATGCTTCAAAAAAATGTAGATAATACTAATACAGACTTCAGTAGGTATTTATTTTTTAGTGGCTGTATGTATAGATGTGGAAATGCATGTGCCATGCAAGCACAAATGCAAGAACGACCTGCAGGAGCCAGTTCTCTGCTTTTGCTATATGGGTCATCAGGGCTGGCAGCACTTCCCCCTCTGAGCCAGGTATTTAAACCTTGTTGGCCTCCGGTCTAGTTTTTAGAATTCCGAACTGGAATCACAATATCAGAAAAAGCAAACCTCTACTAACATATCACAACGAAAACCAAGCAATAAGCCCAATTTATTGATGAAATGTGCTATTTTAAAATCTTTATCAAAAAGTAAAATGAGTGTCTTACAGAAACGTTTGCGCATAAACAACACCAACATGCATCTTTCAAAACTGGCTAGAAAATTAGTCTGGACAGATATGACTCTAAAACACTGGAATCCCAAATAGCAACTTAGTACATAAAAATGGGAAATAGACGAGGTCTATAAAAGTTTACTAGAAGACCCACAAAATATACTTAGTTTTAAAGATTTTAGTTTAATGTTCCTATAATTTCACGGGTAACCAACAGTTCACATACATTAACTTTTGTAGACATTCAAACAACCAGTTGAGACTAAACACACATTTCTTCTACAAAGCTAGTTTTCTCTTTTGAAACTACATTTTTCTTATGTGCGCTTACTTTATTGAGTCCTGACAAAAAAGCAAAATCTATAATGTCACTCTTCTCTTTTGTGTCCTTCTCACTGCCTTCAAACATATTTCAAATCTGTAGAACCCTTTGGACCTTCAAAATGTACTACAACCTTCCAAAAAAAATAATAAAATTAATACCCTCATTCATGGGCTCAGTGAAGATATTTTAAACCAATTCATTCCAAATTATGAATGTAACTGATAGCCTCTTATTAACTTAGAGATATTTTTGCTTTTAACATTTTGTAATCTAAAGCTTATTTTAACACACACTGATTTGTTCTTTCTTTTTTCTTTTTCTTTTTCTTTT
>NC_022015.1:58660145-58661450 GCF_000317375.1 Microtus ochrogaster | reverse complement strand
AAAAAAAAAAAAAAAAAATTCAATTAAACACAGAACGGAGTATCATATTGCTGATACTGTAATTGTTTAGTAGTCTTCTGTGTTTTGATACCTTTCTGAAAAGTAGGTCAGCCAAAACAGTGACAAAAAGTCTAATTTACAGCCTAACTATGCAATAGCAATATAGAAGAGGAACCACAATTACCTAAATTCTAGCACCGGTTTTACTACAGCTGCGAGTAAAGACAATCAAGGGCATTATGGGCATTCCAATGGTAACAAGCAGAAAGCCAAGGATTAAACCAAACCAAAACCAGTGTTTCACGCATTAAGCAAGAGCAAGGTCAATCAGCCTTCAATTTCTTTCAACGAGAACACCACTCTGTAATCGATTAGTACTGTCTCTTTGAATGGGGAGGGTCAATTTTAAACTTAGAATTCTGTAATTTTTACAGACAGACCTCCAGCAAGCAGCAATGTCCGAACATGGGCTATCCCACTCACCACTTAACTTTCTCTTACCAACTCGGAACTCAAGACACAAGAAGGAAAAAGCTAGGGCTCAAAGAATTCTGCTCCACGCTCTAAGCCTTATTATTTTCAGGTGCGGCGCAGAGAGATGAATTCCTGGACTTTTTACCCCACCAATCCAAGAGCAGCAGAAGGACGGACAGACAGACAGACACACACACAGAGAGACAGAGACAGAGACAGAGAGAGAGAGAGAGAGAGAGAAGAGAAGAGAAGAGAAGAGAAGAGAAGAGAAGAGAAGAGAAGAGAGAAGAGAGAGAGAGGCCTCCACAAAGGAACAACTCTTTTAAGTTTCTAGAAATCACTGACAACAGTCCGACAATGGGTAGAGACCAACAGGCTTTCCGGAACTCCAAAACAACGACCTTTAAAGAAGGGGGAGCTGGGATGCCACAGCTGCCAGAGCGCTAGGGGACGTTCCAACAGATTGGCTCCTCGGCAATGAGGGCAGAGAGGCAGGCAAGTCCGGACTCAGCCAGGGAGCTCCCGGCCCGGCGCGCGGCTGTGGGCGCCACGCGGGGCCTGGGGGCTGAGAAGAGAGCCCGCGCGTGGCGCCAACCCGAGGGCGAGAGGGTCTGAGGGCGCGCGGGGAGTCGCTACAGGACCCGAGTCGCTCCGCAGTCGAGAAAGGGCCTGGGTCGCTCGGAGGAAGTCGGGACTGCGCCGGGGTCGCTCGGGGATTAAGTAGGGACGGGGCCGGGGTCGTTCGGGGAAAGTCGGGACTGAGCCGGGGTCGCTCGGAAGGGATCGGGACGGGGCCGGGGTCGTTCGGGGATAGTCGGGATTAGATCCAGG
>NC_022015.1:58635414-58659404 GCF_000317375.1 Microtus ochrogaster | reverse complement strand
AGGCTCCGCCCGGTCCTCTCAGGCGGCCGAGCGTCAGCACGCAGGTCGCTCCGTTGGACGCTGCCTGTTCGAGGCGTCTTGCTGACGATCGGGAGCGTGGGCCTGGGGACCGGGGAAAGGCGACCGAGTCCAGTCAGTGACAGTCCGGGCGGCGCGGCCCATTAGGACTTCCCTCGATTGGCGCGCGCTCCGGGGCTGGGGGGTAGAGGGGGGGGGGAGAGGCCCCCGCGGGGGCGGAGCCAGAGTCACGTGACCCTCAGACTGAGATTGGCCCTAGGTTTCTGCGACTCCAAGACTGGGGCGGTGTGTACCGTGAGATCTTTTGTGTGCTGCGGTTTCAAGTGAGAGCTGCCGATGTCCCTGCCCTTACGGAGTTCGCATTCAGTCACTAAACAGCGTAGCCGAAGAGCGCTTCAGTCCTGTCTTCGGGTCTTCAAGCGTTCTAAATCTAGTACAGTATATATTTCTAATTCAGTTCGCATCCTCCTGCCCCTCTACCAGCTATAGTGCTAGACGAAGCCCAGATGGTGTCTTTTGCACCCCCAGTAAAAGATGTTCTGGAAAAGAAACGGGCTTCTTTTTCTGAGTTGGACCAGACTGGAGATAACTGTATCGGGGTAGTCAACTTTGGGGGATGTTTAATTTTGGGATCTGGAGCCTTAAAAATAGCTACAACTTTTAGCAGACTGGCCTGATAGCCCCTTGAACGCGTGAAGGAATGATAGGAAGTGGAGTTGGGAAGGGATCTGAATAAAGTGCTTCTCTTTTCGTGCTCGCCTTTCAGCTTCCCGAGTTACTTTTCTCAAAGGTGTTAAACGGGTTTAAAAGTAGGCAGAGGCAGGTGGATCTCTGAGTTCCAGGCCAGCCTGGTCTACAGAGCTAGTTCCAGGACACAGGCTCCGTAGCAGCAAAGAGGAAAACAAGGTAACAATGCGGATTTTATAACAATGTAACTTTCCCTAATTGTTCTAACACTTGCTGCTTTTCAAAGAAATTCACCAAAGGAATGCCTTGCCGCTTACCAGCATTTGGGCCCCAAAGTTCCTTCCTGCTGAGTCCCACCCCCAACACAGCATGCCAGGAATGTCTTAAGCATAGCAAACTGGGAAGATATTTTTCAGATGAAAGTGTAGGTGAAATCTTGACCTTCTGAAGTTACGCCGCTGGACAAAAAGGTCGTCGCCAATAGAAAATTGTAGAACTTTGTTGTCTAGTACTTTTTCGACAGTTGAACACGTGGCAGATAGGAAATCAAAATGTGTGGTAATTCCACTGAGAATATTTGCTCCACCCCAACTTCAGTGTGTTCATGTGTCTCGCCAGTGTGACTGTCTTCCTGCTATCAGGGGTAAATTTAGACATTTCTAGGTAATATTTAATTGCTTAGTTTCGACCTTGCCAGCTTCAGGATTGGAGTCCTATGCTGTGATCTTTTGCAGCGACTAAGGTTTACAGATCATTTTAAGGGGATGGTTTGATTAAATTCCACAGAACAGCTTCAAAGCAGATCATGTTGCTGCATCGCCGCTGCTCTTTTTGTAAGGGGACACAGCGCCAACGTGGTGGATACGCGGAAAGTCACATGGATTGGGAACTGCTCTTCCTTCCTAGGACCCAGTGGCCTTTAGAACGGATTGAGGTGAATTGTGATAGTGGCCTGACCGTGGACAAAAGGAGACTCTCTGGGCCTCTCTCCCTTGGGAGTGATAGAGTGAAATATTTCACCCTGAAACTCCTTAAGTGTTATTCATTGTGATAGAAACTTTATCGGCTGAACTAACTTTCAAGTTTCCTATTTTAACAATGTAAAATATACTAGCAATTACAGTGCTCAAGTCTTCTGTTCCTGTTTCTTTCTCCTACCATCTCCACTTTAGTCAACTATTTGGTCTACCTTAAACCATGAATAAACTGATAAAAGTTAATAGATACATATCTGATTCTATCAGATTTAACAAATTTTGTATTACAAGGAATACTTATGATAAGGGTACATGGAAACAAGTTTCTTTATAAATCATTGGAAAATAATTTGGAACAATGTCTATAAAGACCAGTGGCATAGTATGGTGTGTGTATGGAGAAAGAGACAGCCCTATTGTTTTCCCCTATAATTACTTTCAAGGGAAACATAGAGTTTTAGCCTTAAAATACACCCTGTAAAGCAGGCATGATGGATACCTATAGTGTTGCTGTTCGTGTTGTCAGCTTGACTACATCTGGAATTAACTAAAGCCTTAGTGACGTGTGAGGGTTTTTTTTTTTTTATTAAATCGTTTGAAGTGGGAAGATCTACTTCTAATCTGCATCTTCTGAGATAAGGAGAGCTGTCATTAATGTAGACCACACCTTCTGCTGGCAGCCTAGGTAAAGGACATGGAAGAAGGAAGCTCTTGTGCTTGCCTGCTTGTTATTGCTCTATCTGGCTGTTTGTTATTGCTCTATCTGGCAAGTCTATTTCTTCACTGGCATTAGAGCCTCCTTCTTCGGGACTCTGGTATATACTGAAGACCAGCTGAGACATTTAGCCTTGTGTACTGAACAACTACTGGATTTCTAGACCTTCCATTGGTAGACAGCCATTGTTGGACTAGCCGAATCACAGCCTGTAAGCCATTCTAATAAATCCCCTATAGATAGATAGGTAGGTAGAGAGCTTCATTCTATAAATTCTGTTCCTCTATAGAACCCTGACTAATATAAATGTAATCCCAGCACTTGAGTCATAGAGACAAGAATTGTGAGTTCCAAGTCAGCCTGACCTACATAAAGCCCTACTTAAAAAAGTCACACACACACATACATCCACATGCATACTTATATACATTTGAATAGAATTGTCTATACTTATGAAGGAATATTTTGTAAAAATAAATATGTTGGAAAATATCTGTTATAGAAGTATATTAACCATATATTATGAAATAATAAAAATGGTTTTCACACATTTTAACAAACAATTCCATGTTTATGAAGAAACATATGTTTAACAAAAAGAAAAGAAAAAAAAGTCCCAAAGTTGATATTTAAAAAGCCCTTGAATTGTGGGTAATTAATGTATTTTCTTTGGACATTTTTTTGTACTTTCTAAATTATGTTTAAGGAATTCATCTTTTGTAACAAGACAATTTATTTATAAAGCAGTAACCTTGTTAATGGTTAAAATGTTCCAGTTGTCTGCTTCAAAAAGGGCTTTGATTTGTACCACTTGCAAATCAAAGACAGTAATATGGTAATGTCGAGTTTCAGGCATGGTCCCAAGAATAGTGAGAGAAAGATTAGGAAAAAATAGTTACCAGGCTAAAAAGAGGCTCTGTGTATTTGCATACAGTCACGAGCTTCTGCGACAAAGCCACAGCTGGATTTCGGTTCTGGGCATACCTCCTCTAACATCTGGGGACCCCATAAGAGCCTGTGATGATAACCACTGAAGAGGGCTTCAGTTGTGGCTCTTCATTATGCTCCCAGCATCTGCTTTATTACACTTGTCTCGTGTGCATTTGCTTCTGGGATGGACTCCCGACTATTTGTACTTTCTGCAAACTGATAAAAAAAATAACTGAGCTGTGTTTTACTTTAAAACAACACAGAATCAATCAGGGTACGTGAAAAGATATATAATATATACACATGAAACAGGATTGGCCTTAGGTTGATAAACTTTCAAGCTGGATGATGAATTCTTGGGAATTCATTATGTTATTCCCTCCACTTTAGCTTTCAAAATTTGCCAGAGATTTAATTGAAAATATATTACAGCATAGCAGAAAGATTCAGACGTAGCCTGGAGCTTTGAAATCAATTCCAGTTGCAGGCTGAGTGATTTGCGGTCTGGACAGATGCCAAAGGCCCAAAGCTTCCCTGTTTACTGCTCTAGTTGGCACTGTGGACTTGGGAGAGCAGGGCCTAGAAATGAGGCAAACTGAAGTGTCGTGCAATAGCCAACTCTATGCAGAGTATCAGGGTTAGGAAGACTCGCGTGAGTAAAGCATTCGGTCTTACAAACCACACATGGCAAGAGAGGCACATGAATAACAGCTGAAGTAAGCTCACTCTTATCTGCTGCACCTGGGGAAACACCAAAACTTTTTAAGATCAATTCTGTGTTGAAGAAACTGAGGTCACAAGACTCTTGTTTTCTTGGAGTTTTCTCACAAGCACTCAGGATTCTCACACGACTCATTTTTTAAAATTTTATTTATTTTTATTGAGCTCTACATTTTTCTCTACTACCTTCCCTGCCTCTCCCCTCCCCTTCAACCCTCCCCCAAGGTCCTCTTGCTCCCAGTTAACTCAGGAGATCCTGTCTTTTTCTACTTCCCATGTAGATTAGACCAATGTATGTTTCTCTTAGGGTCCTCATTGTTGTCTAGGTTCTCTGGGATTCTGATTTGTAGGCTGGTTTTCTTTGTTTTATGTTTAAAGACCACTTATAAGTGAGTACATGTGATAATTGCCTTTCTGGGTCTGGGTTACCTCCCTCAAAATGATGTTTTCTAGCTCTATCCATTTGCCTTCAAAATTCAAGATAACATGACTCAATTCTTGCACTGTGTTCCAACATCTCCACCTTTTTTATTTTTTAATAGCATCTTGAGAGTGGTTTTGATTTGAGATGTAGATCAATCTATTTATCACTTGATGCATGAGTATCCTGTAAGCAAGCAAATTATAA
The DNA here is from genome assembly GCF_000317375.1 of Microtus ochrogaster. Lineage (NCBI taxonomy): Eukaryota > Metazoa > Chordata > Mammalia > Rodentia > Cricetidae > Microtus > Microtus ochrogaster. The sequence continues at coordinate 58,654,729 of NC_022015.1, read as the reverse complement.
TATTAGAAGAGTGAAAGCATTGTGTGTAATACTCTGCCACCAAGAACTGAGATAAAAAAACTTTGTCTAGTACTATTAATTACTATTATTATATTGATCAGAAAAATCTAGAGAATGACTTGAAAATGAGACCCCTATGATTAGTAGTTCTAGTATCTTGTAGAACATAAGCCTACACTTGCCTTTAATAGGAACACACATGTTATGATGTTCTATGCAAATGAAAAGTTATTTAAATCCCAAGAAAAATTGAATGCAGTCCCTTCATCAGAAGGATGAATGAGTCTATTATGGTCTCAAGGTCCATTCATAAACACAGAGTTAATTTACTTCTCCCTTGGTGCACAGAGCCTTAACTTGGCCCCAGGTATGCAACTTGACTTCTGATGATATGATCGATATCTCCTTTTGTCCTCTAGATGGTGGTTTGCTCTCTTTCTGGGACTTCCATTGTTTCTTCACCATCTACTGTTGTTCCTGATGGCCTGGGCCCAGAAGAATCTAAGAGGGATCCACATTATTTCAGTAGGATCCATCTGCAACGACAGACACATACTTCTTCCTGATTTTCTTCTGGAAAAGTAAAAATGGGGCAGGTTAATGCATCAGCTTGTTTATTTTCTCCTGCAGTAAAACCAGGAAGGTTAGGGTGTGCACAAGTCTGAGTATATTTCTATTTCTGGAAATAGTTTTACAACATAAGCAGAACCTGAAATAATATTTAAGGGTACATGAATGAACTGTAATAGTTGAACCAAACAACCATTCCACCTATTGGACTAAAGAAAAAGAAGTATTAATAGATTCATGAATATCTGGACCTTGAATCCTTCCTATACCATTAGATGAACAACAGATAAAATAAGTATCTGCCTGTGGAATGGGGGAAGGTCGGACAATTTATGTTCACAAATATGCTAGAGGAAATCCCATAGTTTGCCAGCTGGATAATGATTTTGTACCCTTCATAGTAATTTGCAAATGAAATTTGAAAGTCCATGGAGTAATGCTCTTAAAAATCTATTATTAAGGATAATAAAACACAAGAAGGATCAAACCCCTGATTTACTACTAATTGAGCAAGAAGAGTAAGGTAAGTCTTAGTATATTGTGGCCCTTGCAGTGTAAATAGATCATTCTAAAGGTTTATTCTCTTGTACTATAATACCTGTGGGAGACAATTTAGTGGGAAAAATAAGAAGATTTAAAGGCAGCAAAGGAGACATTCGATATGCAAATGCTTCTTTTAGTCTGAATTCAAATAGCTGTAGTTCTTTCCTCTCAAGATAATATACAAGGACTAATATTGTCTTTCCTTCTAGAGTTTTAAGGCTAGTGCATAGAAACATTTCAATTTTGCTGAAATTGCACTGGAAATCCCAATTGTACCTCATGAGGCCAGGAGGATTTGCTGAAACAAATTTCGTTTCCCTGTCGTGCTCTGACTTGCCTAGGTTGTATGGTTAGCTGTTCCACAGGCTGTCCTAAGTCCTCATCAAAGTGGATGGAATTCAGTATTAGATTGATTATCAAATTCCTCATCCCATGCTTCAAGGTCATTTCCAGGCAATAGAGGATACATATTTAAAGGAGGCTCCAGTAAGGGAGCTAACAATCATCACTAGCATGGGTCTCACCATTATTACCTTTGATTTTTACCTGCATAGGGAAAACCTCCTTCTTTGCCTCTTTTACCAGTTTTAAGGTTTGATCATCCAATTTATATGCATTCAAAGAATTAGCCGTCTTTCCTCATGATTACTATTTTCCTTAAGTGTCTTATAACAGTTCAAATCAATGCCCAGGTGATAGAAATTAAACAGCCATCATTCCCCTGTTACACCTGCCTCCTGAATATCCTTTCGGATCCTGTCCATGCTTGTTCATCTAAAGTTCCTTCTGGAAACAAGGGCTTCTGCTTGTGCTCCTCCTTTCTCTAAAAATGATGCACAGGGTCAACATAAGGTAAAGCCTTCCCTGGGTTCTGCCCTATTGTCCCCACCTCCTTCAGTGAAGATCCCTACTCTCTTACCTCAGCTGACTTCAGGTCCTCAATTCATGGAGCCACTTGTTACCTCTCTAGAGGAGGTGGGACGTGGAAGGCACCAGGAGCATAACTGTCCTTTTCTAGTTCATCAGGACTAGTGACAGCCCTCACCTGGTCTATCTCAATCTGCTCCATTAGATACATAGTACAACCTTGCCATCTCATAAAGCTTCTTGCTGGGCACAATGGTGATTTCCTCACATGCATGCTGTTTAGGAGGAAGTCGTGCCCAGGGGCATGTCCTAGTGCCCAGTGATCACCTGGGCTCCTCCTCCAGGATGCAAGTTTAGGTAGTATTGGCAGATTTGTGGTAAAAGTGAAAATGTCAGTATGAAACAACATCCATGTAACTGGATGCTACTAATCTATCTTGTCCACATTTCTCACAAATCACAGCTAAATAGTACTTGGAACCACTCGTGTACCATAAAGGCAGGACAGCTTATTATTAATAAGCCTTAATGGGTGCAAATGAGTTTTCTGGGATGGGACATCAGAACAAAGTAGAAAATAAAGTGAAGAAGCTATTGTTTATGCTAGCCAAATGTAGGGGAGAGTTACTACTACTACTACTACTACTACTACACACACACACACACACACACACACACACACACTTTTGGCCATTTGTTTATTTGTGACAGGTCTTGCTGTGTAGCCTGGACTATCCTCATACTCACTCTACTCCTGTCTCCAACTCCTAAGGACTACAGGATTCAGCCACCACACCCTGCTTGGTCTTTTTAGGAAAGAAAACTAGCTGGTAACATTTTTAAGTTACTCAACAACAATTATTCTGTTTGCCCATGTCTCAAACAGTTGTCCTTTCTAGCAAATGCTGGACTGGAATATTATATGTATTCTTTATAAAAAGAAGAAGGGTACATTGTTAAACCTTCTCTTAGTCACTGTACTGTGGCTGTGCAGAGACACCATGACTAAGGCATTTAATTGGGGGCTTGCTTACAGTTTCAGAGGATGAGTCCATGACCACCCTGGTGGGGAGCATGGCAGTAGGCAAACAAGGCACTGGTTGCTGATTACTTACATGTTGAGATCACAACCACAATCATAAGGCAGAGAGAGAGCAAGCTGAAATCGTGGGAGTCTCAAAGCCTACCCACAGTGGCACACCTCCTCCAACAAAGCCACACCTCCTAATCCTTCCCAAATCACCTGACCAACTGGGGACCAAGCATTCAAACATATGCGCCTGTGGGGTCCATTCTTATTCAAACCACCACATCCCTGTAACAATAAAGGTCACCATAATTCTGTCAGACAGCTCTCTTAGTCTTCATGTTTCCTCTTTATTCAGCCAAAATTTTGTATCCATTGTGTTACCCTGTATCACTTAGGATAAATATACTATCTCCTTGTAATAAGCCATTCTGTAATGTTATGGGTCTTGCCCTTGTCAGTAATTTTTATGTTCTCTAGGAGTGAAAGGAGAGGAAATGGGCCTTTAAGAATTACAGAGACATCCTTGTCTCCAGTGTGCTTAATTCGGGGACTAGGGTACTAGGCTTTCATGGTCACCAAGCCTCCATGAGTCAGTGGCTTGCCATTTCGTCTTGAGAACTCAAGGATTGAATTTCACAGGGTAAATTTTGAAAGGGGGGAGTTACTGTAGAGAGAAAGCCTAAAGAGGAGGATTATTGCAGAGAGGAAGTGAGCAGAGCTTCTGGGTGGTAGAAGGGGTCCCAAGAGAAGGTTGGCTTCTGAGAGGCTTTGCGAAGAGGTTAATATGACTTCTCATGGAGGAAGCAAATTGGCTTTTGAAATGACTGGGCTGAGATAGGGGGAGGTGAGTTCCATAGCCCAGATTACCTAATTATAGATCCCCACGAGGTGTCTATGTGCCTCTCTGTCCCAGTAACTGGACTGGGATTCTTGTGAGCACCTCCAAGGAGCAATGAAGTATCTGACTGTGCAGAGCTTCCAGGCAGCTCATTAGTCTGTTGTTCTAAAGAAAGGCAAACAAAAACCCAAGGACACAAATCAGGGTATATGGCCAGCACAGGTCTGACTTCTGGCTAGGACAGAACTGTCAACAGAATAAAGGATGCTTCTGACGGCAGCAGAACAGCTTGTTTGCAAGATCTCTTTCCCTTAACTACCTAGCAAATTTCTTTCTCTTATTCTCATCACTAGGTTTAATATGATTGGTCAGGAATTATAAATCTCAAGAAGAAATTCTAGAAATATATAGTTCTCATGAAAAATCATAATATTAATTGTATGCCATGTTTTATAACATCCAATATGGTATAAGTGGCCACAATGTTCTTCTTATCATTACCACTTTTAGTTACTTACAGTTTTATTGTAAATAAACTAAAAAGTACTTAAGAGGGTAGACATAGTGCTACATACCTGTAATTCAGCACTTAAGAGGCTGAGGCAAGAGGATCAGAAATGCCAGGCCAGTCTCTGGTATGTGGTAAGATCCTGTCTCCAAAATACTAATGATAGTAATAAATAACTTACAACCTTACATTTTAAGTGTACAGCTCAGTAGTGCAAATATGTTTATACTATGAAACATCCCCAGAACCTTTTCATCTTACAAAAACAAAAACCATGCTCACTAAACAAAAATCTCATTTTCTCCTTTCTCCTTGATAAGCACTATTCTGTTTTCTTTGTCCATGAATTTGTCTACTTAGATACTTTATATAAATTGAATCCTACAATATTTACTCTTTTGTAACTAGCTTATTTCACTAAACATAATGTCCCAGCCATGTAGCCTGTGACAAGTTATCATGTGCTTTTGAAGACTTCATAATGTTCCATTCTGTGTTCACACCACATTTTGTTAACATATCCATCCATCCCTCAATGTTTGCATTCCTTCCACTTCTGTTTAAACAAGTATGCAAATATCTCTTTGAGATTCTGATGCTGTGTCCTTTGGACAGATAACAGATCATGTAGCTAACTCTACCTTTATTTTCCAAGGAACCACCATTCTGTTTTTCATAACATCGCATTGTTTTACAATCCCATCAACAGTGCTGGGATGGGGGGTTGAGACTTTCCACATTCTCATCAGCAGGTTTCGCTTTTAGCTTTTGTTCTCCCTCTCCCTCTCTCTCTCTCTCTCTCTCCCTCTCCCTCTCTCTCTCTCTCTCTCTCCCTCTCCCTCTCTCTGTCTCTCTCTCTGTCTCTCTCTCTCTGTGTCTCTCTCCGTCTCTCTTTCTCTCCCCCCATTCTCTTTCTCTCTGTGTTCTATATGCTTATGTGTGCACATGCAGAAAGGACAGAGTCATGCTCTATAGCTCCTATTTTCTGAGACAGGCTCTCTCACTGAACTTGGGGCTCACCAAACCCAGCCTTTATGTTGGTGGTGGGGATCAGAGGCAGGTCCTCACGCTGCTCAGCAGGCACTTTGCCCACCGAGCCATCTTCCTAGCTCCCAGATTTATTTTTAATAGCAGCCATCCTACTAGTATAAAATAATATCCTTGTGGGTTTTATTTGTGACCCTCTGATAGTTACTGATGTTGGACATCAATTCATGTGTTTGTTGGCCACTTTAGAGAAATGTTATTAGAGTTACAGCATAAAGAATAGTTTATTAAAAAAAATGAGCCACAACAATAGCCCTACAGGACTGTGGTAAAGGTAAGGAGGTCCTATCACATAGTGGCATGGTAATCATTGTGCATATGGTGTTCATTCGTGTGTTTGTGATGTTTGTGTTCACAGTTGCTTATAAAAGTATAGCACGTATGTAACAAGTATGATCTTGGTAATTATAGCAACAATGGTCCTTGTTTATTACTTACTGTCTTAGGTTTTCTGTTGCTGCGAAGAGACACCATGACCACTGCATGTTTTCCTTATAAAGGAAAATATATAATTGAGGTGGCGACTTACAGTTCAGAGTAATGGACTTACAGTCCATTATCATCATGGCAGAGAGCATGGTGGCGTGCAGGTAGACATGGCACTGGCTACATCTTGCTCAGAAGGCAATAAGAAGTTGACTGAGTGTCACACTTCCTCCAACAAGGCCACGCCCACTTCAACAAGGTCATACCTCCTAATCGTGCTACTCCTTTTGGGAGCCATTTCCTTTCAAACCACCACACTTCCTACACTTTCCTCTTATTTGACTAGAGTATACATATTAAAAGGAGTCTGTAAAACATTGTGCTCTGTCTGCCAGCAGCAGTCTCTATGTCTTCTGTTTACCATGTATTTTGATTTTATCAAAGGCCACATGAACAGAATGACCTGTACTACCTAGGTTTATGTAAGTACACTCCACAATGTTCCCACAACAATGCGAACCATGGTTATTGTCTCTGATAGCCTGTGACATCACAAAACCTGCACAAAATGTCACAGGCCATGAGATAATCTCTGAGTTGACATTCTAGAGGATATAATTTTACATTCTTCATCAAGTTTGAAGGTAATATAAGTTATTTCATATCTTTTAATCATGATAATCTTACAGTTACCACCCTCTTTCCACCTTAATTTCTGAGAGAGGATCTCACTATGTAGCCCTGGCTAGCTCAGAACTTGCTATGTAGACTAGGCTGGCTCCAACTCACAGAGACCTACCTGTTTGCCTTTAAAGCACTAGGATTAAAAGTATATGCCAAATATAGTTATTCTTTATAATTAAAAAGTTGAACAACTATTACAAATGTGACTTCTTAGTCATTTATAAAAACCCAAAGAATAGACACAAGTGGAATATATCTCTAAAACTGAATGCCCAGTATATTTAATTATAAGTACTTAAAAGGAAATGTGGCCAAATAGTTGGCAGTGTCCCCCAAAGATATAGTTATTATCCTCATTGGCACTTACCTTAAAGATTAAAGATACAACTATCAAAATATTTACAATCATATTTCTAAAAGATATTAACTATGATTTTTAGTTTTATATTTGAAGCATCTCCTGTGAGTTTTTAAATCAGAAGGATAGTAAATATTTTTCAAAGATGCCTTCTGTTTCCTGTCAAGGAGATCACTTTCAAGGAGTGGTCATACAGTCATCTGCATCTGCCTTGCCTGCAGATGCCTTAAATGTTCAGGTTCCCTGGCTAAAGCCCAGTCTTCCCAAATTAGAATGTCTTGGTAGTATAATCAGAGAATTGGGGTTTTAAAGAAATCCCTAGATTATTCTTCTGTAACAAAGAAAAAAATTAGGAAGGATGGCAAGACTCCTTCCATGATTTTATCTTGACCAGGGAGGGGGAAACGCTGGGTTTAGACCAGCCATGTGTGAACTAGAAGAGGAAACTGGCCGTTGCCGATATAAACTTGTCATTAAGTCCATATCCCCCTAGTGATCAAGCAGATAAACCAGCTCACCTTTGAATGATTGTTTAAAAACAGTAAGTAGTGATCCAGTTTTTTCTCAAGTGAAACCATTGATTGCATAAAATGCAGCAAGCATACCAGGACTTTCCAGACTCCAAGAATGGGGTTAGGTGATGAGATACTCGGAGGACTATTACAGAGTAGCCCATTATTGCTCACACAGTTCCCTCTTGTGGCTAATAGCTGTAGTCAAAAAAAAAAAAAAAAGATACTGCTATGGCTAACTGAGGCTCAGTCACTCTGGGGAGCTCTGGGTACCAGTGTAGAACTCATTCTTATCAGAATATCGATGCACCAACAGATGGGAATTGGATAGAGGGTGCTTGGAAAGCTTTCCGTCTCCACACGTGCCTGTTCACAGCTGGAACTCCAGTTAACACATAAAGCCAATAGGAGAGTGGTACAGCTACTGGCAGCTGGGAAGGCCCGAGGAGGCCTGGGGAAGGCACGGCAATGTCTGGTTCACTGGTATCTGACGTCAAGTACTCTAAGACCCATTATCAAAAGCCAGGGCTCATGAACTCAGGACTATCAAAGGCTCTCGGGACAGATCAATGTGTTCTATAGCAGCTTAGGTTCCTGGACCTATTGCTCAGTGGCAGAGCAGTTGCCTAGCCTGTGGAAGGCCCTGAGTTTGACCCCCAGCCTAATAAACAAAAACCAAAGCAACAACAGCAACAAAAATCTAGATTCTTACTCTAAGATTCAAAGTCCCATAAAGAATTTTTGTGGGGATTAAATAGTGTAATTCGTGTAAAAGTACTTGGAATTGTGAATGGCACCACTACAGATCCCTCCAAATGCTAGCATTCATTTATTTTAACATGCCACTTCACAGGGACATAAAGCTGAAGAGGACCTACCATGTTTGTGCTTGGCCACACTGCCCCCAGGGGATCAGAAGATGGAATCCTGCTGCTGGCACAGTACTTACAGTGGCATCAGTGAGCGGAACTTATGGACTCCCTGGGTCTTGGTATAAGGAAATCATCTCGAGTAAGGGGCTAGAAGCCCTTGAATTACCATCAGCCGAGCAGACAGTGGCCCCACGCTTCATGAGGCCCTACAGAGGCCCAAGGGTGACTTCAATCGCTGAACCAGCTTACCTCTCCACTCAGAGTTTTTAATTTTGTTTTATGTTTCTGAGAGAAAGAAAAGGGAAGAATGAAGTTGTACTTCATCTTTTGTAATACAGCCTAGAACAAACATAACCACCCTTTCAGTAAGTAAGAATTTAGAATTCCTCAGTTGAAATGAAATGACACAGTTCACATACTCAAGGCATTTTTTCCGAACTGCTCAATCAGCAAAGATCAGACTTTTGGGGAAACCGAAGCCACAGTATGAAGGCTGGGTAGGTTTGTTAGGTTTTGGTCTGCTGTTGAACATCTCTACTTATCTGACCCTTAGAGTAGATTTGGAAGGAGATCAGAAAATGCATGAAAAGCCCCCGTGATGCCACGTAAAAACTACAGCAAAACTTGGTGAGGGAAAGTTATTTTCCAAACAAAGAAAGGACTAACTTTTCAATTTTCTAAGACTGAATGGACCCAAGTACATCTGGGTGCTCTACTCTGGACCCCGATTAGGCACGAATCACACCCAAACACCAGTTTCCCAGCACAAACCCAACACAGAGATCCTTTAGTAAGCAAGAAAAGAGATAGAGTGGCTGGATCTGAATTGAGCAGAAACAGCAGCAAATAGCTTTGCAAGTGCTGATTTTAAGAGCGAAAAAGGAGAGGTCTGTGTTAGGATGGGCAAGGCCGTGTTGGTAAGCTCTGATTGGGTATTTTAATTAGGTTAGTCAAAATAAGGAATTTTGAATGCTGGATCTTGATGGTTTGATAGTTGAACCTTGGTGATCAGTCTCATGCATGAGTCGGTGGCCAAACAGGGAACAGACCTAGGAGTTTAGGAATGTAATCTGACAGTTTAGCAAGGGGAGAAGGGGAAAAGGCAAAACCTGCTGGCGCCATGTTTGCCATGCTCGGGCTTTCTAGAGCCCTTCAAAGACAGTGTCTGAAGTAAACATTTACATAATACATAGAGTCTTATATGTCAGTGCAGTGTGGTGTCTTCATATCCCCAGTCACGATCATGAGGATTCTAATTACAGTTTTTCTTTGTTTTGTTGTGGGTCTCTTGTAGCCGAGGTAACCTTGAATGTGGTCCTCTCCCTTCCGCCTCTTGTGTTGGGATTACAAATTTACATGACCGCCCCTGGAAAAAATGTTGCCTTTCTTAATAAAAACAAGCTCTTCCAAAGTTGGCACTAGGAAGAAAATTGCTGTGTAGGAAGGAACTGGATCTTGCATGTCCCTAGATTTGTCTTCCCCTAGCATAGAATGGAGGGCATGGCTTCCTAAGCGCAGGCAATAGACTGAACAGATCCCTGAGCGCTCCCCAGCCTTAAACGGAAGTTTCTGAGAGCCAGCCTGTGGGTGTTGATGCTCAGAGCCAAGGTACACAGATCTTGAGGAAGTCCACAGGTCTCAACTCCAAAGGCTAACTGCAAGAAGTGAAAGCGGTCCTGTGGGACACTGCCGACGGCAGCACTGATGTCCCTTTGCAGGGGACGTTTGCGTCTCTGCTGAGGTCTGTGCTAAATGGTACCAGAGCAAACCCGCTTAGTACAGTATTCATCAAAGTCGGGCTGTGCAGTCATTTTTATCATAAGTCATCTTAAAAATGGAGTCAAAGTCACTAAAAAAGTGACAAAATTCTTAGAAACGAAAAAGTAATGAATCATTTCTGTAAACACAGAGAAAGAGATAGAAAGAGATAGAAGGTGGGGATGCAAGCAATCACAGGCCTTCGCAATTAAGAACACTTGACTGCTTTACAGAGGACCTGGCCTGGTTCCGCGAAGCCTTGTGGAGCAGCTCTCAAGGGCCCGGAGCTCCAGCTTCACAGTCCTGTAGCTCCTGCAGGCTGCTGTACTCGTGACACACATCCACCACAGAGTCACAAAAATAAAGTGCATCTTAAAAAGAAACCACGTTCTTAAAAAGCCGACCATAACTGACCACGGAACTATTAAAGCAGAGTTAATCATTTAATGATTTTTGTGGCAAATCATTTTTGCTGTCAAACAATTGCAAATTTAAACAATAGCTTTTCTATTTCATGAAACTAGATTTTTTTTTCACTGACATGATTTAGTATAAGGCATTTATTACCGAGTAAATGAAATTTCTTTCGATTCTTATACTTTTAGTTAGTGAAGTCACCTCAAGCTACAGATTATAATATTCTTTTAAAAACACTATTGTTTATCGATTCTTTGAAATATCATGGGTATATACAATGTATTTTGAGTCTCCTTCCCTCCAGTTCTTTCCATGAACACCCACCATAATTACCTCCCAACTTCATGTCTTTTTTCCTACCCACTGAGTACAGTTAGTACTTCCATATGTTCATGGGTGTTGGGTCATCTACTGGGGCATGGGAAACCTACCAGTGACCACATTCCCATAGGAGAGTAACTGTCCCTCCCTCATCCATCAACTGCCAATTGTGCTTCCAACTGGGTTGTGGTCTCAGCAAGTCTCCTCATGCTGGAGTTTTGACTGGCTTGATCTCACGTGGGTCTTGTGCATGTCATCACTTCCCAGTTCTCCTCCTCATCCTTCAGCGCTCACAATCCTTCTGTTTCCCCTTCCTCAGTGTCCCCTAAGCCTTGGATGCAGGAGGTTGATGCCAATGTCCTCTCTGTCTCTGGCCACCCAGAGTCACTTATTCTCAACTCTTTGACCAGTCTTTTTTTTTTTAATATTTATTTATTTATTATGTATATAATATTCTGTCTGTATGTATGCCTGCAGGCCAGAAGAGGGCACCAGATCTCATTACAGATGGTTGTGAGCCACCATGTGGTTGCTGGGAATTGAACTCAGGACCTTTGGAAGAGCAGGCAATGCTCTTAACCTCTGAGCCATCTCTCCAGCCCCCTGACCAGTCTTGAGTCTCTTCATTGACCACTGCTGCAAAAGGAAGCTTCTCTGGCCAAGGTTGAGACTGCTGATATGGGAGTGATTTCTTATTAATAAAGAAACTGCCTAGACCCATTTGATAGGCCAACCCTTAGGTAGGCGGAGAAAACAGAACAGAATGCTGGGAGAAAGAAGCTGAGTCAGGGAGTCACCATGATTCTCCCATCCCAGGCAAGACGCAGGTTAAGATCATTCCTGGTAAGCCAGCTCGTGGGCTACAGCAGATTATTAGAACTGGGCTAGTCCAGGTGTGAGAGTTAGCCTAGAAGAGGCTAGATAGAAATGGGCCAACCGGTGTTTAAAAGAATACAGTTTCCGTGTAATTATTTCGGAGCATAAGCTAGAGCTAGCCATGTGGGCGGCCGGGTGCCGGGGACAAGGCCCTGCCGCTCGTATTACTACAGACTGCACAGATCTATGAGAATAAACAAATATTTAGAAGGCAGTTTGACAACATGATCATTTAGAAGACACGTAGGTTCACTTCTACAGCCTATGACCTCCCCAGATATGCTTTTTATCAGGCTCACGGATGGGACCAGGCATGAAATCCGTCTTGCGAAGCAGGCCTCCAATCCATTTAGAAGGTCTTTGGTTATCCCCGTCTAAGTTACTGTTCTTTGCTATGATAGAACACAGGACCAAGCAGCTTATAGAAGAGTTATTTGGGCTTCCAGTTCCAGAGGCGTAAGAGTCCATCACAGAGGGGAGGTGTGGCAGCAGGCAGACGTGGCAGCCTAAGCAGGAAGCTGAGGGGTGGAGGTGGAAGGCGGAGCTGGAAGTGGGCTGAAGTTATAAACTCTCCAAGTCTGCCCCTATTGACATACTTCCCCCAGCAAGGCCATACCTCTGAAACCTCCCAACTGCACAACACAACCGGGCCAAGTATTCAAATGCCAAGCCTGTACAGGATGTTTCTTAATCAAACCACCACACTCCTATAAAAATCAGGTCACTATTGCACCAGTGGGTGTGTCTTATCTGGAAGGTTGATATTGCAGCATGCAGGATCCAGTGTTGGGTAAGACTGCTGCTATCTTTTCTCCTCCAGCAGCCTACATAGCCTGTTCCATCACCGTGAAAGCTAGCTAGTGGGGAGAGAGTGTCCTAGTCGATGCAAGATTCATTTCTCTGTGTCCTGCAAACAAAGCGTGGGTGTCTTTAGCAATTCAGCAATATGGTCTTCCCATCTGATTCTGGCGGGCAACCAAGAGCAATGGCAATAGCTTGTGTCGTTTTGGGGCTTCCCTCACCAATAGCTTATAGGGTAATAATCTATGCTCAGCACTGACATTTTTATTTAGTAACCCGTGTCTTTGGGGGAGCAGCTTCACCACTGATCCAGACTGTTTCTTTAATAAAGAAAAGTTTAAATTAGCATACATATTTGCAGCGATTCATATATCTTTATAAATCTCAGTTTTAGTTAACTCATATCTTATCCACCCCCTCTTTCCCACCCTCTCTACCTACACGTAATACCCCCAGTATTCCCTCCTCTTCTATTATGTCATGGTGTTCTACTAGCCCCTTTAATTATATATATATAGACACACACACACACACACACACACACACACACATATATATATATATATATGTATATATATTTTTTACTGGAACTTAAAGATCATAGGTTTCCGTACAGCCTTTTTATACACCCTTAATTTTCGTTAACCCTTCCCTTGCTTACTCATTTCCCCATAACCCCACCCCCTTTTGCTTAACCTTTCACCTTCTACTATTCTCCCTCTCTACTTTTATTTTAACCATATTTTGTAATCCCCCCTCCCTTGAGGTCCACCCTCAGTGGCCCATCTCTAGTTTTCTAGAGCTACTTGTTCTCCAAGTGAAACACAGACAAAGATTTGAAGCTGGGATTCTCATATGAGAAGGAACAGGCAATATTTGTCTCTCTGTGTGCTCTTTGAACCATTTCGGCATTTCAGGTTTCACGTTAAGATCTCCAATCCATTTAGTTGATTTCTGTGCAGGTTTATAAACATGGACCTAACTTCGTTCTTCTGCATGTGGACATCCAGTTGCCCTGCACCGTTTGTTGAAGATGCCGTCTTTTCTTGAGTGTGATTTTTTGGTCATTACTGTCAAATGTGAGAGGGCTGTAACTATGTGCGCTTGTATTTGGATCTTCTGTTGTTTTCCATTGGTCTACAGGTCTGTTTTTGTGCCAGTACCATATTGCTTTTATTTCTATATCCCTGTAATATAGCTTGATATAATAAAAACACAAAAATATTTTATAAAATACTATATTTAAAATATTTATTGGCATTTTTCTCTTTTTTCCATAAACTGCCTGTTCAGTTCATTGGCCCATTTATTGATTGGCAGTTAGTTTTATGGGGTGTAATTTTTTCTGTTCTTTGTGTAATCTAGATAATAACCCTCTATCACATGCATAACTGGTAAAGATTTCCCCCCATTTTGCAGGCCGTCGCCTCACTTTGGCCACACTCCCAATTATGAAGTGGGTTTAATTTATCCATCACAGAACTATCATACTTTTTGACGGCTAAAAACTGGTAAGTTAAAAGGAATAGTCAATGCTGGGAGTGATGGTCTGTAATCCCAGACCTTGAGGCAAGAAGATGGAGAGTTTCAGACTAGCCTGGGGAACGTAGTGAGACGCTATGCCAAAACAAAACAAAATTTATCATTTATTTTTCTATTATGAAAAAGGACCACAGAAGCTGTTTTAAAAGTCATTAGAGATGCTAACATTGGGAATGAGGAGGAAGCAAGTCTTCTAGGAAGAGCCCCCAGGCAGGCCAGGAAATAACGGGTAGACTTGTGACAGCAGAAGGGGAGGCAGAGCCAAGGGTGCGGCAGGAACAAGAGCATGGGGTCTAGAACACCATTTTACAGGGGCCTCCCGAGAGGAGCAGGCACCACCTAGCCTACCTGCAGGGTGCATACCTAACGGGATGTCCCTTAGCACAAGCAAGGCTCCGGGCCCCTTAAAGCTACTTTAAGCTTTAACAGCCCCTCTGCAAACCAGCGAGAATGAAATATCCGGCAGGAGCTCCACCGTGTGAGTATTTTGCAGCCAGGATTGAGAATCGCTGTATTAAGAACAAGCAAATGGGGAGGGGCAAACTCAGCCGCGGCTCACGGAATGGCTAGTGGTGGGTCACAGGTGCTGAAGAAGCAGTTTGAAACATGTCCTCCCAGAGAAACCATAACTGAATGGAGGTAATTTTCCACTATTGTTTTAAAGAACATAAAAGACTCCAAGTATTTTAAGTTTCAAAATATTTTCCCCGTTTATGGGAGAAGATCGTTCCCAAGTGGGTCGAATTGGCAGTGAGAATGGCTTGCCTGCCAAGAGACTTGGAAGCAGGCAGAGTGGAACTGAGCATGTGAAGCTTCTCCTGGACACTAGGTGGCGCCATGGACTGAGACTTGGTGAAAGGTGAAAGTCTAACAGTCAAATATTAGACTGGGAGAAAGGTCTTGGAAATGCCAATTCTTCTCATGCGGGTTTTAAAATATTATCCTTGTTAAGTATTAATTGTATTATTATTATTCATTATTTTAATTATTTTGTGTGTGAACAAAAGTTGACTACTTTTCACGTTTCGTATTCGTGAACTGTTCCCAGTGTGCCCGCTCTGTACTGCAGCTGCCAGAGTCAGCTCCAGAAGCTCAGCAGGAAGAAGGCTGAGACAACCGGGCCTGCCCCGCGACATCCATGGTTTCTCGTTAGGAGGCACTAGTAAGAGATCCCTGAGCAAATGCTTTCTTTGGACCTGGGTTCACTAATTCCTCTTGTCTCTTGAGGTCTCGGACAGCAGCTATGCTCTTCTGAAACTTGCCCACCATGTTCCTATCTTTTCTTGTTAGCCCTGCCCACACCTTTGAAAAGAGTCCAGTGGTTGTGCCTCTGTGGCTCCTGGAGGATGCTCCGGTTCCGTCTCCTTCCTCACTTCTCTGTTCCACACCCCTCTAGTTCTCTTTAAAAGAAAAAAAATTCTCTTGGTCTCCTGTACTTATCACCATCCAACAATATAGATGTACATGCATTTCTTTTAGCTATTCACTCAAATTATAGCATCCTTGAGGGCCGCATCATGATTTTATTTCCTCATAAGATATCCTGAAGATCTCTCTTCAGTAGCCCGCGGAGAGCTTTCCTGTCCCAATTTATGGCTGAATTATATTCGATTTTGTAAGAATACGATTATTTTTTATAACCAGCTCCATATCAGTAGGTCATTTCCAGGCAGCTGTTACCATGAGGAATAACACTGATGAGAGGCCACTGTCCTCTGACACTGGTACGTCTGAGATTGAGTAAATCGCCTCAGGTTAATTCTTGGCCAAGACCGTGTCACAAGGATCAGAGTAGGAGGTTAACATCTGTGACCTAGATGTTGCAGGCTCTTACCCCACAACATGTACTGTCCATTTCCGCTTCCCTCTCTCTCTCATTATCCCTCTCTCCTATTTTAAAAATAGGATTTGGCTGTGTTGCCCAGGTTGAACTTGAACTTGTGAGCAAATCAGATGGGTGTGTGGGGGGGGGGGCTTCTGAAGCAAGATGCTCCTGGTTGTCTGGTGGTATGGGATGCTGGAGCTTTAGGGACCACAAGTCTAGCTTGAAAATGACAAGAAGGATACAGCTTGAGAGGAGGCCCCACTAGCTAAGCAGGTGGCTGAGTGTACGGGTCCCATCGTTTAAAGTCTACGTGAACAGGAAAACAAAACAAAGTGTAACATAGAAAAGGTATCTCCGGAAAGTCTCTTCCCCCCCATTCCAGGACCCATTTCAAGTACCCAGTTCCCTAATATCTGGCCATGCTTTAGATTTCGAGAATTGATCTAATACTATCATTTCTGTAAAAGGCAAGCAGTGAACACCTCCGGCTCTCACAGGTGGGCAGTGCTGGCTCCAGCTGCAGGAATGTGGCAGAGCCTATATGGCTCTTACTGCCACCAGACACTATTCCAGGCATTCTCAGCCAACTACGAGATAGGATTCACCTTCTATGTGGAGGGGAACCAAGAAGCTGTGACTCGCCCAGGGTCACACCGATCCTGGCCAATGGAGCAGAAAGTACCCATGGCTCTGTTCACAGCCACCAAGCTGGGAATAAATGCAGAAGTGTCGACATTCAATAAGAATGGGATTTGGAGCCGGCTACAGTGGCACCAGGCATTTTCTTGCCTAGTGACTTACTTTTGCCACGAAGAAAGTAAATTCCATGCAGAGTTTTCTCAATACTCATTATCTTCTCTGAAGTAGATTGGTACTGCCAGGAGCAAACATGTCTCATTGCCACAAAAAAGAGCCTGTGCTATTACAATGTCTTAAATGCCATGTTCTGTAGATCCCTGAAGTGTTTGTAGATGACCTGTCTATCTAAAATATATCTTTGTTTGTCCTTGAAAACATACCTGTGACTACCAAGTTCTATTTTAATAAGTGATTAACTACTCACATGCATTTCCTTATTATTCTAAACAGTTGATAATAATAATTTGCAAGGACTAGAAATTTGCATGACATTGTTAAATGAGTTATATAAGTACAACACCTTGAACAAGCGTAGAAATGTATGTACAGTATGTTCCAACAAAATTAATCTCAAATTTGAATCAATATACAAAATTTACATGCAATATAAAAAATCCAATCCAATGTAAAACATTTAAAACTAGTTTTTTAAAAGTAGATTCAATATTCTACCCTTTTATTTTATCATATCTATATCCTCCCTTTTTACTTTTCAGAGCAGATTCAACAATCTCCCCTTTTATCCTATCATGCCTATATCCCCTTTTTTCTTTTCAAAACAAGAACTCTCTGAATCTAATCTTCTTTCTTCAACTCTCCTCCTGACTGTAACCAATAACAACTGATATCCAGCCCCTCTACACCGTGACAAATATCCATAACCCAGTGAAGGACCAAAACCACCCACCCCACCTCTTATGATGAACTGGGGAGGTATTGCAGGTATCTGTCCCTGTTATATCTCAGTCCTTCAAGAGGTCAATAGCACCTAACTGATTAACCATGTCCAGATATTATTAACCATGCTTCAGAAATACAAAATAGTACATATATTCTTTGCCTTTCCTTTCGATCTCTCATTGGTTTAGTTTCTTCCCTTTAGAACCTTTGCAGCTGCCCCTTTAAGAAATGGGGGGGGGGCTCCTCACAGCTGCAGCTGCGGTTGGCTACAAACTAGTTGAGACGCTTTGCTAGGTATCTTCAAAGAATGCCTGCGTTCCTGAGAATTTTCCTTGTGTTGTTGTTATTACTAACACATTGTAAATGGATGAATTTCTATATGCTGGGGAATCTGCAATAGTGGAAGAAAAAAGGTTGGAAGAGTAAAGAATACAGAAGGATAAAGAATGTACAAAAATGAAGAGGAAGAAGAAGAGGAGGAGGAGGAGGGGGAGGAGGGGGAGGAAGAGGAGGAGGAGGACTAAAATAATGTAGAGTAATCAGAAGAACGAATTGGAACAGAGGTTTGTTACAGAGAATTGGAATTGGGTTTGAGACTGAGAATTAGAGAAAATTGGAATTAATGTCTCTTTATTAAGAGACATGGCTGGAACCGCAAGCATGTGAGTTCATTCTGTAACCTCTCAGACTAGAAATTCTCTAAGTCCCTTTCGCTACGATGAGGCAACCTAACCGAACCCTGGAAGGAAATCAGCAGGGTTGGACTCTATGGGGCCAGTACTGAGTACTGTGGAGCCAAACAAGGAACTGTGGTTCCTTGTGGTGGGCCTGTGAGCAAATACAGGAATTTTATGAGAATATCTCAGAACCCTGCCAAGATGAAAGGTCCCATCAGACACCAAAGGACAAGTAATAGCAGCATAAGCAGCTAAGAGACCAAAGACCAGACCCACCTCCATCTTCAAGGCACCCTGTGAGCTTAATGCCCTGCAATTATGGGGTGGATGAGTAATTAAGTTAAAGTTTCCTCTGTCTAAGGTAATGAAAATGTTCACAGCCAAAGTCTTATTCTGGGAGCCATTTCTATCAGACAGGCTGTTTAGTTTCTACTCTTTTTTCCCCACATTTCTCATCTCCCTCCTCCTCTATTGTATGATTTTTTTTTTTACTCTTATTGTCTTTTGAGGGCCCCACACCCAACTCCCAAATAAATCACACATGGAAGCTTATTCTTAGTAATGAATGCCTGGCCTTAGCTTAGCTTGTTTCTTTCCAGATTGTCTTAAATTATGCTGACTACCTTTGGCCTCTGGGCTTTTTTCTTTTCTTCTGTATATCTTAGTTTCTCTCTTTCTCTGTGACTGGCTGGGTGCCTGGCCCCTGAGGTCCTTTTCTCCTTGTTCTCTTGTTCCTCTTTCTGCTCTCCCCACAGATTTCTCCTTCGGTTTATACTCTCTGCCTGATAGCCCTTCCTTTCTTTGCTCCTGCCTCACTATTTTGTTTTCTCTCAACCTCTTCCTGATGAATGTGGTACAAGTATTCTTAGGGTCCCAGAGAGAAAATTTTGAGATAATGGCCAAGTCCTGGGAAGACCAGTTATAACCTTTGTTGATAGATATCACCTGTCAAGTTTCAGGAGGTCTGATCAAACCAGATACAAATCAGCCTAGAATGAATCCACAATATCTTGTTTCCTGTGGAAAAGCAAATCCGTCTCTCCAAAGCATTTTTGATTTCTATTTGTCAAATACATTTGTTGACTTTTTTTTTAAGTTAAGGCATTCTTAAAATATCTTGATTGGTTTATTTCCACAGTCCCTCTTTCAATTCCAGGTCTCTTAGCAGCTCCCTTTGCTTTTCAGCAATCAAAAAATTCAAAATCAGTACAATAGTATACAGGATCAAGACTCTCTTGTGTATTTCACATCTTTACATGGCTTTTTTCTTTTATATTATTTTTACTGTCTCTTTAAAGACTTTA
>NC_022015.1:58631217-58634759 GCF_000317375.1 Microtus ochrogaster | reverse complement strand
ACTTCTGTATATCTTACTTTGACTCTTTCTCTGTGATTGGGTGGCTAGGTGGCTGGGTGGCTGCCCCCCATCCTCCTCACCTTGTTCTCTTGTTCCTCTTTCCTCTCTCCCCCATATTGCTCCTTCTATTTATACCCTCTGCCTGTTAACCCCACCTATCTTTGCTTCTGCCTTGCTATTGGCCATTCATTTCTTCATTAGGACCATCAGGTGTTTTAGACAGGCACAGTAACACAGCTTCACAGAGTTAAACAAATGCAGTGTAAGAAAAAGTCACACACCTGAAAATAATATTTCTCAACAGTTCTCTTCCTCCTGGTTCTTCCAAGAATATGGCAAACCACACACATACATGCACACACACACACACACACACACACACACACACACACACACACACACACATTTCTTCAAGTCCCAAATTAGTTGTGTCATCAGGCCCATGCCGTGAAAAAGTGGTTTTCTTGCCTGTCTGACACAAGAGGTAGGTTTGGATTTCTGCCCAAGCTCTATTACCCCTAGGTTTGAGACCATTTCACCCAAGAACAGGACTGTCGATACAGTTATGAAGGCTTTTTTCTTTTTTTTCCTTTTAATAATATTGGTCACGCTCCCAGCAGAAGAAACAAAAACTGATAAGGTTTATCTGTGTAAGCAAGTGCACAATTTCTTATAATTTATGGCCAGTTGCTTCCTTAAACGCCTAACAGTGAAAATGCAATTAGCAGCAAGGCCGGGGCCAGGTCTTCCTGCCTGAGGAGCACATGACTTATCTTTGAGGCAGATCGTGAGAAATTGATATTTAGCTCTTCTCGCTTGAGGCTGGCTGCAATGGAGGCTGGGGGAAGGGAAAACCACAACCTAAAGATGCTTCATGCTAAGTGAAACAAACAAGGGATAGTCTCCACCAGGCCCCTTCGGATCAGGAGTACACACGGTTATCATGGCTCCCAGAAAGGGAGCTCTGTGAGGACACACTGTTGAATTTAACATTCTGTTACTCAAGCAGATGCACAGAAGGGGATACTAGAGGGAAGAAACAGTATGGTTTTCCAACTGGGGAAATCAATGGCTAGACAAAGTACTCAAATATGTGTGGACTCTGGAGATGGTGTGCCAGGCCTACTAACCAGCCATGACTTTGAGCATATAATTCTCTGTGCCTCGTATACAAAATGGAAACGGTGGATTGGCAGTTAGGAGTACGTACTGGTCTTGCAGTGGTCCAGATTGGTTCCCAGTACCTATGCTGGTCAGCTCATAACAGTGTCTAACTCTGATTCAGAGAACCCAACAACCTTTTCTGGCCTCTGGGACACCTATGCTCACATGCTGAAAAAGTCATACACCTGAAATATATATGTGTGTGTGTGTATACCCCCATATACACAAGATTAAAAGTAAAAATAACAGATTTTAAAAAGAGAACAACAGTCAGGTGGTGGTGGTGCATGCCTTTAATCCCAGCACTTGTGAGGTAGAAGCAGGTGGTCTCTGTGAGTTCAAGGCCAGCCTGGTTTACAAGAGCTTGTTCCAGGACAGGCTCCAAAGCTAGAGAGAAACCCTGTCTCAAAAAAAAAAAAAGAGAAACTAACATCAAACAAACAAAAAAGAGAACAACAGTAGTATATGACACATAGGAGGAGGATGTCATGGAGAAAAAAATTCATACATAGATTCATGCTAATACATGGTGAGAACTTAAATTGTTTGTGACTGCTGCTGCTGCTGTGGGATAATGCTCTTGTACCCTGCAAAGATTTGTCACTTGTATAGGTTTAGTAAAAGGCTGATTGGCCAGTAGTCAGACAGGAAGTACAGACAGGGTGACCAGACTAGGAGAATTCTGGGAAGAGGAAAGGTTCAGTCTGCAGTCACCACCCAAATGTAGAGGAAGCAAGATGAAAACGCTGCACTGAGAAAAGGTACCAAGCCACATGGCTAAACATAGACAAAAGTTATGGGTTAATTTAAGTTGTAAGAGCTAGTTAATAATAAGCTTGAGCTAATAGGCAAACAGTTTGTAATTAATATAAGCCTCTGTGTGTTTCTTTGGGACTGAACGCATGTGGGACCAGGTGGGACAGAAACTTCCATCTACATGCTGCTGTTTTTACATGCAAGCCATGTGTGTCCATGGAAACAAGGTTGGTGTTTAAATAAAGCTGTAAAACTCAGTTCTGAGGCAATTTCATGATGTATGGTAAGAAATTTGGCCATTTGCTATTATGCTGCCATCCAAAAGAGATCACTTCCGATGTCTTCTGAGGTCTAGGTAAATCAGTCAATAGAGAGGAGCAACATCACAGGGAATGTCCTGATGGTCAGGAGTACTACTAGAACAAGGTCTTACTTTGTTTGATAAATAATATATTTCCACCCAAGTCTTTAAAAGATGAATTATGATTTCTTGTTAAAAAGCATCCTGGAATGGTTAATACCAAGGAAGCAAATGACAACAAATGCCATTAAGGGTATAGGGAAAGAGGAGCCTTACACACTGCTGATGGGAAGTTCACACAGAGAGTTCTCAGGAGCCAGAAACAGGGTTACAATCGCCCAGGGATACTATTTCTTGGTATGCACTCGAAGGACTCCACGCCAGCACAGCAGAGAGACTTGCACGGCTATGCTTCTTACTGCACCACTTACAGTCACAAAGAAACAGGACCAGTAAGATGAATGGGTAAGGAAAATGTGGCACATGTATACAACAGGGTTTTATATCCATGAAAAATAAAACCATAACATTCACAGGGAAAATGGATGCAACTGTAAATTACATTTTTTTAATAATTTTTATTGTTATTTTATGTGCATTGGTGTTTTGTCTGCATGTATTCCAGATCTTGGGATGACAGACAGTTGTGAGCTGCCATGTGGGTGCTGGGAATTGAACCTGGTCCTCTAGAAAAGCAGTCAGTGCTCTTAACCACGGAACCATCTCTCCAGCCTCACAACTGTAAAATTTTATGTTAAGCAAAGTACCACAAATTCAGAAAGACAGCTAGCAAAATTTTCTCTCAAATATGGATGCTAGATTTGAATTTAATTTTTTTAAATTTTATTTTAAGTGTATGAGTGTTTTGTGTGCATGCATGTTTATGTATCATGTGCTTGCCTGGTGCCCAAGGAGGCCAGAAGAAAGAGTCAGATCTCCTGGGACTGGAGTTACAGATGATTGTAAGCCACCATTATGGAAGCTGGAGATAGAACCCAAGTCCTCTCAAAGAGCAATCACTGCTCTTGACCACTGAGCCACCGCTCCAGCCCCTAGATTTTAATTTTTATGTATTTGTATGTGTGTTTTTAGAAAGCTCATGAAACTAGAAAGGACCCATAAGAAAGAGAAATCAGGTTTCAGAGAGAGTTGTTGAGCGGAACAGAACACATGTGAAATGAAAGCAGAGCTGGGGGGAAACTGGGAGAAGGGAAGGGGACCAGTGGGAGGGTGTAGTAATAGGAGCAGCGGGGCTGCATCTCCAGCACCCTGGCCACCTCCGGCTAGCTTTACCCGAAATAATTACACGGACACTGTATTC
>NC_022015.1:58611388-58628957 GCF_000317375.1 Microtus ochrogaster | reverse complement strand
ATGTGGGCGGCCGAGTGCCAGGGACGCAACCCCTCCGCTCCCTCAGCAAAGAACACACACAAATTTGTTTCTCAGCAGCCATGTCAGCCAGCTCACAACTGCCTGTAACTCCAGTTCCAGGAATCTGATGCCTCTGGCCTCAGTGGACACCTGTACTCATAAGCACACACCCATCACACACATAATTTTTAAAAATAATCCAAAGTTAAAGCTATTTCAAAATTAATATTGGCTATGCCACTTATTTTCTTTTAATAAAAATGGTATTTTTCATCTATGTACTTTTTCATCTGTGGGGTGCATATACGTGTAAGTATTGGTGCCCACAGGGTCCAGAAGAAGGTATTGTACTCTTGGGGCTGGAGTTACAGGCAGTTGTATACTCCCTGACGTGGGTCCTAGGAACTGGACTCCAGTTCTCTGCAAGAGTAGCAAGAGTTCGTAAGTGCTAAGGCATCTCTCCAGTCCCTTCACTTATTTTCATAATGCAAAAAGAAATTGACCAGTTCATTGTCTTCTCGAAATAGCCCAGAGAATAAAACATGCAAAGTCATCGTGTTTTATTGCCCTTAAAAGAGGAAACTGCAATTCCCCAGGCTTTGACTTTGCCACAGATGGGCCCTGGAGTCATTGTATGGAAGTAAGTGACACCTTGGAGACCTCATATCTCTTCTTCTCAATAATGTCCCTCTGATCACACAGCTGGCCCTAGAAAAGCAGGCTAGAAAGTTCCTGAGATGCAAATCTCAAAGAGATATATAGGGATCTAAGATCCACTAGGAGCAAAAGTCTGCCACAGCTTCTCCACGGTTTGCCCCACACTGGTTTTAAAATTATGGAGACCTGGGATTAAACTTTGAAGAGGTAGGGAAGGTAATTCTCACACTTTACCCCCAATTTCTTCTCTCTGTATGTGAGTGTGTTTGTTTAATTCAGGTTCTGATTTGAATGACATTTTATCCTGAAGTCGCATGATAAGATACAGATTTCAACATTCTTGGTTCCTCTTACTACCAACCACAATCATTATCTTTAGAAACAGGCCTGGGGAGAATGAGATGCTGGGAGAGGGCGAAGGCCAGGCTGGGGTTTTGCAAGATGTCAGTTCATTTATCAGAGGGCTCGCTTTCACTGTCCCAGAGTGAAATCCTGGATATTTTTGACTGAGCGGCATTAGCCCTTTGCACTTCCCTATTTTTTTTTTTTAATCAATGTCATTGACAGCTGTAAACTCCCTGCGAATCCAGTACCTTCTACAAGTGCCAGCTACAAACACAGGGCAGAAATCTTGGTCCAAGCTTGAAAGAGCTTGTAGTCTTGTTAGAGAGACCTGCCTGGACAAGGTAAAGGAGATCATCAAAGAAGATCTTATAAATCTTCTGAAGACTAATAAACCAGGCATGGCGGAGTACACATGTAATCCTAGAAAGCTGAGGCAGTGGGATTATGATCTATAAGGCAGTCTGGGCTACACTGAGATATCCTCCTTCTCTTTCAAAAAAAAAAATAGGAGCCGGGCGATGGTGGAGCACGCCTTTAATCCCAGCACTCGGGAGGCAGAGGCAGGCGGATCTCTGTGAGTTCGAGACCAGCCTGGTCTACAGAGTGAGTTCCAGGACAGGCTCCAAAGCCACAGAGAAACCCTGTTTCGAAAAACCAAAAAAAAAAAAAAAAAAAAAAAGGATTATATTAAAATTCTTATTCATCTGGTTTGTGCATCTCTTGAAACCCAAGGACCTCAGCAGTTAGTTCAACTTCACCAATTATAGTTAAATACATTCTTTGTGTTGCTTCCAAATTTAACCTAAAATAAAAGCCCTCTTGCTCCTCTGGCAGGTCCGACACTAAGTGTGTGGTTTTCTTTCATCAGCTCCCACCTGACTACTCTGCAGATACCAACTGGGTGTCTTAAAGTGCCGTTCATGCCTGGCATATCCGGGGAACTGGCACCCACACAGGACTCACTTCACTTCTGATGCCAATGCTAATTCAGGCCTCCGGCATTCTGCATCAACTCCAGGCCACAAATAGGGTCTCCCACAATCCTACCCCTAAATTCAGTAACTTGCTCACAGAACTGAGGGAAACAGCTCAGCCCTTCCATTGGCTTATTTTGTGAGGTTTGATAAAGGCTATAGATAAAACGAAAGAACAGACTCTCTAAGGATACCGCGTATAGAACCTTCTGTTCTGTGGAACTGAGCTGCACCATCCTTTCGGCTTGTGGGTGTTTTGTCACCCAGAGATCTCCAAACACCACAGTCTAGGGTATGATTGATTTATAGCCATACCTCCTACCCATCTTCCCTTTTCAGAGATAGGGGATTCTCCTGGAAGTTCCAAACTTCTAGTCATGGCTGGGCCAGCTAGCATTGTGAAGTATCCAGGTGATAACCAGGAGGTCCCTCATTAGAATAAGATATGCGGGACTGTAGAAATGGCTTCACAATTAAGAGCACGGTCTGCACTTCCAGAGGACCCAGGCTTGATCTCTAGCATCCACATGGCAACTCACAACCAGGGAGTTAGGACCTCTGAATCAGGAACTGACAGCAGAAACCAACTGTCTGCTGCTGCTTCTGCTACACGGCCTTCTAAGTGAAGGAAAACTGCATACTCATTTTAATGAAGAAGTTAAGGGTTCTGCTCTGAACACACTTTACATCCGCTACACATGTCCTACTGTAGAAATCCCTTCCAGTGGATGTTAATAAGCAAACTAAATCCCAGGTCTCCCTCATCTTCCCTTAGATCCAAAGAGATGCGAAAAGCTGTGGTTGGTTCTGTGTAGCTGGTTTTTACATTAGTTTTGAGTCCACCTAAGATTCTAAGTAGTCTTTTTTCCCTGCCTTTCATTGGCCTGCAGTATAGTCCTTTTTAGCAAAATAGGGCTTTGGTGATCTTGCCTTCTCAGCAATATGCTGATAAATCTCTAAGTCTCGCTTACCACTCAGCTGGTTTACCTTTAGGATGAAAGGCAACTGTTTCCTGTGCATCCTCTCTGTACCTTTCCATCCATCCATCTATCCATCCACCCATCCATCCATCCATCCATCCATCCATCCATCCATCCAGTGAACATTTCATTTCACATCACTTGTGGCAGTCACTGTCCTACGAGATGGAAAGGTGAGTCTTGATCTTCCCTCAAAGACTTCGCTAGGAAAACACAGACAACAAGGGCACGCAATGTGTAGTAGAAAGTGTCCTCCATCCCAATGGACAGATCTCAGTAGGACTCAAGCTTGGCAAGTGAGAGAAGAAAAGAATCCAGCCCCTTCATGCCTCTTTGGCTGGGAGACTTTATCTAGGGCACAAAGTGAGCAACTCTATGTCATGGCCCCAGACACACAAACAGCATAGAATCACAGTGTGGTGAACACCAAGCAAAGAGCCCACCTGGGAAGATGGAGAGCCTGAAGAGGTTTAATGGCAGAGGTTACACATGAGTTGAGACATAAAGAGGCCTGCCAACTAAAGAGAGATGAGAGTGAAGGGCAGAGAGAAGATACACAAAGGTGTAAAACAGTGTGGTGTTATACATGATTTATTGTGGGTTCTCTGAGTCATTGGCAAGGGCCAGAATGCCATGAGCAGAGTGGAAGGATGGAGGTGGGAGAGACGTGGGAAGAACTGAAGCTGGGAGGCATTATAGCCATGATCAAAAACCCAGACTGTAGGTTGTTGTTGAGTCAAGTATGATCTTCCATATGCAGTTTATTTTACCAAGAAAGTTTTTAGAATTGCAGAATTCTGAGCTCACCCAAGACTTCCTGAATTACCCTATCCATTTTCAGATACTCAGCAGTTCACTGGCTTAGCGGAGAGCCAATGGGAACTCAAGGTTTGCTTCTCGGCTTGTTCTTTAGATACTGGCAGTTCTGTATTTTCTTTAGGTTTGTTTCCACAGACCTCCTGTGAGTGGATATATCTTCAGTGACATGAATCAAAGTTTCCAGTTGGGGAAAACAGACACATAAAGAGTTTAACTTGCCTTTAGCAACCAACAAATTAAACACAAGAGAGAAAAAAGAAACTGTTTCTTCTCTGTCTTTGTCCTTAGTACTCAGGCTTGTATAGCCTGGATCTCTCCTGGGAGGTGATGTACTCTTAGTCTACCAACTGCTAAAGTCGGAAGGAGGGATGACTGATAACTGTCCAGCCTGAAGGTGGTGTCTGAGCATCAGGCTGGGGTGGGGGGGAGTGGGCATGACTTAAAAAAACAGAGAAGAGGTAGAAACAACCCCAAAGGACATGCTAGTAAGAAAGGTGAATGTCTGCTCCCCTAGTCCAGCTTCACTGGCATCCACCTACTCCACTATTCACACTCAGTGTGTGTGTGTGTGTGTGTGTGTGTGTGTGTGTGTGTGCACGCTCATTTCATTTGTCAGACTCAGACCTGCTTTTCTGAGTGACTGTCTTTTTCAGAGACCCTAGCTTGTCCTTAGGGCCTCCATCCCCAATTCCCACTATTGAAGCTTGGCCTTCCTTTCTGGCCCCAGGTAGCTCAGAAAACTCAAGTCAATTGAAGCTAGTAGACTTTACCTTCTGCATGTACATGCCTCTCATTATTTTTCTCCATAGGAGATACTTAAAGACAAAATATCTAGGATCCAGTGAGGGCTTTGACACCTGTGTAATACTACTGTTGGACTTGACTGAGGGGTTAGGTCTGATTTGATGGGTCACTGAAGTCAAAGCTCAATGCACCCCTACAAAACCAACATTTTCTCTCAGAAGCTGATCAACAGGGCATGGTGGTACAGTGAGGGGAGAGAGTCTTAGGCTGCTTAGTTTGTGGTCACCCAGCCTTGGTAAGACTTCTCTAGTGGCTTGGCTGCTTTGCTTTTCTGGTTTTCGGGTTGAACCCCCAATTTCTTTTTCTGGGTTTTTATTTTTCATACTACATTTGGCACCCAATGTGGGGCTTGAACCCATGACCATGGGCCATGGAATATTATCCCACATGGTATATAGTGGTATATTGTTTGTATTTTGATAAATAAATCTTGCCTGAAGACTAGAGGCAAAGCTAAAGACACCAGAGGTCAGGCAATGGTGACACACAACTTTAATTCCTAGATTTGGGAGACAGAGTTAGATGGATCTCTGTGAATTCAGTGCCACCCTGGGCTACACAAGATAGATACAGAAACAAATCCAGGTGATGGTGGCTCACACCTTTAATCCCAGTCCTAGGGAGTCATGCCTTTAATCCCAACACTAGAGGGAATATAAAATGAGAGGAAAGAGAGGCATTGGCTGCTTAGTTTGTGGTCACCCGGCCTTGAAAGAGGTAGGACTTCTCTAGTGGCTTGGCTGCTTTGCTGGTTTCTGGGTTGAACCCCAATTTCTATCTCTGAGTTTTTATTATTTGAGCTACATTGCAGGCATGTAATTCCAATACTAGGAGGATCAAAAATTTCAAGTTCACCCTTGAGTCCACAGCAAGTTTTATGCTAACAACATAAAATAAAGGAATTCATGGTGAAGGGTATGTTCGAGGTGCTCAAAGGAGGGCTTCTGGGGAAGGGGGCTCAGATGAAAAGTAACACTTCTATCTCAAGCAGTTTCTGGGAAATCAGCAAAGAAAACCCACAAGGTTGCAAATGCATCATCAACTGATGACAGAATCAAGTTGGCACAAAAGAGCGATGGCAATAGAAAGGTTCAAGAGAACTATGCAAAGCACAATTTGGATGCTCAATACAAGTTTATAGCACTGCACGTAATTCTATCATTTCTCTTTATCTAGCTTGTGGCTGCACATCCAAGGAGAGGGGAAGTTAGAGAAAAAATCATGAAAAGATCTATTTTGGCTCTGACTTGTCCTCAGGCTGTTGGGGAATATTCAATCATATCACAAACTCCGAGTTTGTATTTGCATTAATTAAATAAAATTAACCTTGGGTCAAAAGCCTGCATTAGCAACTAGTAGAGAGGAAGTAACTATGGCGCATCAGAGGGCATCCAGGAGAGATAGAGAGACACAGGAAGTAACAGGGAGGGATTTGGAGTGATGCAACTTTTTCTGGTTTCGTGAAGCAGAAGCAAGGGTCTTTCGGAGACTATAGCAAGGAGAGAGGGTTAGCTGGTTGCTACTCAGCCTCTCTGAGCTAGCAGGTTTTCACCCCAGCCTTTGGAACTCAAGTCCTATTTATAAATAGATCAACAGAGATTTAGTTAAAGGTACCTTCAGCAGCAGCAGCAGCAGCAGCAGCAGCAGCAGCAGCAGCAGCAGCAGCAGCAGCAGCAAAAGAGCTGGTGCCTGTGGGAACAGAATCCCTGCCAGGCTACAGCCAGAGAAGCAAGCCGGTATCTACAGAGTTGCAATTGCTGGCTGAAATCACAGTAGATTCTTTTGTGCAGTCACTGTGCTGAAGTTAAAACAACACCAGACAAATTTATTTCTCTTTATGATGATAAAACTAACAGCTTTAGTTAGATAGCAATGACCAGAAATATAATGTAGACACCCCAAATCTCTCTTATTTACTTTAGAAGGCCTTCAGTGAGTAAAGACTGACTGGAACAGGCCTGTACACTGCTGGTGTTATATTTAAGAAGTAAAAACTAAAAACGAAAGAAGGAGAAGGAATATTATGTAATTAGCCGGTAGATGGAGACCACACAGGGCCCAGTGGTTAAGTGTTTCTTAGGGGGAAGCAGTGCTGAGGATGAAAGTGAAAGATGCTTGACGTTCGTGAGTGTGATCAGGCATCACTTACTGCTCTCCAGTGGTCTGAGGTCAGAGACGGAGAGAAAGGCGATAGAGTAATTTTAGGTCTGTCTAATCTACTAGTTAAAAAAAATGCTTCAGGCCACTGTTTGAAACCTCTTTACTTTTTTTATTTCTTTCCTAATTTTGATTGTGGTTCCTAAAACTCGTGGTGTGTAGCTGGGCCTCATGGTACAGGCCTAACCTCTCATCCCCCAGGACACAATGCAAGAGGATTGATTCTTGCTCCATGGAGCTTAAACCAGGTAGTGAGACCCTGCCTCAAAAATAGAACACAGTTCCCTGTCAGTGGCATTAACAGTTGCTTCCTGAACTTATCAAAGCACACTCTCTCGTGTCCAGTGGCCCTGACTCCATATCAAGTCTGTTGTCTCCTATCTATGAGCCACAATGCTTTATTATCTGTAAATAGGATTTTGAGTGGGCAAAGGATATTTATGAGCATAAACTATTGGATATCAGATATATAAAACAACTGTGTGCACACCATCCAAGAAAGCTTGTTTGGCTTTATCATGATCTGGCTGAAACGGCCTCACCCCACTTCTTGTACCTTTTGGTTTCTGAAGTGGAGAGGGAACATCTAGACCTGGGTGTCTTTAACACAAATAAAAGGCAATGTTCATGGACAGGCAGCACGTTTGCTTGGAAACTGTAAACATTTCTCCAAATACACTTTTCTTCTTGGTTATGTTTTGCTTAGGTGACTCCTAAAAATCCTTTATGTGATTGTGTGGAGAGCTCTGTAGTTTGATAAACCTGTGTCTATCTGGGCTGTTAGCCACCTATTGGTTGAGTTACACAACCCCCTCAGCACCCATTTCTCACTGGTAAGATAAGGGTAATTCCACCTGTTTTGCCTTGTTGGTGAGAAAGATAAGATGAAGAACATCTAACCAGTGTTCAGCAGACCATATTTTCATACTTGATAACTTCCTCACTTACGGGTGATGGGGCATGAAGAGAGTGCAGGAGATACCTGAATGGTGCAGGGAGGCAGCGTGGCTGGAGAGATGGCGCAGGGGCCAAGAGTGTGAACTAAACTGCAGAGGGTACAAGTTTGGTTCCCATCACCCACATCAGGCAGCCCCTCCAGCACCAGGGCGTCTGATACGCTCTTCTGGATTCTGCGAGTATCTTCACGCACATCTACCAACATATGCCAAAATATACCAACATACAGAAATACACATGCACGCACATGTTATTTTTGATTATTTTTTTAAGAAAGCAATGAGGAACAAAATACTGTCGCCTTGGACTTTCAAATCCGCGTATTCAGGATGTTGTCCCCCAGCCAATGAAGTCATTTGGGTTTGTAGCACCCAGTGACCCGAGGTGATGGGGTGTGCCCTGCTGCTTTGTGAGGCTTGCTCAAGTCGTCCACAGAGACCTGTGTGACACCTGTCGGAGTTCACCAGTTTTCAAGTGGCCACAGTTGTAATCACTGTCCAGATAACCCTGAGCCCCATCTCCATGCGTAACTGTGGCAAAGTCCCTCTGACTTTTCTCCGAGTATTTCAGGGAGTCCCCAAGGAGCACCTGCCTATTGCCAGTCACCACTAACCACTAGAATAACATGTTGTAATTTCTGCAGACAGAAAACAGACTGTAATATTTAACAAAATTTTATTGAAGGAGATGTGGGCATAATGAAAAGAAGATAGCAGTGGAGAAAAAAAATCCTCCCAAGCCACCCTTTGGATTGCTCGTCAGGCCCATCCCTCAACTGTGTTGTAGAGACCTAACCTCCTACAAACATCCAGTTTGTGGGCTGTGCCTCTTGATCTCAGATGTCGGAGAAGAGTTTCAAGGTCCTCAAGTGTACTTACAGTGGAGACCTCCTTTTCACACAAACACTGCCTTTTATGGATACAGTAGGTGCTCAGAAATGCTTGTTGAAAGAGCACATGGCATTTTAGCATTCCTATTCTAGATTAGGATCCTAGCTTTACATTTATGTAATTAAAATGCTTATTTAAAATTGTTCCCTTAATCAATCTCCAATGTAAGTTTAAAAAATTCCCCTTCTGTTGCAGATAAAAATGTTGAGACTTGAAAAAACTGTTTCCATTTTAGATAATTTCAATAATCTAGCAACTTAGAAATATTAATCTTTCTCCCACCTTCATACTCAACTTTCTGAAATTAAAATAAATTTCACAAACTTCTTGGCCTCAGGCTAAACTGGTGCACCTCATTGCACAGGGCACTTACTATTGAGAACATGTTTCTGAAAATTTCAGGTTTTCAAGGCTAACTGAACAAGTTCTTTTTCCCATAGTTGATTTTTTTTAAAGAAAAAAAAAGATACTAGTTGCTAGAAGCTACGTTGAGTTGCTATACACTAACTCCAGTCTCCAGATAAAAGGTCGTATAGAGTCAATCAGCAAGATCCATGAAGTTGATCTCCACGCCTCGTCTCCATGCCCTGCTGGATGGACAGTAGTGGTGGTGAGTCTTTGTGAAAATCAGCTATTGCTACCAATGGAAGAGCTCTTCCACAGCACACTGAGGTACTAAGTGTTTGAGGACTGCAACAAAATACCTCCTCTCACCTCTCTTCCTCTAGCTCCCAAAACAAAAGAAAGTTCTGGGAAAATATAGTTCATTGCCAGTATTGCTCTGGTGACTTCTACTTAATTCTGGTAATATGACCTCCAGAAAATATAGAGTTCCAAAAGGAATGTTCAACCTGATGTCCTTCCAGCCCCTGCTGAGGTCCTGCTGCCACCTGGGCTCAGGTCCCGAGACCGGGAAGGGGCATGGGCCTAAGAAGAATTGTCCGACCCCAAGATGAGTTCCACACAAGTGACTGGTCCCAAAAATCTCTAGCCGTCTCTACTTATACTTCAAAAACAAGCATGTTTTCCCACACTAGTGAACATGTTTGTATTACCCTCCAACATTAACCTCTGGCAAAAAAAGTTTTTTTCCCAGCTTTTACATCAAAGGTTTTTTTTTTTTTTGACAAAACATCTTTTAAACCAAAAACAATCTTTTCATTTTGCTAACTTGGCTGAATGTTGATCCAGACACATCCTGTCCTTACAAAATAAAAGGTGAACAGGATATCCAAGAGAATCTACAGGCAGAGCACATTATCTGGAGCATAGCAGAAGCCAGAGGTCTGGAGCCAGAGCAATGTTACATGACAATCAACCCTGGCAAGTGATGATGAGTGGACTATGTGACTCGATGGGCACACTACAGCCTCCGGGAGACCATCTCTCTCTCTTTCTCATTTTGTTTTGATTCTTTTCTGTTTTATTTGTTTTTCGGTTTTTCTTTTAAATCTGGGCTAGTTTTTTTTTTGGGGGGGGTTGCAAGGGCAGAGGGTAGATGTAAGGGCACAGGGAGAGAAGTGGGATCGGAATGTATGAGGTGAAATCCATAAAGAATCAATAAAAGTTGAAAAAAAGAGCGATAGATACAGGCACACATTCTCAAACAGCAATATCATTCATTTCTTCACAAAGCATATTTACAGAAATCGGGGTTTTTTTTTTTTTGCCATACGCTGCTTGCACGCAGTTAGCTTGTGTTTTCTCTAACTGTTCCCTTGTCCTACAAAGGAGTCCTGTTTGCCTAAGCTCCTTTATAAAGGGTGAACTTTGATACGGGACTTTTTCCATTTTTCCACACCATTCTTTCCCAGAAGTGGGAGGCGTAGCTAATGTCCCCTATGTTGCTTCCTTAGGTGTGCCCATTGGCTTTATCTGTCCCATGTGTCACTGACAAAGTGAAACTAAAAACCGCTGAGAGAATCATCATGAGGGAAGAGAGTGTGCAGGTCACGTAGTCTCTGCACCATCCCATGCTGTCTCAAGGTCTTCCGGTCCTTGCCAAGTGAGAGGCCCTCTCCTACTGGCTTTGCCTCACCGAGACCGCTTGGACAAGCACTCATATGTTGATCCGAAACCAGGCCACACAGCTCCCAATAAACCCCTATACTATCACTTTCATCAGTGGGGATTTGGTGCCCCAGTCACTGTTTCTGGCCGCCCTTCTTGGTGACTGAAGCGTTTATCACACGGGGAATGGGTTCATCTTTTTATTGATGATACAACTAGAAGCTGTTGTGTTGAAATGAACCTCTCTTGCCTCTGTTTCTGCATTCTCCAGCCTGAAGCTCAATTTGGGGCATGTGAGAACACTTGTCAGCGGACCTAAGCCCCTCATGATAGAGATGCCATGTTCTCTCTGGAGACACCGTGTGCTCTATCTGGAGACTCCAAGGAACCTTCTCTGGATCCATGCTACCTACTGCTTTGTTTAGCATCCAACAAATGGTTTAATAAATGACCAAGGACAACAGGCTGGTTTTCCCATGCTTACCATTTCCCAGAATAGTCCCTGTGTCTACCTCAGTAATACATGGCCCCTTCCCCAAGGCCTCATTTAACACTGTCCTGGTGGAGTTAAGAAATGGCGCTAAAGAACTTCTCAAAAACTGAAACAGTCTTGGAAGCTTAAAAGAAACAGCCCCCAACAGTGAAGGATGAGGCAGAAAGACAGAGGAATAGGGAAGTGTGCAGAGGGAAGGCCGGGACGTACAGTACACTTCCTGACATGCTCACACTTTCTTTTCTATGCTGGTTGAGTCTGCTCAGTCATGCTTCTTTGAAGCAGTCACTCATCTCCCTATCCCAGCCCCTGGTTAGTGCCTCAAAGCCAAGCTCAGAATTTCACCATGGAGTTCGTTAACCCTGACACAATCAGATAAAAGTCAGGGCACCTGGTTTCCTAGAGGGCCAGGGACTAACTGAAAGAAGGAAGTAAATGTCAGCCCCCCCCAAACACCCACACTCCAAACTCTCCCTTCTGCACCTTTATCTGTTCTTGTCCTGCTATGGACAAACAGATGGGACAGTTATACCAACAGATGGAAGGAGAGGAAGATCAAATGACATACAATGTGCAAAAGCAAGTTTGAAATGTTCTTGCCTCAGTGTCCAGAGCTGAATTCCAGCAAGTACTGAAACTTGCTGCGAAATGGCTGTGGCTACACCATCGTAACAGACAGAACTGGATGGAAAGATGCCCACTTTCCCACGTATCCTGAGTGGGACTTGTCTCTCCTCTGGGTCCCTCAGAACCCCTCACAATCAACAGCCACAAAAGTAACTCTTGCCTCGGCAAGGTATTGTTGAGATGCTTCCCTGGCATTTCCGCCTGTGACCATCCTGAATGGCCAGGGATGTGGCTGGGCATCTGGATGAATTTTTGGAGTACCAATCCTGCTCTCAATGCTTGTTCTCCACACATCGCTGGAGGGCATTCATGCTCAGGGCAATTCTCCGTTCCTCCCTGCTTCTTGTGTTACTGGTTCCCATGAGGACCTCCCATCTGTTTTGAATTCCTTGGAGGCTATTTCCATTCATCAGACATGCAACTGTATGCAGTTTTGGTTTTTTTATGTAACGTTCTCAGTGTGTGATGTATTTCTCCAGTTTGTTTTAAAGTCCTCAGTGTGGGACGTAACTAACACCATTGTATTCCTCACGACGCACAGTTGACGGAAGAGTCAAATTTCAAGATAGAATGTAATAGGCCCTGGGGACTAGGTAACCCCACAGACCCTTAAAAAGGAAGAGCGCTGCTGAGATCGCCCAACAGCTTGCCCTGGGACACTGATGCTCACTCAGAAAAAAAAAAAAAAAAGCTCTGTTGACCTGACTTTGAACTGTCCCTCGGGACCTGCATGCCCTCCCCCCCACATCGCCCTCAAACATCACTTCCACTATGTATGCAGCCGTCACCTGTGGAAGTCATCTTTCCCGTCTCTTCATTCTGAGAACACTCATGAAAAGCAAAAAAAAAAAAAGTTCTTGTGTTTTTGGAAAGGCCCCTTGTACTCCCCGCCCATAGACTTTCTACCCTGGGGTGGTTCTTGAAGACAACTTCCCCAAGCGTTACTTGGAAGGGGTGCATGCGACTCCTCCTGTCACATGTGCCTCACACGCTCAGCCACAGCTCAATCATGCGTGTGTGCTCTGACCCTTGTGACGCCTTCTGAGGCTGGCAGGAGGCTGGCAAGCCCAGTGCCTGCTTAAACTTTCACTTGATCAGCTTATCTTTTAGTTTCTATTTAGATTCTCATAAAAACACATATGAAAATTTGCGCCTGACATAAGGGAAGCCCAAGCTGCACGTATAAAAATTTTGCTAAAACTCCAGTGTATCTGTGACCTTCTGAGTTTGAAGAGACACCGAAATTCTGAATTTTAGCATATTTTTTAAAAAAAAATTTTTTTGAATGTTAAATTTTTAAAAGTATATATTTGACTTATCCAACGTGTGTTTTTACCTTTCAAATACATAAAGACCCATAGTCTTCTGGCATGGGTGAAGCCATCCACTGTTACTGTTCTTGTGACACAGCTAAGGAAGCAAAGAGAAGGGAGAAAGGGAACGTGAAAGGGCTGTGAGGTTTTAGCGTCCCCCCACCAATTATGGAGGAATTTCCTTCCATTTTTGTAAAGATATGACAGAGGAACATCTTACGAATAACAACATTGTGGGAGTAATTTGGTTGCCTTTAGTAACACAGCATTTCAGTGGCTGGTCCATGTTAGAGAACATATTCTAGAGAAAACGAGAGTTTGCCATCAAGGCCGACAGCTGTATTATAAGGGGTTCTGTGCATCTGCTTCTCTAGGAGGAGCAGATACAACCTTCCGTTTGAACAAAGCCCTCTTGGTGGTCTAGGGTACCCCTTTCCAGCCATTTGCTTAGGTTCTTTATTGGACTTGGCACTGCACCCAAAATAGTGAGAAGGTAAGGCTCCGCCATTGCTCCGCTCACCCTCCCGCCCTGCCTCTCAGGCACACCCCTCTGCATACACAGCACCGTTGTTTCTTATCTGGGCTTTTGGTATTGGAGAGCTTACATCTGAGTTCTGGCTCTGCTAAGTGTATAAACTTGGGAAAGTTACTTGGCAATTGAGTATCCCTTTTTCATCTGTGCAAGGCTTGAACCCTCTCGTCCTCTCTCTAAGGATGGAGAGATAGAGACAAATTGCATGCTGACTTCATTGTGAGTATTGAACACAGAGACTTAGAATGATATCCAACAATTGCTTCATATTTCTGTGTAGCTTTAGTGCCTGGCATTTTCACGTTTCCATGGTTAGACGGTAACTTGTAACACAAACACAACTCACTATGATTAATCTATTTCCACTGTGCTTGGCAGGTAATTTCCAGTTTGGGGCCACAAATACTGGAATGAAAGCGTGTTGTATCTAAAGCGTGTTCTCCCCCTCTGTTCTACTTCTTTTCTTTAGAAGAATTATTGGAATAGTATTTCTAAGTAGAGTCATCGACCTTGAGAAATCTAAGTAAAAGTTTTATATTTGCATATTTCATTCAATGTACACACACAAAGTACACGAGAGAGAGAGAGAGAGAGAGAGAGAGAGAGAGAGAGAGAGAGAGAACACCTTTCTGTGCCTATAGCTTCTTCTATCCTTTGTCCTATTTCCTTGGAGAGATTTTGAGGCAGTAGGATTACACTATGCATACTATAAACACTTCATTCTGACAATTTATTTCACTATTAACTACCACTATTAAGAGACTTCTAGTTTTAAGTGGTCTAGTATATTAACATATTTAGTGTATATATCTAGTGTTACAATTTAGAAAGGTCTTGGCCAGTGTAACAAGGGAAAAACCCTGTTCAGATATGGTCTTGATTAAAAATTTTGTATTATGTCTTTTGTTTTAAATTTTAAATTACTTGTTAATTTAATCATTTCAGTTTGGGATTTTGGAGCAAATGGAACTGAACACTGGAAAGTTTCCTGATTTGACAAACCGTGTTATTGTTTTCCCTTTCTGTCTCAACAGATGAACATTCTGGACATGGTTACTTCCTCTCTACTGCTGAAGCTGTTAAAACATGGATGTCAGTTTTCACAAGACAAACATACCTGAGCAGGAAGCATGCTATTGTCTTGTTCTAAAGGTCAACAGAAGCTATGTTAATTAGCTTGTTAATTGTTAGTATATTAATTGCTTTCCTCCTGACGAGATATCTGAGAAAGCACCTTAAGGAAGGAGAATTATTTTGGCTCACAGGTTGAGGGTACCAGTAATCCTGGCAGAAAGGGTGCAGCATGGCAGAGTGAGCCCACACCTCCAACACGAGGGAAGGAGACAGAACGGGGGTGGTCATGGCTTGGAAATAAGGCTGTTCTTCAGGGCACTTCTCATCCTCACAGGCTGTTATAGACAATCAGACAGTTATATTTACAAAATGCCATATTATGAGGGCTCTTTGTAACAAATGTAGGATGTCTTCGCTTCTTCTTATCATGGCTGGCTGAAGGGAGGTAGAAGGAGGATCCAGAAAAGTTCAAGGCCAGCCTGGGCTACATGAGACCTACTTTCATAAAACCAGGTAGTCGCATCCACACACTGGAATGGAACACCGGTTATAATGATAAATGTGGTCAACTTTGGTGCTAGATGCTGGGTGTCTGGCATGAGCAATCTAATGTTTCAAGCCCAGCCATAAAGTCCAAACCCTTCCGGCACATTCACACGTACACAGCCTATGAGAGGAAGGAGGCACACTATCCGGAAAGGCCCACCCCCTTCTGAACCTACGATGATTTGCCTGAAGTAGAAATACTTTGACCCAGGGGGTTAGGATGATCGTCATTCTTTTTCCTTTAGACAAGCCTCTGGACTCATGAGTGAGGGAGTGTCTAGACTAAGTTCACAGACGTGGGAAGACTCATGCTAAGTGTGGTCAGCACTATCCCATGGGCTGGGGTTTCAGACTGCACACATAAAAATGAGAACGCAAACCCCTCCCTTCAGGGCTCGGGGAGCTTTGCTGCAGAGGAGGGCAGACTGACGGTAAGAGTCAGTGGGGATGGAGGCGACCACGGAAACTGTCTTCCAGACACAACAGGATGGATGTACATATGAACTCGTGGACACTGTGGCAACACGCACAGGCCCTGCGCAGGTGCAAGCCAGGTGCGGTCTCCTCGCTGAGAAGAGGTGGATATGATCTCCCACCCTAACAGAGAAGCTATCTCCAACTGACAGCCACTAGCAAAGGAAACTTAGTTTTCTCCAATGGAGTCTCACTGGGTATACAACCACACTTAAGGGCAGGCCCCATGCACAGCCACAGATGGCCAACAGAAGACAGACTTGGTGCTATTTTTAGGGATGCTTTGTCTCTTTAATGCTTTGTTTGGGCTTTTTTTTTTAAACCTTACTAGTATTTTGCTTTTCTGGTTTCCAATTTTATGTTTTTAAGTGTTTTATGTGCACGTATGTACGTATATGTGTGTATGTACGTATATGTGTATCTCCCTGTGTGTATTTCTCATGCTATTTCAAACAATAATTTTAAATAATAATTTAAAACAATAATTTTCAAGAGAAAATGAGAATGCTAGCAGAGCCCAAGCTTCGATCTCTCTTTGCCCCCTGACTGCAGATGCAATGTAACCAGTTACTGCAGACTCCTGTCACCTGTCATGGTGGACTGTCCCTCTGAACTATGAGCCAGAACAGACGATTCCTTCTTTAAGTGGCTTTTGCCACAGCAGTGTGGAAACTAACAGAACTCCTGATATCTTTTCT
The DNA here is from genome assembly GCF_000317375.1 of Microtus ochrogaster. Taxonomy (NCBI): domain Eukaryota; kingdom Metazoa; phylum Chordata; class Mammalia; order Rodentia; family Cricetidae; genus Microtus; species Microtus ochrogaster. The sequence continues at coordinate 58,612,607 of NC_022015.1, read as the reverse complement.
TACACATTTTGGTAAAAGTCCACAGGTGCGCTTGTAGCATCCAACATATCAGCTCCAAGGCTTCTTTGATTCTTGAGCATCTCTGCCTTCATCCAGCGGACCCCAGCGCCACACCGACTGGTACCTCACAGATGTGTTAGTTACCTTTTCTCTTGCTGTGATAAGTATAAACCCACAAGACAGCAGCTCAGGGAAGGAGTTTACTTTGGCCTCTGGTTCCAGAGGGAGTGTGCCCAGTGGGTTTGAACGGAGAAGGTCTGTTAACTACAGGCAACCATTTTATGACCAGAAGAGGACACGCTGAGCGTGATGGTGGTGGCGCATCCCTTTAATCCCAGCACTCGGGAGGCAGAGGCAGGCGGATCTCTGTGAATTCAAGGCCAGCCTGGTCTACAGAGTGAGTTCCAGGACAACCAGGACTGTTACACAGAGAAACCCTGTCTCCAAAAATAAAACAAAAAAACTATCAAATAAAAAATGACACACTGAATTCAGGGTCAGTAGGAAGGAAGCAGAGTAGACAGACAGTAGTAAAAAGAGCTTGACTCCTGAGGGCTTTTGTCAGGACCAATGGCACCTCTAGGTTATTCATTTGCATAAATGAACAATTCTTCTTTTGTGTATAAGCCAGTTTGCATATGAATTTACTTTTTTGTTTTGAGACTAACTCTCAATTTGTAGCCCAGATAGCTTCCAACCCAAGAGATTCTTGTGCCCTTGCTTCCTAAGTGCAGACATGCGCCACCATGCCAGCTCCAGCTTCACCTTTTTTAATTATTGAAAATAATTTTTTGTACAGTGCATTCTGATCACAGTTTCCCCTCCTTCATCCCCTCCCAGATCTTCTCCCTCTCCCTACCCATTCAACTCCACACCTTTTCTCTCTCTTTAAAAAGCAGACCAATAAACAAGCAAACAATCCAGAATAAAACAAAGAAACAGAAAAAAAGAGACAAAACATGAGAAACACATACACATGCTTGCATGAGTACACATTTAAGTACATGCACACACGCTCGCACACACACTACAAAACCCATAAAAACACAAAATTAGAAACATAATAGAAAAACAACAGAAAAAAAAGCCCCCAGAAGTATTATCAGTCAAAGTATCTCCAAAAATACCAGGGACTTTATTCTGTGCTGGTCTGAGGTCTTCGTTAAATGTGGTGTGCATACCCAGTGAGGAGCCACTGGAGAAAACTATTGTTTCTTTG
>NC_022015.1:58605089-58609808 GCF_000317375.1 Microtus ochrogaster | reverse complement strand
GGCTTCATGTGTCCTTCTTAGAGTCCTCCTTGATACCTAACTTCTCAGGGGTTGTGGGTTGTAGTCTGGTTACCCTTTGCTTTACATCTAGAATCCACTATGAGTGAGTACATACTGCATTTGTTTTTCTGAGTCTGGGTTACCTCACTCAGGATGGTTTTCTTCTAGTTCTATCCATTTGCCTGCCAGTTTCATGATGTCATTGTTTTTTACAGCTGAGTAATATTCCATTATGCAAATGTACCACATTTTCTTTATCCATTCTTCGGTTGAGGGGCATCAAGGTTGTTTCCAGGTTCTGGTTATTATGAATAATGCTGCTATGAACATAGTTGAGCAAGTGTCCTTGTGATATGATTAAACATCCTTTGGATATATGCCAGAGAGTGGTATTACTAGGTCTTGAGGTAGATTGATTCTCAGTTTTCTGAGAAGTCTCCATATTTATTTCCAAAGTGGCTGGACCAGTTTGCACTCCCACCAGCAGTAGAGGAGTGTTCCCCTGACACTACATCCTCTTCAGCTGTCCTTAGTGTTTTTATCTTAGCCCTTCTGACAGGTGTAAAATAGTATTTCAGAGACATTTTAATTTGCATTTCCTTGATGCCTAAGGATGTTGAACAATTCCTTAAATGTCTTTTGGCCAATTGAGATTCTTCTGTTGAAAAAAGCATGGGATAAAACCGGACTTGCTGAACATAGCGGACAATGAGGACTACTGAGAACTCAAGAACAATGGCAATGGATTTTTGATCCTACTGCACGTACTGGCTTTGGGGGAGCCTAGGCAGTTTGGATGTTCACCTTACTAAACCTGGATGGAGGTGGGCGGTCCTTGGACTTCCCACAGGTCAGGAACCCTGATTGCTCTTCAAGCTGATGAGAGAGAGGGACTTGATTGGGGGAGGGAGAGGGAAATGGGAGGCGGTGGCGGGGAGGAGGCAGAAATCCTTAATAAATAAATAAATTTAAAAAATAAAATGCAAAAAAAGAAAATTCTCTGTTTAGATCTGTACCCCATTTTTAATTGGATTATTTGATATTTTGATGTCTAGTTTCTTGAGTTCTTCATACATTTTGGAGATCAGCCCTCTATCAGATGTGAGGTTGGTGAAGATCTTTTCCCATTGGGTAGGCTGCATTCATTTAGTAACTGATGGAAACAGATGCAGAGATCCACAACCAAGCACCAGGCCGAGCTCTAGATGTCCAGTCAAAGGGAGGGAGGAGGGATGATGTGAGAGGGGGGTCAACATCATAATGGGGAAATCTACAGAGACAACTGGACAAAGCTTATGGAAACTCATGAACTTAGATTGACAGCTGTGGAGCCTATATGGGACCGAACTAGGCCCTTTGCATGTAGGAAACAGTTGTGTAGCTTGGTTTGAGGACCCCCGGACAGTGGGACCAGGATCTATTCTGCTGCCTGAGCTGACTTTTTGGAGCTCATTCCCAATGCTGGGATGCCTTGCTCAGCCTTGATGGAGTGGGGAGGGGCTTGGTCCTGCCTCAACTTAATATGACAGGCTTTGTTGGCCTGCCATATTTCAAAATTAATAAAATTAAAAATAGTATAAAAAAGAAAATACAATGCAATCCTAGACTTGAAAATTCCTTGCATATATCAATTTTCCCTCTTTTTGCCACTGTTTTCAGACTATTTTTCAGATAGGACAGAAGTGAGTTACCTCCACATAGATCAGTTCAGATTATAAACCTATAAAATCATAAAATATCATTAATTATTTAGATCACTAAGTTTGGGCAAGCTTGTAATACAGCAACAGCCATGTGACAAATATATGAGCTTGTGCATCTGGGAAACGTTTTGCTTTCTTGGTTGGTTGGTTGGTTGAAAGATGGGCATAATAGTAGGCTCCATTCAGTGACGCTAACTCACCACATGGTCTATGGAAGGATATTTAAAGGCTTAGGGAGCTGAGACTAATGGAGAATTGTTCGTGTATAATTATATATCTTGCCTCACCCCTTGTGTGCCATGGGGACTAGAGGGTAAGGATTTCACTGAAGCCCTGAGAACTGCATTTGTGGGGTGAGTCTCCGCAAACCTGAACAATTCCAAGCACGGTGTGGTGAGAAACACCACCACCAAGTTAGATTTCCTGATCTCAGTAGAGATGATGGAATACTGGCCAAGCACTCAAAATTTTCTTTGCCCATGGGAATCTCTAGTGGGGAGCGTCTCTGAGAATCCAGGACTGTCATTTATAAAGTCTACCTTGAATGACAGACTAGAAACCAGACGCGTCTCACCACAACTGAGAACCTCGCTTCTTCCTCTATCCCAACATTGGTATGAGTCAGGGTATATTTTACTGAGATATATCACAACCAATAGAAATTATTCTAAAATATAATTTCTCAAAGACTTTGGTCTAAAACAGTTAGGAATCTAAAGCCATGTAATACAAAAGCAAATCAGATACAGCTGAACTGTCTAGATCCTCAAGCTACTGCTTTATGAGGTTTTAACATAAACATCAAAGAAAATTGATACAAGTGTTTACTCAAAATTTACATAATTTATTCATTCTCAATTCATATTTGTTAAGGAAAGGAATACATATTTCTTGGAGTCTTTTAAAAAAATCAAGTGTACATAATTTCATATGACGGTCTAGTGAGGGGGTGTTTTTCTTAGGATGTCCACATATAGGTGAAGACATTGTAACTTAAAAGAAAAATAATAGATTGAAACAATTAAATTATTGAGTAAATAAAGCCCTGAGCAAGGATTGAACAGGGAAGGGAAGAGCCCATGAGATTCAGATTCTAATAGAGGCCACAGGAAGGACGGTGGTTTAGGAGCAAAGCCAAGGGTGATCAACACAGGAAAACCTGAACGCACCATTGCTTCAGCTGTTAACTGACCACATGTAGCTTTACGCACAGCCCGCCACAGAAGGGTATTTCCAGGACAGCCTCGGAAAGCATGTAGTGCGTCTGAAAAGCTGGAGATGGTCACTTTCTCTACAAATCCCTGTTCAGGTGACACTCCAAGGAAAGCAATAGGCAAAACTGTTACCCCACAAAACCAGAGCAAAACAACAACTAAACCAACAGCCAGTCAGAAATGGAATGTCTAGAAACAGAACTTAGGGACTGCTTTAGAATTTCCAAGGAAAGACCTTTGTTAACATTAACGGTAAGGAAAGACATGGGACACAAAATAAAAATAAAATAATAATAATAACATAATAATAAAAGTAGGACAGTGACTTTCATGTGAAGTTTGCTTTGGGCTGTGTCATGTAGATGTTCAGGCATCAGCCTCATTCCTTTTGTACACACACACACACACACACACACACACGCACATGCCATGCCACAGATGTGGAGGTCATATATATACACAAACATACCCACACCCATATGAAAATTTAAACCTTAAAGACATTTTCAAATTGCCTTTTTTTTAATATGCAGAGATATACCAATCATGGGTGCCCAGATCTAATGGATACATATACAATAAAACTCTTGCACCTAAGCTCAAGGAACGTTGTGGAAGAGGCGGTAGTAGGATGGCAAGAACCAGAGGACCAGGAAGTCTGCTGTGAGATTGTGTCTCCTGGAAATGACTGGGAAGCTACATCTGTGATAATTCAACAATGTGGTTGTCTTAACAAGACCTGAACAAGGTCAACACCAAGTAGACTTGCTAACACAGAAGGGCGAAATCTCATGGTCACCAGTCCTCAATCTGCAGACAAGTAATGACTTCTGAGAGGAGAGTTAGCCTCTCCCATTGGTGAGTCCCCTAACTGATTATCCAGTACAAAGTGGTCAACTTTGAAATCATATAAACACAAGCAATGCTTAAGAGACTCAGGAAGTCATACTTATATATTTATGTTTATACATAAGTAACAATAATATTCAAAGAAAAAGAAGCCATTGATTTAAGAGAGAGAGAGAAAATGGGGGCCATGGGAGGGGTTGAAGGTTGAAAATCCTCAAGGGGTTGGAGGAAAGAAAAGGAAGAACAGAAGTAATATAATTATTGTATTTTAATTAAAAATTTTAAAATTATCATTATTTACATTTTAGCCAATCACACTAAAGTTGTAAAATGTTAGACTAATGAGTATAATTTTATTCTCAATGTGTAAAGACGTTCAGAGTCAATCACATACAAAACACCTGTCTCATACAAGGTCCTGTGGGAGTGGGAAAATTCTACCCTTTCTCTGCCTTCCAGGAGTCCAAGGAGGGAGCTAAAACATAAGCTCTAGTCTACACAGTTCAAAAATGAAAACATGTACACATTTCTTGAGTGGGGCAGAGAGAGACAGAGAGAAAAACATTTTGTGCGCTAAGGAAAGGCAGATCACAATCAGTTGGAGGAAAATTAAAAAGAAAGTATCTCCTAGGACAGGTAAGGATTGAATCATAGAGAGACTTTGATTTGAGGTTCCAGGAAGATTTGAGGTTCCAGAAATAAGGCATTGTGGGTGGAGGGAACCGTATAAAACACACGAGGATCAGTGAACACTTTGACCGTGCTGAATTTGAGCTCTGCACAGGAGCTTCTGGGACTGAAAGCCTATGCAGCATGTTTAGGCTGGAAGTTTCTTTAGGAACAGGACTAGGACCGCTGCTGCATCATCGACTAATGATGCCTGGATGCTGTGCTGCTGATACATCAGCTGATAATGTCTGGATGCTGTGCTGCTGATACATCAGCTGATAATG
>NC_022015.1:58602699-58604551 GCF_000317375.1 Microtus ochrogaster | reverse complement strand
TGCTGCTGATACATCAGCTGATAATGCCTGGTGCTGTGCTGCTGATACATCAGCTGATAATGCCTGGGTGCGGAGCTGCCTTCACTTCAGGGCCAGCGGGTGGTATGTTGGGGGATTACACTGACACATATTTATCAAGTATTCATTGCACACTGCACATAGCAGTGCCCGATGAGGATGACAAGCACCCTTCCTTTACTACTCATATTTTAGCTAGGTAAATTAATGCTTAAGGAGGTCAGCCGGTGGAGCTAAAGACTTACATAGTTAAACTAGAGTTTGAACCTTGGGTCCCCAAACCTGGATTTCCCCTACACATATCTCTTGCACCTCCCCAGGAAGAACAAGTGTGAAGTTAATCCTTGACCAGTCAAGATACCACTGGGCATATGCAAGTGGCAAAAGTCCACCTTGTAGTCCCATCCAGGGAACCAGGGCACATTAAAAGCTGTAATAAATACAGGTTTGTTGTCTTTGCTCACTTCCTTCTGAACAAAGCAGGCAGCCCTGTCCACACTGGTTAATCTCTCTGGGCTCCTTGCATAGGGAATGATGTCATTAATAGTGCCCTTTTCAGAGGATTTTGAGAGGAGTCACTCCAATGGTGCGTATAAAATGCTCAACAGTATCAGGCATAAAGTAAGTATTTGGTAAATGCCAGGGGTTAATGGGAAAGGTCGCAATGTAAAGCAGTTAGCATACTGTATGCACTGTCTTATAGTCTCTCTTAGGATTTTAGAATATCAGATCTAGACAGTTCTTTTCTATTTGATCACCTAGAAAACAGCCCCAGTAAGGGCCAAAATCGGCAGTATTTTGTCAGAATCCATTACACCACTGATTCCTAATAAAGCAAACAAACTACTCAACACTGATTGGCAGTCAGGATTCGGCCTGCCAGTTATGCACCTGAGAGGTGGAGTCCAGCATAAGCAGTTCTGTATAACCAGAAAGACTTTCCCATCTGCCCTGATCTCTGGTATTGGGAGGGTCTGCTTCCCCAACAGGAATCTTGGGCCATGGCATAGAAGCAGTGAGAGACCTACCTGGCTGCAAAGGCATCTAAATACACCTCAGAGGTTTCCAATAAAGAGTTACATGTTTGTGCTGCAAAAACATTCTGTTTCGTGCAGGCAGATGATGATAAAAAAAGATGCACCCGTGGAATGTAAAAAAAGATGCACCCGTGGAATGTTACTTTAACTATGTAAAGATGTGTTACATTTACATTGTGGAATATTTAACTGTGTAAAGACAAGTTACATTTCTTTATGTTGCATTTGTTTAATTATGCAAAGATGTGTTGCTATTTTATCTTGCTTGCCTAAGGCATCTGATGGGTCTAATAAAAAGTTGAACAGCAAATAGCTAGGCAGTAGAGAGATAGGCGGGGCTGGCAAACAGAGAAAATAAGTAGGAGGAGGAATCTAGGCTTGAGAGAGGAGACACCAGAGGCCAGGCAGTCACCAACTAGCCAGCCAGACATGGAGGAAGCAGGAAAGTAGGATTTGCAGAATGAAAGAAAGGTAAAAAAAGCCCTAAGGCAAAACATAGATGAAGAGAGACAGGTTACTTTAAGTTTAAAAAGTTAGCCAGAAACAAGACTAAACTAAAGTTGAGCATGCATAACTAGTAATAAGTCTCCACGTCATGATTTGGGGGTTGGTGGTCCGAGAAAGCCTGCTACACATGCATAATTTAAATATCACCTTTACACTCTTACATCCCATTAACTCCAAATTCTGCTCAGTGTAAACACCAGGTAAAGAGCTTGCTTCGGGCCCTCCAACATACAGCTGTCACAGGAGCTAATGTGCACATCTGGGTAGTTCTCAGGTCACAGGAGCTAATG
>NC_022015.1:58580219-58602254 GCF_000317375.1 Microtus ochrogaster | reverse complement strand
GAATGATGTGCACATCTGGGCAGTTTGCAGGTCAGTAAACCTACTGAGCTTCATGGTGCAGCATACAGACCAGGCTTAGCACCTTTAGGTAATCTGAGCACAATGAAACCTGAAAGATCTTCCAGAATGCCTGTCATCAAATGCCCTCACCGTTGACATCACTGTATTCCAGGTGTAGACACGGAGCTACAAGAAGGTTCACTGTAAAACCTAAAAGCTAGAGAAGTTGGCTAAGCGTGGGAGACAGGGCACTGTAGCTACCCATCTGAAGTCCCTGAAGGCACAACACACCAGCATGTCATCTTCCCTTAAGGTGATACCACTGAAAAACAACAACAAAACCCTACAATGTTTTGTTTTAAGGAGAGATGTAGTTGAAAGAGAAAACACCAGTAAACATAGTGACATTACAGGTTAAAACAAATGCCTTGTGGCTCAGACCTTTAAAAAGAAAAGCCTTGAAACAAATGCCTTCTCCTGCAGTTGTGCATTTAATGTGTGCTTAACTGCTTCCTCTTGATTAGTGCTCCAGGGGCTGCCAGGATTCTAGGAAGCTGTGAAACACATCAGTTATGACTTTGTTTACACAAAACCATCTGGAGCTTCCAGCCCCCAGAGAAAATGATGGCGAGAAATAACTCTATGGCAATCTGTTTCAGTAACTGGAAATTTCCACGTCTCCCCGTGGAAAGCCAGGGGAAAACAAGCGGGGTCTCAGGCCAGGATCCCAGGGCTGGCTTTCTAAAGTGCGGCTGTGCTTGTCCGGATGGAGTCTTGAGAGCACAGAGGCTCTCAGTCGTGCACAATCCTGATGGAAATTCCGGGTCATCATCCACAGCATTTGAAAAGTGCAAAGGGCAAGTTCTTCAGGCCAAGGGACCTTCACTCAGTGTCCAGAGCCTCTAAAAGATGTCCCAATCAGATGATCCCAACATCCAAGGCCACAGGTCCAGATCTGAGAAAAGCAGACAACAAACAGGAAAATAAGGAAATCACTGTTCTGATTAGAGCATATGTAACTTCTCAAAATAGGCTGGAGGAAGAAAGAACTAAAAAAAAAAAAAAAAAAAGTCATTCATGCCCTTCTCTCTACCGTGGATTGCTCCAATCTAATTTTCTTCCCAGCAATATTACAAAAGACCCCTCTCCCCCTGCCAGTTCTATGGCCACAGACACTTGCACTATGACGAAACATTTCATAGCGTGTCCGATGCCCCGGAGCTGGAGATCCAGGCGGTTGTGAGTTGCTCAACATAGATGCTGGGAATTGAACTTAGGTCCTCTGCAAGAGTCACAAGCTCTCTTAACCACCGACCCATTCCCAGGTCCTTTACTTCTGTTTTTAAAGCCTCTGGCAGTTACAACAAGTTGACTTACCCCACTCACTAGGCCAAAGTACTTGGCCAGGGCTGCTCCCTCGTCTCTTGGTTAATTTGCTCAATCTACTTGGATAGCCTACAGCACCCATTGTCTAACCGAGTGACAATCTAGATGTTGCCATGAGCTTATAGATGTAATTAACTTACAGTACCTATTCACCTTCAATCAGATGATATCCCAAAGTGTAGATTCCTTTCAATCAAGGGAGGACTTGAGAATAAGCCCAATTCCCTGTGATGAAAAAACTCTGCCTGGAGATTGTAACGTGGAAAGTCTGCCTCAGTTTCCAGCCTGCTGGCCTACTCCACAAAGCAGAGCCTCACCCTTCCCACGATCAGAGGTGCCAATCCTTTAAAACGAATCTACCTGTCTTTCCCTCTGTGACTCCCCTGCCCCCACCCCAGGCTCTGTTTCTCTGGAGAGACCCTGGCCCCCAACAACAGGGACCAGATTTCCTGGTTATCTTCTCCCTTCCGCCCTAGTCACCTCATTTTTCATGTCAGATAAGAAGAAGGACTGAGGTTTTTCTGGTCATAGGGATAAATGCTTGTTGCAAGATACTCACGGTACTGTTGACTCAACTAGGAAGTTTTAATACTGCACTCCAAGTGGGCATGGGAGAGGGTGAGGCGTTCAGGAGACAGAACAAGTCTTTATGTGTCCTTTGGGTTCTCAAATCTTTGTTTCTGTCCAATGACGCATGCCTTAAGGCTTGGTGTTGGTATTTCACCTCTAGCCCAGACACTAACTGCAGATGGATCCCCTGTGGGTGCATCTGATTTGGCTAATTTGGCATTTAAAATCTTTTCCTCTAGTATTTAATAACCAGCAGACATTACCTAAGCATGTATGTTTTTTTCTGCTTGGCAATGACAAGTCAGAGCGGAGCTAGCAGGCTGTGCTCTCCATTTGACCGCCATCCCCACTCCCTCTCTAGTCACCTCTGCCTGCCTTCCGTTTTACCACCTGCTGGCTGGAAATCAGAGCTTCTCACCTCTGCCCTCAGCCTATCCCATTTCGTCCATCCTGAGGAGTCGAAGGAGTCACTTACAGAAAGACACTGAGCCTATAGGACCTACACAAGCAGGTGCCTCTGGGTCAAGGATACCCCTTTTCCTTGGGATTTTCATTTCTGAAGAAACAGATATTTTCATCAGGCTTGCCAGGGCTGATGGGAAACTCTTGAGTCAGGCATATCGAATTGCTGACTCAGAGTTCAGTGTAATCAAACTTCATTACGGACCCGACCTATGCTGCATGTCTTCTCCTTGGCTCTGTACCCAGACTGTGGGCCCATAGACACGACTTTCAGACCAGTTGTTGGTAGACATGGGCAAAGGGCTGAAGACTTATGTAAGTCTCTTTCATCCCATTTGTATTGATGACTGCCATCTCTTATGGTTGAGCCAAAGGCTTTCTAGGGTTGTTTCCACAACTGGTAGCTTTGGAATTGTGGTGCTACCCACAGCAGAGTTCTAAAATGAGAGGCTTGAATATTCCCGAGTTTCTGACACAAAGGTATTTCGAAGTCTGATTCTCCTGTATCACTTTGGTCAACTCAAGTGCCACACCACATCGCTGCTAGACCACAAAAGAAGTGGTTTTCCACCAAGCTAGACTCCCCGTTGTCCCACATGACCCAAGCCTATCTGATCCCAGAAGTACTGCTTCCCAAGCCCTACGCCTTCCATTAAACCAACTTGCAGTAGCACAACACCCTGCCTTCTGACATCCCCAGGCCGTCCCTTCTCTGTCACCAATACCAGCTGGGAGCCTGTCACCCTCATCAAGAGGCTTCATTACCCCTGCGCTGCTCCCAGCTCAGCCCCACAACATAGTTCTTAATCCCTGTTGGTTGCAAAACCCTCAGCCAATTGTACCACAGCTGAGTTACTGTCTCACTAGTGAAGTTTGACTATGTTTCTAGCTTCACCGGTACAGACTTGCCATGTAGTACCAGCTAGGAGAATTTAGGGATGCAGACCAAGAATGGCGTGACTGTTTATGGCCTGAAATGGATGCCACCTTTGCCCTCCATCGAAGACATGGAGTGAAGCCAACTGCAAGAATAAGCTTGGTAGAAATGCTACCAATTAAAGAATCTTCTGTGTACACCGATCCTGTTCAACTTCCATGAACTAATTAGCACAACCAGATACAACTGCCCCGTCTGTATCTCCGTATTCCACACCCACTGGGTCCACCAACAATGGGTTGAAAATATTTGAAAATAACAAAACAAAAAACCATCTGCAGTAAATGTTTGTGGATAATTTTTCTTTTCCTAGTTTTTAAGTATTAAAATGGCAGTTTACTATTTCACAAGTAAAGCATACAGTTTTATAATGATTCTTCTCTGAGCAAATGGTTTTCTCAAGATCCAGGGGCGTGCTGGCCAGTCTTATGCCAACGTGACTCACAAACTACAGTTACTTGGAAGGAGGGAATCTTAATGAGAAAATATGTCCATAAGATCCAGCTGTAGGACATTTTCTTAATTAGTTATTGATGAGGGTGGGCCTAGACCATTGTGAGCCCAGCCCACCCCAAGCTGGCGGTCCTGGATTCTAGAAAAGAGCAGGCTGAACAAGCCATGAGGAGCAGGTCAGTATGCAGCACCCCTCCGTGGTCTCAGCATCAGCGTCTGCCTCCAGATTCCTGTCCTGATGTCCTTCTATAGTGAACTGTGATATAGTAGCATAAGCAGAATAAACCCTTTCCTTCCCAGCTTGCTGTTTGGTCGTGATGTTTTGTCACGGCCATGGTAATCCTGACTAAGACAAGGAGTAAAATCAAGAGTCCACTGCTAACGCCACACTTTAAGCCACCGACCACATTTTCCATCTCACATCTACCCACGGAGGTGACAGAGGATGGCACATCCTTGAATCTGGCAACACTGCGATCACATTGACAGGGCGTCTGGGGATGACTGGGAGAACAGACAGTAGGCACCACTGGGTGCCCGGGAAGCTATTTTCACACTGCAGTCTATCCGAAGATTCCAGCACACCCAGAGACAGAGCTGCTGAGCGGTGGGATGGGAGAGCATGTGTGTACCCACCCTGGCACCGCCACATAGTGTGCTTCCCAGAATGCATTTCACGGAAAGCATCTATGGAGAGTATGGGAGCAGGGACTTTTACTGGGTTAGCCTGTCTTGGTGGTATGAGATTGCTAAAACGATGTAGGACAGGACCCTTAAACTGAGGGCTTTAAAATATGAAAGAACAAAACTACGTGTTTTATAACACAGGAAATAAGAATATCTGTTAGAAAAAGAAGACCGAGTTTCCCAGAGCCTTCATGATTGGAGGCTCAAAATTAGATGCTTTAAACTCCCCTAACCAGGGGAAGCAATTGTTATCCATCCAGGCCAGGTGGAGGGGTCCCTGAAAGTTGCTGGAGTCCCTAGGACCTGCCCCACTTTCTGCCTAAAACCTGTGGTCCATCTGAGAGCTGGGTGGACAGTCACAGCACCCTACTTCTGCACGAGAGAGGCCTCCAGAGGGCAGAGAAGCAAAACAAAACAGAAACAGTGCCAACCTGGAAGCTATGAAGCTGGGGCACCCAACCACGCCTCTAGTGTCCCTCACCTTCCTTGTGGCTCCTTTCCTATCGCTTTCTCAATGAGTCGGAAAAACAGGCTTCTGGTAGGCTAGAGATAGCCTAGAGCAGACATTTACAGACCTTTTGTTACCATTTGAAGGAGAAATGTCCTTCACAGGCTCATGTGTTTGAATTCGTGGTCCCCAGCCTCCGATGCCATTTGGGAGGGCGCAGACCCTCCACGAGGTGAAAGTTAGCCGAAGGAAGTAGGTTACTGGGGTTTGACCTTGAGGTTAATAGCTTGTTCCTACTTCCTGTCACTCAGGTACTTCCTGTGGAACTGAGAAGTGAGCAAGCCGTTGTCACACATGCTCCCACTGCCATGGAGGTACCTGCTGCCGTGCCTTCCTCTCCAAGATGGACTTCAGCCCCTCAGCCCATGGTCCCAAATACACCTCTCTCTTAAGCTGCTTCTTGTCTGACGTTTGGTTGCTGCACTGAGAAAAGTAACTAAGACATGCCTGTTGTCATTGTAAACAACACAATGTCGCTACTATTTGCAAAGCATTTGCACTGCAACAGAGAGTTTAAGTAATCAAAACGATTTCAAGCCTGCGTGCAGGTGTAGATCTGCAAATACTGGGCCATTTTACCAAAAAGTTATGAAGATTCACTAATGTAAGTCAGGCAAGAACCAATTCCCATGAATACTGGGGGACAATTGAATTCACCAATTCAAAAGAAAAAAAAAAGGAGATGAGAAAGAAAGCAAAACCATGTTTGCTCATACTTCTGTTCACTCCTGCATTGCGGTGGTGGAATTTACTGTCTGCAAAGATCCCAGAGATGTCTAGCTTCAGTATTACTCCTCCCTTTCCACCTTCAAAAATATGCCTTATGGATTCTTTGAGAGTTTCATAAATGCACAGAATGGATTTTGATTATATTCATCTCCCCGTACTGCCCAATATCCACCCCTAGTCCCCAAGCCCTCCTCACTCTGTGTCTTCATGTGTGTTGCCCATTTACTCAGGATAAGGAACCATCCATACCAGGGTCCACACCCTTAAAGAAAACAGAATTTTCCCTCCCCCAGAAGACGTTGACTGTCAGTAACTTCTCAGATAGGTGTGGGGGCTCATGAGCCACTCCCTGCTCCATGCTGGGATGTTGTGAATGCTCCCTCTGGTGTGGGTCATGTGCAGGTAGCCACAGCTGCTGTGGACTCATGAATACAGCAGTCCCACCGATGTCCAGAAGACACGGTTTGGGGTCTGACCTTCCCAACCTCTCTGTCTTACAATCTGTTTCTTCCTCCTACATGGTCTCTCTACTGGCTGGTTTTATGTCAGCCTGATAATCAAATTAGGGTTGTCTGGAAGGAAAGAATCTTAATTGGGAAAATGCATCCATAAGATCCAGCTGTAAGGCATTTTCTTAATTAGAAATCAACAAAGGAGGTGCCATCCCTGGACTGGTGGTCCTGGGTTCTATAAGAAAGCAGATTGAGAAAGCCATAGGGAGCAGGTCATGGAGCAGCACCCTCCATGGCCTCTGCATCAACTCCTGCCTCCAGGTTCCTGGGCTGTTTGAGTTCCTACCTGTCTTAATTAGATTTTCTATTACTGTGATGAAACACCATAAGCAAAAAGCCAGTTGGAGGGGAAAGGGTTTTTTTTGGCTTACATTTCAGCATTGCTGGTCATCACTGAAGGAAGTCAGGACAGGAACTCAAACAGGGTAAAATCCCGAGACGGGAGCTGATGCAGAAGCTATGGGCGGAGGGCGGCGGGGACTGCTTACTGCTTCCCATGGCCTGCTCAGTCTACCTTCATATAAAGCTCAAGACCAACAGCTTAGGGATGGCATCACCCACCATGGGCTGTACCTTCCCCCATTGATTACTAAATGAGAAAATGCCTTACAGTCATGGAAGCATTTCCCAGCAGAGGCTCCTCTCTCTGAAGACTCTAGATTTGTCAGTGTGACACACAAAACCACCCAGGCCACTGTCCTGACTTCCTTTGATGCTGAACAGGAATATGAAAGTGTAAGCAGAATAAACCCTTTTCTCCCCAACTTGCTTTTTGGTGGTGGTGTTTCATTGCGGCAGTAGAAACCCTGACTAAGACAGTCCATAAACTTAAAGGAGCTGGGGTGTGATCTAGATGACCTACTGTAGCTGAGCTCTCCACGGACAATTATTCTCTAATCTCTGAGCACTGGTGCGTGTCTGAGCTAACCATGGTCCACTGTATAAAGAAACTTCATGGTGAGGTCTGGGAGCCGCACTAATCTATGAACTTCAAGATACAAATTCAGAGAGCAGACTGATACAATTGTCCTCTTAGCAAAATCATTGTAGTAGGCTGGCCCTCAGAGCCTACAAACTCTCCAATCCCAGATTCTGGCCTCAGATACAGTAGCAGCCATGCAGTTCCTCCAGTGAAGCAGGCCTTAAATTCAATCAGAATGTGATGACCTTATTGCCACTACGGCACCCATGGGTGCATCTTGCCATATCGGTCATTGTAGCTCACAGAATTCTAAGCTGGGTCAGATGCTGGTGGCTCACCCCACCTGCAGCCTGCATTGTATCTGTGGTACTATGAATGTTAACCAGCAGGCAAGGAGCTTCTGGTTGGTACTGACTTAATATTTCTGAGTCCTGTGTCTTCCGTAAGCTTGTCTTGTTTGGGGAGTCTCCAGGATATCCTTGTGAGCAGCACCTGGAGGGGAGCTGCCTTACATCTTCCCCTGGACTTTTTGTTTGGCAGCCTATGGCTTCTGGGAGGACCATTATCATTAACCTCTACTTAGAGTAACTCTAAGTTAATTCCTTAATATGAATATATAGATCATATGAATACATAGATTAGGTGAAAATTAAATATGGCCTGTATAATAGTGGGCTCCCGGTGGCTTTTTTGAACATCCTTTTTGACTGACACTTCGCACCTGCCTGTCCTGGAGTAGAACATAAGGCTTGGTGGTTTAATTTACAGTACTGGGTAACGAGCTGATGTCAGTCATGAAGAGAACAAAGCACATGTGTGCATGCTGAGTTGCTGTTACCATCAATGTTTTCTAGTTTCATTTCTTCCTTAGCCTCTAGTTGCTTTGCTTCTTTCCCCATCAGATTGTCTTCCAAGACTTGACACTCAGCTGGCTGAATTGTCCTGCACGGCTCCTGTTGCTTCTTTGACGGTGGGGTTTTTACTGACTCCATCCTGAGCATCCTGACCTTGGCAAGGGCTTCAAGTGATGTGGGAGTGTCATATATCAATCTGTTGATTTCATTGGTTAAGTAATAAACAAACTGCTTGGTCTCATAGCTTAGAACATAGGTGGGTGGAGTAAACAGAACAGAATGCTGGGAGGAAGAGGAAGTGAGGTAAGACGCCTCAGAGAGAGACGCCATCCTCCCCTCTCCCAGGCAGACACACGCGATGAAGCTCTGACCCAGGATGGATGTAGGCTAGAATCTTCCCGGTAAGACCGGTGCTCACAGATTATTAGAGCTGGATTGATCGGGATATCAGAATCAGCCAGTAAGGGCTAGAGCTAATGGGCCAAGCAGTGTTTAAATGAATACAATTTGTGTGTTGTTATTTCGGGGCATAAGCTAGCCAGGTGGTCGGGGTGCTAGGGACGCAGCCCCGCCGCTCTAATTACTATGTTCAAGGGTCAATCCCATAACACAGCCATAGCCAAAATCTTCTTCAAAGAGATTTTTGTTTAAAAGGAGCCCAGTGGTTAACTCAGAGGAACTTTTCTGGAGTTCTGCCATTTTCAGCGGCAGCCTCCCTACTGCCAGAGGTCAATGTTGCTGTTCTCCAGGGGCCTTAGGCAACCAGAAACCAAAATTTTGGCTTTTGGGTTAGATTCTTACAAAGTTCTGACGTGGCCCTCTGGGGCACCTGCGATCTAGTCCTCAGGCTGGTGGTGGGTGGACAGCTGCTAGTTACCAGTTCACAACCAGCTGAGGATTGATATTTGAAACTAAAACTCGGAAACTTTTATAAAAATTATTTGGTTATTTTCTTTTTTTTTTCTTTTTGTTTTGTTTTTTTGTTTTTCGAGACAGGGTTTCTCTGTGGCTTTGGAGCCTGTCCTGGAACTCACTCTGTAGACCAGGCTGGCCTCGAACTCACAGAGATCCGCCTGCCTCTGCCTCCCGAGTGCTGGGATTAAAGGCGTGCGCCACCATCGCCCGGCATTTTGTTATTTTCTGTTATTGAAATGTGTTATATTTGTTGTCTGTAATGAACATTGGGGGGAGGGGGGAGGATAACTTAGTGAAATAGTAGCTGCACAAGTGTGAGGACCTGAGCTAGCTCCCTGGCATCTGTGTAAGAAACCGAGTGTAGTAGCACATGCTTGGGTGATAAATGCATCCTTGAGCTTCAGTGGCCAGCCTCAGTTCCCAGTTGGATACTCTGTGTGGTATATGGTTCCCAAGGAGTGGTGCCCGATGTTGATATCTGTATTCTACACACAGGCATACACATGTGGCCCAGTCACGCATGAACATGTATGTACACACACACACACCTGCACATATACACAGATAAAATACAAATAAAAGTTGGGACTACTGTGTCCTTGTGTTTTTTCGTTACATACAGACCTCAGACTTACTATGTAGCCCCAGCTGATCTCAAACTATAAATTCTCCTGCCTCAGCCTCCAGAGCCTGGGGATTAAAGACATGCATCACTATACTTTGCTTTCCATTGCAGTTTTTAAGAATTCATTTACATGTTGGGTGGTGGTGGAACACACTTTTAATTGCAGCACTTGGAAGGCAGAGGCAGGTGAATCTCTGTGAGTTCAGGGCAGCCTGATCTGCAGAGCTAGTTCCAGGACAGGCTCCAAAGCTACAGAGAAAGCCTGTCCTGAAAAACACACACACACACACACACACACACACACACACATATATATATTTACAGTGTATATTATGAAAGTATCAACAAACAACACTTTGAAAATTGAACACACAAAAGTGACACACACAAAACCTGGTTCTTGCCCTGAGTTTGGGAAACATGGTTCTCAAGATCTGAAGACTTGTTCCAAACTTTTTCCTCCTTCAACCCCCTTTTTCACCATGAAATTTTTATGCAATTCTCTGTGTGTGTATGTCTGTGTGTGTGTGGGGGGGTGGGGTGATAACTACAGAAATCAAGCAATTACTTATAATAAATAACAAACTTTTTTAAAAAGCAATTCTTTGTGCATGTGTGATTTTTACCATTCATTAAAGATGAAAGAAAATTTGTAAACTAGTGACTTGATTGTATTTATAATTATCAATGTGGAGAACATCAACACATAAATATACAGTACAAATTAGCAGAAGTATATTTAGGGACATTTCAGAAATTGTTGGAAATTCTGTCCTAATAGCAAACCAAAATTCATTTAACAATGTTTTAATGAAATGCAAGCCAAGAATGAAAAGTTTTAAAAAATAAAATCTCTAATGCAACTAAATATGAAGTTATGAGTTTGATACATGCTGAGGAATGATGGTAGGAAAATATTAAAAGTGTTTTGTGTGGTGTACTGGTACACACCTCTAATTCCAGCACTTGAGAAGCAGAGACAGGTATAGCTCAGGGAGAGCCTAGCTAGCCAGGACTGCATAGTGAGTTCCAGGACAACTATCACTAAATAGTGAGACCCTGACTTGAAAAAAAAAAACAAAACACAAAGTAAGAGCTCCAGGAGTCCAGTCAAAGAGAGGGAGGACAGATTATATGAGCAAGAGGGGTCAAGATCATGACCGGAAATCTACAGAGACAGCAGAACCAAGCTCATGGGAAACCACAAACCCTCAACTGACAGCTGTGGAGCCTGCATGGGACTGAACCAGGCCCTCTGGATGGGGTGACAGTTGTGTAGCTTGGTCTGTTTGGGGAGCCCCTGGCAGTGGGATCAGATCTATCCCAGGTGCATGAGCTGACTTTTTGGAGCTCGTTTCCTATGGTGGGATGCCTTGCTCAGCCTTGATGCAGGGAGGAGGGGCTTGGCCCTGCCTCAAATCAATGTGCCAGACTTTGTTGATTCTCCATGGGAGGCCTTACCATTTCTGAGGAGTGGATGGGGGGTGGATTGGGGGAAGACAGGGCAGGTGGTGGGGGGGGCAGAGGGAGGAGAAGAAGGAGGAAGTGAAAGGAAGAGTAGGAGGGGACCTGTGATTGGTATGTAAAATGAATACAAAATTTAAAAAGTTATTTTTTCATAATTAAAGCATTATATTTCAGTAGGATAATAAAGTTTTGTATGTACAAGAAAAACCCTGCAAATCATAGCACACAGTAGTCTCAGATCAGACCGAAGGTGTTTCCGCAGCATCCCTTGGTGTTGCACTGTATAACAGCATGCACAGTGCCAAGTGTGCTGCATGTTCAGAACCATGGGTAAGCACCCACAAACACCCCAGGTTCACTATAATTTTATTTTGAATTGATTATTGGTCATTGCGTGTTCAGACACCATTGGCCAAGCTTTTTGGAATCCCCATTCATTTAAGCTACCCATTATGGGTAGAAGTCCAGCCAGCAACTCCTAAATAAATACACAATATTACTTACAAATGCTCGGCCAATAGCTCTTCCATTTTAAGTTAACCTGTATCCCTTATATATGCTATGCCACGTGGCGGTAACTTTTCTCAGTACAAGGTGCCCATCTGGCTCTCTCTGCATCTGGCTGGCGACTCCTCTGACTCCACCATTCCCCTTCCCATCATGCCGAGTCTGGTCGCCCCACCTGTACTTCCTGCCTGGCTACAGGACAAATCTTTACAGTGTACAAGAGGATTATTCCACAGAAGCTCATAGTTCAATAAATTCTATCAATCTAGTCTCTGTGACAGGTAACTGCCATGGGACTGTAATCTGACTTTGTGTCTGGTCTAATACATGAATGACAACCCAGTCAATTCTTTAGATGAAGACTTGTTCTTCACTCCTATGGCTGATACTATCTAGATGGCTAGTTTTTATTAAACTCTTTTGTCATGAAAGGCTCACAAGTTTCAGAGTCCAACAGACCTATAAATCTGCAGTTGAGTCTATGTTGTGTGACTTTGGGAGATCACATGGCTTTTCTGAACCCCAATTCCTTCATGGGCTAAATAAAAGTACCATTCCCCTGCCTTAGGCAAAACTCATAATTAAGAGAATAGGTGTTTAGAAGGGATTTATCAAAGTACAATGCAGTAGGATCTCCTGCAACAACAGTAATGTTGATATCTGCAGTGTCCGATATTGTAGCCTCTAGAATATATATATGAAAGTAAATATATTATCTGTCTGCACTGTCTGAGTTGGGCTTAAAATGATGGCCTCTAGTTTCACTCTTCCCCCTGAAAACGACATTTCATCTTCCTTGAAGGTTAAATATTGCTCTGTTTTGAACACACATCACATTCTTTTTACCCATCCATCTGTTGATGGATATCTGGGCTGATTCCATAACTTGACTATTGTGAACAGTCAAGCTGTTCTCTCTGGAGAGACTATGGGGTTCTCAGGCCCCAGGCCAGAAACTCAGTTTGTAAGATCTGTGTGAAAGGCAGGACATAAGACTTTAGCGAGCTTCACCTGCACAGTGGTCTGAGGTCATGGGTTTACCGAAAGTTCTGTTGAGCAAACTCAGTATTGCCTTTCTTTACTCTTCTGCTCCCTTCCTATCTACTTTTTTTTTTTTTAAATCTCTTGCCTGCCTCTCTGCCTCTTTCTCTTTTCTCTCTTCTGTCTCCTTTATTATCTCTCCGTTTTCCCTCTCTCTTCCCTTCGCCCTGCCCCCCCTTTACCAGTCTCTGCTCTCCTTTTCTTCTTTCCTCCCTCCTCCTCCTCCTCCTCCTCCTCCTCCTCCTCCTCCTCCTCACACTTCTCCTTTTCTTCTTCTGAGGCTAAGTTTCACTGCCTTTGACAGCACGACCCTCCAGTCTCCACCTCCCCCTGTGCTGAGATATCTTATTTTCTTTCGACAGCACTTCCTTGAACTCTACAGTTAGAGGTTTTGTGATCAGCTCTGATAATGCCCACAAAGGACAGGGGACAAAACACAGGGTACTTCAACAGATGAGGACATGGGTGACATCACTATCAGTGCAGGATGACAACCCCTTCTCCCCCTGGCTGGTGCTGCCTACTCCAAATAAAATAGTCAGAGAGGCCATTTCCTTTTTGACAGACAAAGCTAGAGTAGATGTGGAAAGAAGTTCACTGGGTGTCGCCTCGGTGCCACCGAGGAAAGCAACAGACAGGCTGGGGTTTTTGGCGACTGGCTGCTTCCAGTGAGGAACAGACAGACTACAGACGGACATAAGAGAAGTTCCATTTAAGACTAGAGGCTGCAGGCAGCCCCAGCCCTGTCTGATTCAAAAGGATAGGAGCAGATAGAAGGTCCAGGCTAAGCCGATGCTCACAAGGACCTCCCCAAACTGAGAAGGTTCTCAAGTCTCTCTACTCCACACCCAGACAGAAGAGATGGACCCAAAAGACAGCACTCTGGGGGCTCAGAGTGCAAGGCAAACTCTTGAAACCCAGGAATGAACATACCCTTAAAAAAAAAAAAGCTGTGTGTGGGCTCAGCTCACTGAAGACTGAACCATTTTCTTCTTGGGGTAAAAAGTCTCCAGGATGGTCTCAAAGCCCTCCTAGGCCTGAAGTGTTTCAGGGAAGACTGGCAGGCCATGGACAGCTGTGAGACAAGCAGGGGTTCACGCTCCCACTCACAGCTCATAAGTCACTCACCGATGTCTAGAATACAGCTTCCCACAGAGCTTCTGTCTCAGGGCTATTGCCGCCGCTGCTATGAAGATTAAAGCCACGAAGCAAGACGGGATGAAAACACGCAGTGCTGACGTGCTGCGGACCTCGGGCTCAGTCCAACCTGGGTGAAGGAAAGAATCAAAATCCCATCACAGGGCCGCTCCCACCACACGGAAACAGGGTTAAGCCTTCGGTATACATTTCTCACGTAGAAGCTCATTTCCTTCCACAACCACCCAGCGAAGAAGTCTCTACTTGGATCTGCATTTTCACTGGTGAAAAAGAGTGAGGCTGAGAAATTTCCCCAAAGTTAGACAGCGAGGGATTTAGCTGAGACACACTCCAGACTGTCTGGGCCAGATCCTGTGCCTTTTTCCACTTTGTCATTCCATCCCCCAACCATCTGCCCACTCACCCATCACCACCACCCTCGTCTCTGCCTCTATCCCCATTTCCTTCCTCTTCATCACCCTGCCTTTCTCATCCAAGCAGGAAAACCCCTCAGCTCCAAATTTGATTTTCTCCATCACTGATAAGAACTCAGGGGCTTAGAAATCGATACGACTACATACTGGGTTTGAAAGACTAGCAAGATCCTCTGGAAAGAGCAGAACATCCCAGGCAGTGGTGGCATATTAAATCAAGCCTTTCTGATCTTGGTGTGAATGACTACAACTGATCATTAGCTTGTCTGGATGAACGAAGGTGCTGGTCCTGAGGACAGCATCCATCTAGTAAAGAATAGGGTAATTTAGAGGTGGGGGGACACCCTTGCAGAACTCCGGGTACCTTCAGGTTGGCCAGATGGAGAGACGAGAGGGCTACGGGGGTGTTCACAATTTGGCAATGAATGGGCACACAAGTTAGGCCGTGCCTGTTTCTGAGACTGGAACTTTGCCTCATGGGGTGACAGACACACACTAAACAAGTGCTGTATCAGAAAAACCATACAGAACTATTCAGGGAGGAGGGCTTGAACTGCCAGCTGCTCTGCCCCTGCCCCTCCCTCTGTTACGCTGAGAACCATGGAATAGTCTAGCTGAGAAACTATTAGGTACCACTCAGTCCCGAGTCATTGTAGAGCAGCAGGGATGCTAAATTATCTTTCTGTGGTCACTGTTTCCAAGGAAACGGCAGAGCTGTAGCCCCAGATCTACCTGTCCCAAAGCTCAGGCTCCAGAGGAGCCATCTTCATCCAAGATCATGTGATCACTAAGAATGAAAAAGACAAGAGCCTGCTTGTTTAAGCCCGTGTCGTGAAAATGCTAAGTGTCGCACTGCTTCTTCACTACTAAGTGCGGGCTGCATATAGCATGGAATCAGGCCCCCGTGTCAGTACCTTTGGGAGCCTTTGTTCTGTTCAGGTTTCCTCACAGACCCTTCCATGTGCGGAGTTTCTGCTCATCCCTAAAGACTCCATCCTCCTTAGACTGTATTTGGAGGACAAAGGTGGTACCTAAGTCATCCCTCAGTGCTCTATGAAGCCTAGCATCGCTGCACGGGAGGTGTCCGTCAAAGCTCCTGGGATGAACAGACTATCGAGCACACCAAGCTGATCCACAGCCACCTTGTGGCAACCTGTTGGTCATTCCTCTCATCCTCTCCCTCCCTCCCAGGGCTAGGCTATTACTAGATATGGTTCCCAAAGATGCTTTTCCAGACCCAGAGACCAGCACTTAGGTGGAGTCAGGAACATAAACTAAGGTCAGATCAAGAATGGGTCTTCTGGATCTTGACTGTAAAACGCCGCTCCTTCCTCTCTGAAAGCAGAAACGTGGATTTGGCAACGGCCCTGCTCTGACGAGTGGGCAGGGACACTGTCCAGGAGAATGTCAAAGTAGCAAGATGGAAATAACCTGGGTCACTGAATGTCTCATAGAATGTAGTCATTCAGCTCTTAGATCAATTTCTATCTCCGAGTATTAGGCAGTGGAAAACCACATGGCTGCTTTGAGTCACCGCATGTTTACCTCTTCATGATGTCAGCTTAGCCTACACGGTCACCTATGCTATTTTAAGAGAGCTGCCTTCTCTTCAACAATGGTAAGATGAGCAATGGGAAAAACATCTGTCCTATTCTTACCACAGTCCTGGGTGGCTCAGAAAGAAACCAGGAATCTTGCTTGGAGGTGACATAGTTTTCCTGCATTGCACCCTTTAGTATCACAGGAACGTTTTAACAAACATATCATTATTTACTCTTGTTGTGTCCCTGGGAGCCTGTGTGTGAGGACAGCCCTGCAGAATGTTCACGTTCTGAAGCCAAGAGGCAGCAGAAACAGCATTTAAAATTTGTCTGCTTTCAGAGTCCACGTTCTTTTCTGCTGCCTCAATTCTCTTCCAAATGTGCCAGGAGGACTTTTCTGCCAGCCCCACCTGGTAGTTAACAGTTCCTCATAATCTAGCCTGGTTACATTTCCCAATGGAAATGTAGCAGCTGGCTGAGGAAAGCCCCTTTGTCGGAAGGAAGATGACCCGAGAACTCTGTAACTTCTGACCGAGATTCAGTATGTTCATCCTTCTGTCCCGAGTGGTAGGCATCCATCCTCCCACCCCCGAACTCTCATTTCTGCATCGTTGTATTAGCTGACTTCTGGAGAAGTCTGACGTGGTCCACAGCGGTCAGCAGTGGGGGAACCGCTTGGTTTATGAGAATGAGTAGAAACAGGAGAGTTCTAAGTCAGCAGACACTGCCTTTAAGAAGTAGAAGCCAGGATCCCTTGGGGGGGGGGGAGATGCGTGACTGTGGTTATCCGGCTGCTGTTGTTGTATGTCACACACCAGGGCATTGTCTGTGTCCTAACTGTCCACACAGACTAGGGCCTGAAATGAGGGAGCTGGGGTCTTCAAGATGGTGTCTGCCACCTAACACTGCAGCATTCACCAAGCACTCCTCATGGGCAAAACAATCAGCTTTCATTCTGGTCTGGACGTAAAGGAGATCCATGTGAACGATGAAAACACATGAACAATACACATAAAAGAAATGAGAAAAGATAACACACAGTCAGAGGAAAACAAGATGGTGATGCGGATAAAAGATCTTAAGAAAGCGACATGGGTAAAAAGATCTTGATGAGCAGGGTGAGCTGTCTTAGAGGCAGGATAGGCGGGGGCCTGCCAAATAATGTTTTATGGGAAAGGAACTTACAGCACAAAGAAGGTATGGAAGTGAGACAGATATTGTAACAGACCCCAGACCTTAGCACAACTGACTCCATAATGGAAGTACCAGTCAGGTCATAAACTCAGCACAGAGACAATACCACCTGCCAAAAGGAAAACAAAAACCTGATCCATCCAAGTCCACAGTTTTGGGAAAGTCTCTAAATGTATTAACCTTGTTTTTTGGGCTTCTGTAGTTCTGCTTCTGGTTAACTGCTCTTGTTAACTAAAGTATGTCAACTCAGAGAATAGTTTTTGTTTTTAAAAACTCACCCTGCAAAAGGCTCAAGGCTACACTGGGATCTTAAACACCCAGTTTAGCGGCCAACTGGCTAATAAAGAATTTCTATTGGCTTAAGCCCATGTCTGATCAGTCTTCTCTGGTGGATACCCCACACCACTTCTGGAGGTCCCAGAGACCAGACCTCAAGATACCTGGGGTCTCTGAGCTGCTTGGAATGAGGAAGAGCGCTGTCCTCAGGGGACTCCTCTGGGTACAAAACCTGAGTCTGGGGTCCCCAGGGCTTCCTTTGATCAATCGATGCCTAATGCGTTGGAGGAGTCTGACATCTCCACCTCAAAGGGAAACAAATTAGAAAGTCACCTGGTCTGTGACTTCAGGAGGTAAGACTGGTAAAGGCACCTTATGCCCTTACACGTAAGAGAGGGTGAACGGATGCTGCGGCTGATCCAGTGAATCACATGAGGCGTTCCTTAAGTCCCCATCCCGTCAGGTTTATGACTGTGCAGTCGTTACTACTGGTTGTCTTTTGTGTGTGTGTGTGTGTGTGTGTGTGTGTCTGTCTGTCTGTCTTTCTACGAGTTTTCTGTCAGTTCTGTTTCCCATATCGACCGGTTGCTTTCTCTTGGGTCAGAACTCCTTGGCTTAAGACCAGTGTCCCCTCCTGCTGAATACCTGAATCCTTTTGGATCTGCCAGGCTGCCCCCAGATATCTGCCCACCCAAAGAAGTCCTCCACCTGTCCCATTCCAGGAGGAAGAACACTCCCTGTGCTGAGGTGGAGAAAGACTGGGCTGCTCACTGGGACGGGGAGGAACCCTCTATCTAAGCGGAAGAAACACAGGAATGGGAGCTAGTTCCCTGTGGTGAGCATTCTCTCTGCTCCCCCTCCCCTGCCTGCTCTAAGTAACCTCAGAGAAGAAGAAAGAGAAAGTTTACTCCTTTCATAATTACGTTTCCTTCCAACCAATGATTCATATAACTGAAAAACTGGAAACTAGCATTCTCTGAAAAAGTAGAAAAGCACCTGAGGGCCAGGCGAGAGGATCGCTGCTGATCAGTGATCCTCTTGACAATGCTGCCAGGACAGAACGGGTTTTCCCTTCTGTCCAACACTGACCGAGCAGGCGTTTTCCACTGCTTTTTTCAGAGCTGTAAGTGAGTAGGAGCTCTGTTGTTTTGCTGGCTGTGCTTCCAGTACACTGGCTTGGGTGGGTGACGTTTCCAAGAAAGTCAGTCTCTTATTCAATGATTCAGAACTTGATTGGCCATGCTAGCTAGTTCTGAAAGTGAATCTCATCCTTTAGATTTCTGCAGCAACAAAATCGCAACCTATTTGGACTCATAGATAGAAGTATCTAATAAAGCCCAAGGCTCAAAAGAAAGGGGGGGGTCATAGAGGAGTCCGATAAAAGGGGAAGAGGGCTGGGTGATGTGACTCTTGTCTTTGAAGATGCAGGAACCAGTCACAAGCCAAGTGATATAGGTGATGGAGTTGGGAAGGGCAAGAAAATGCAATATCTCCTAGAACATCTATAATCCTCAACTAGAACTCAGTGATCAAACCCCTAGAAGTTATAAGATAATAAAGTTTTATTGTTTTGAACCTTTACATTTGTGGCAATTTGATATGGGAGCAATAAGAACTACATACATGGTGGAAAAAAATTCTGTCTCTTATGAAATGGTTGTTTTCCTAGTGGATAGCTTTTAGTTATCAAATGAATGTTCATACCTGGCACAAAAAGTTACTGGTTTGTCCAAAAGGTTCAAATTTTGCTGGTGCAGAAATTCAAAAGGATGAAGTCCATTTCTAAAACTAGCCAGTCAGACTGAATGATTTTTTTTTTTTTGTAAGAGATCAGTTTCTTGGGGATGCCACATACCCGATTAGGCAGCAATACAGCCAGAACAAAGCCCATGCTATTCATTGGCTGATCTGGACATGATTCACGTGGGATATTTCTACTGCGTCTCCATACTGTTTTCTACACTGTAACACTATGCCCTGTAACACAATGCTCTGAGATCCAGATGTTGACCTATCTGGAAGAAACCTATGGAAAGATGTCTTTGTTCTCCAACTTCCTGCCGGGTTCAGCCATTGGGAGACACCAGCATCATAATGGAGGACCTGAGCTAGGGTTGGGGAGTCTGCCATTCACAGACTTCCCTTGAAGCTGCTCAGATTCGGCACTGCAACAAGTGTTGTCCCCACAGCTACCTTCTCTCGGTAGCCTCTCCAACAGTGAAGACTCTTGCTCAATAGAGATCTTTGTCCTGTCTATCCTTGTAACTCTTCTAGATTTTACCTTGACCTCTTGAAGAATCTATAACACCTTCTTACCTGTTTCTCACCTGAACTCTGATTGCAGGGCTAGGAAATGGGTACTGCACTTACCCAGAGGACCAAGGATGGCTGAAGTAAGCTCCTGCATGGGAGCGTTCCAGAACATGCAGCTGAAGTTTCTGCCAGGCTGTGGCTTTAAGTGCAGAACACTGGTGACCTGGTAGAGGCCTTCAGGGGTCCTGATGTGGCTGGTGTTGGCAGGAACACTGATGTTTTGCCAGGATACTTCCGCCAGGGGGTAACCTCTAGCCTGGCAGGTGAGCTGCACCTCATCTGTCCCTGGGACCTCTAGGATCCGAGTGTCTATCTTCTTGTAAGAAGCTGGAAAATAGGGGGAAAAAGGAAGGTTTATTCTGATTGCTGTAGAATGCAATCTACTCAATGCAAGAGGAAATAAAATGATCACTATGATCTTAGGTAATATATATATATATGTGTGTATGTATGTATACACACACACACACACACACACACACACACACATATATATATATATATATATATAACTTTAAAAATACTTTCTATGTCCCAGGTACATTATTTTGTATAGATTTAATAGTTTAATTCATACAATACAATGAAGATGCTTTACTGATATCTCCAATATTTGTTGGGGTTAATTGATGACAGGTATGTTTTGTTGAGAATGGTGTTCAAAGTCAGAAGAACAAAGCCTTGTAGGCCCAATGCTTGAAAATAGGAGGGCTGCAAATTTATATCTTACAAACTATGCTAAGATGCCATACTCTGCAGCTTCTTGTATTCTAAACTGTCCCATAATCCGGGGGTGGAGAGAGGCTAGAAGACGGAGACATGATTACCACTAAATAACTCCAATAGATCACTTTTTCAGACACCACCAGTAGACAGTTTACTCAAAATTCCCCTTTCCCTCTGTTATCTTTGAGATTAGGAGGAGGAAAATCAGGATCTATGTATGAGTTGTAATAATTAAGAGTCGGGCATATTTATTATTACTTCCCGATACAGACATGTTCTGAGCAGTATGTGCTGAATGAATTATTCACATGAGATTTCCTACTTTCTAGAACGTGGATATCTGAAACTAAAAGGAGATATTTGGAGGGCAAGGAAGGCACAAAGACTACCCAGCAATCTTAGATCATATCTGGAAAGTAACAAATAGTAACACCACATGTATATAGCTAGAAGTATTGACAATAAACTGTGCACTTTTTTGGTGATGAGGGGGAAGCAAGCACTGGCTTTTATTAATTGGGAACTAGTTCCTTAAATAGATGTTCAGTAAATCATTGAAGCAAAAGCAATCTTTAAGTAAAAACAGTTGTTGAGGTGGTTAATCTTGTCAACTTGATTGGACGAGAGGTTCCTAGGATATTGGTAACCATGCCCAGGGGTGTGTCTATGAGGACTTCTTCAGAGAGAATTATCTAGCGGGTGGGAAGATCTACCTTGAACACGGGCAGCACCATCCCATGGGCTGGGGACCCAAATGAACTAAAGAGAAAGCAAGCCATGATAGGAATTCCGGTGTGCTGTACCCTCCTGCACACGATGGACTGGAACCGCTGATAGCAGGGGCTCAAATAAACCGTCCCTCCCTAAGCTGTTCATGTCAGATGCTGTGTCACAACGCTGAGCAGTGACAGCTAACAGCTATGATAAGACAGTTCCTTAAACTGTCAAAAATGCTTCCACTGCCTCGTTTTCATGTGGGAAGTGGCTATAGAGGCATCATCCCCAACAATGCATAATAGGGAAGCCAGACTTTTCTTGAGAAAAGATGAACAAATTTTAGAGTTTCAGTGGTAGAAGCAGTTTTAAAAGTCTAAGAGTTCCAACTTCCTGCTCAATGAAGTGTCTGTTCTAGCAACTTTGCTAGATAACTACCTCAGTCGGTGTTAGACATGAACCTAGAAGCAACAGGTAATCTGCGATTGGTGTTCTAGACATATCAATTAGGTCAGGACAGTTTAGTGTGTTGTTCAAGTCTTCCATTGCATAGTTTATCCTATCTGTTACAGCAGAGACGAATCAAAAGTTCACATATACACATTATCTCTGTCATATTTGTCATTATCTCTGTCATCTTCTCCATTTTGTCTTCCAATTGTTTTTGAATAAAGAACTGAGATTTATTAAGACAAAGCCTAGGAGGCCTCAACCTTACACAAAGAGCTGCAGGCAACTAAGGAATGTCGGGAGTGGAAGAAAGTTGTCCCCAAGGAAGAGAACACGAACTGGTTATCCAATCCTAAATAGCAATCCCTGGAAACACACATGTGACATTGTACAGACTAAGCAGGTTGTATTTGTGTATGCAGAGATCTATATGTACACACACACACACATACACACACACATATGTAGCAACAATGAAAAAAGAGGCCATGACTTTGAAAAAGATGGGTATATGGGTGGGTGAGATGAAAAGGAAGGTTGAAATGATATAATTACATTATAATCTCAAAATATAAAAATAATTTAAAAGAAAAAGAAAAAAATAACTGAGAGTGGGGGCTCCAAGGGAGGACTAGCCAACTGTGTGGGGGCTCCAAGGGAGGACTAGCCAACTGT
>NC_022015.1:58568099-58579994 GCF_000317375.1 Microtus ochrogaster | reverse complement strand
TATACTGTCAGAAGCACACACATTTAGAAGTCGTTTCTCTCTATAGAGCTGATGCTTATCGTTGTGAAATGTGGCCTTTTAAAGATCCTGCCATCCTTTGTATGACATACAAAAACTGTATACAGATCGTATTAAGATCTTCATACATGCATTAACTGTTCTTGGATGACAGTCACCCCTCCATTACCCTCAGTGATATTCCCCCACCTCCACCCTTTCCTCTCCTCTGGCAGTCCCCTTTCCCCTTAGGTTCCATAGATGAGACCAAACATGTGATACATTTCTTCCCAAGTCTCCGTTATGTCTCTTTACACAGTGATTTCCAGTTCTAGTCATTTTTCTTTAAACGACAGGGTTTGTTCTTCGTTATAACTGGATACTCCATTAAACACGTATACTACATTTTCTTTGTGCATTCATCTGTTGGGGGCAACCAGACCGTGACTTGGCTACTGTGAGTAGTGCTACAATAATCACGGTGGGTATTTTTATGGTGTGCTGACTTAGAGTTCTTTGAATATATACTCAGGAGTACTATAGCTGGATCTAACGATAGTACTATTCTTAGTTTTCTGGGGAACCTTTATTCTGATTTCCATTGTGACTAGACCAACTGAAAACACCACCTCTTATCTTTAGCAAAGATATGTCTATTTTTCTCATACTAGCAATCGGTTAGCTACCCTAACTCATAGTTAACTACATCTATAAATGGAAGCTCCTACGTCCCCCCCAGAGGATGTCTTTGTCATGAGCACAATAAGTAACCGAACATCCACTGGGAAGCTCATTCTCATGGCTTCAGTATCATCCCACGGACACTTGTCTGGTTGAGTAAGAGACATAATAAGCCCTGTGGCTAAGAACCTGGCCTTGAGAATCTGAAAGGCGTTAGCCAAGGGCTGGTGACATGATCTTCCAAACTCTCAGCTTAAACTAATTATTAATTAAAGGACATTTCCCTCCATCTCTGCTCTGGTGGTGTCTCTAGCAGCAGAACCATTTCATTCCCGGCACCAGCTCTCACCGAAGAGTCTGTCAAGTGATGATTCCGGGGGTTCCACAGGACCGGCTTTTTCCTTTATTTCTTCTTTGGTGCTATTGCTAATGTGACTATTCCCCTGGTCCCTTGTTGACATTTCAGTCTCTAACATTAAAAGAAGGAATACTTTCTACTTTAGAATTCTACAGATTTCATGGTTTCTATTTCTCTGGTATGTGCATGTTGGGGGAAGGGTATGTGGTGTATGTTTCTGTGTGCATGGGTGTGCAGGTGGGTATGCCCGTGTTGGGGGAATGTGGTATATGAGGCATATATGGTGTATGTTTCTGTAAGCCTGTGTGTGTGCAGGTGGACATGCCAATGTGACGATCAGAAGAAAACCCTGATCATCTTTCTTGTTCCACTCTATTCCCTTGAGACAGGGTCTCTCCCTAACTTGATGTTCACAGTTTTGGCTAGGCTGACTGACCAGTGAGTTGAGGACACAGGCCTGCATTGTTCTTAACGTGGGAGCTGTGAATTTGAACTCAGATCCTTACACGTGCACAGTAAGTGCCCTGACCCGTCTCTCAGCCTCCATACCACTTGTGAGATAAGAAGAAACTGTGCATACAGCATTATTATCTTAATCATTACAGTGACTGTAAAAGAGATGGAAAACGCAGTTCTTTTGTGTTTTGCCTTAGAGGTTCCAGGAAAACTTCAAATCACTGAAATAAATCTTTGGTGATTGTTTTCAATCTGTCATTAAACAGCCTGCAGAATAATATAGGGTCAGACTGTAATTCCAGAAGCTTGACCCTCTTGGAAAGTCGGGACATTGCGTTCTTGACTACAACAGACTTAGTCCTTTGTTCCCCGAGGGGAAAGGAGCAGAGGGAAGAGGCTTGGCTCCATTAGTTCACCCATTGCTTTCTCTGTGCACCTTACTCTGCTTCAGCAGCTCTCCTGCCATCATAGACTCTTAGTTACACGGCTACAGCCTGGTTTTCCCGAAGTCATTGTCTCTTCCGGATCTTTTCTTCGGTCTGCAGCAACCTTTTTCTATGCTTTTGAAATCAACACTCTCCCCTAAACTTAATATGAATCGCTGTGTGGAGAAAGGTGTTACATACCTATTGTCCAGATCTATCCCCCAGATTTAAAAGGAAAATTAACCCTTCCTCTACTTATACTTCATTTGTAGAATCCTTCCCCCGCCCCAGATCTGAGATTCTGCATCACAGTAAGTTACTTTCGAGTGTTGGTCTTTAACACTGCACTCTGCTTACACTCCTCTGATGACACACGGCAGTGTGTGTCTTAATTTTCTTGTGTGTCAGTTTGATTCTTAGGCTTTTTCATAAGCTTCTATATTAAAGAAAGTATGTATTTAGGATTCTATAAATATTTGTATTTTCAACAAATAATTGCTTCATTCTTACAAATACACTTACATATCTGATAGTCTCTGATTTATCATCCTTAACTGTCTTACACTTAACAAAATATGTATAGCTTTTGAAATTAAATTTTTCCTTTTTACTATGGGATTCCAGGTGTCCAAAGTTTTCTTCTATAATGTGATTTCATTACTATCATCAACCCATATTATCAAAATGTAAACTATTCTGGATACTGGCAATTATTAAGTATGAAAAATAAAAGTGTATTGGAAATGTATCGTTCAAGTTATTCATCGATCTTAAAATGCATATAGATTAAGTTTAAAACTATTCTACCATGAGGTAGAAGTCAACAATAATTTTATTTGTATTTTTAATTTTTGCAGCTAAAAGGACTAATGAATCCTTGTTCACATGAATCAGCTGGTAGGAATTGGAAACAATTTGAAAGACATGGTTCATCAGGCAAAGAACGCTAATTTTTGATTATCAGTGGTTATCTTTGCACGAGGGCCCTCATCATCCTTCAGTTTTGCTGGAAGCAAAGCGTTTGTTAGCTGCCTTGTAGCAGGCAGCAGCCACAGGGCTCTTTGGGCCCTGGTGGTTTCTTTTTACTCTTGTCTGAAGCTGTGGAGCTTTTAAGCCTTGGGGCAACGGATGAAAGGAGGCAGGCCTTTCACAAAGAAGGAGAAAGCTGTCGAAAGAGGGGGTGTTTCAGGGGAACCCTAAGAGCTTTGTCTGGCTGGTACGTTCTCAGGTTCATCAGTTTGGGAAAGAGATCGGGGACCGTGAAGACCTTGACACACCTACGTATGTTTCTCTTAGAGTCTGTGGGAATCAACAGGTCCCTCCATGACGACCATTGCTTCCCACACAAGAGGGTTCTGAGTCCAGCTGAGGATGAGGCAGGCTGTCTTCTCATTTGCCTGGCTTCCTCTAGCCCCACTGCGTCTGCTACTCTAACCCCTTTACCAATACTTACATCAGATATCAAAATATATTTCCATTCAGGTGCCTTTTCTGCCCGCTTTGAAGTAGCTGCCTCTGTTGTGGAACATTAGCTGAAGATGTGTTACATTTGTTTATGCCGAGGAATATTTGTTTAATGATGCAAAGATATGTTGTTTTCGTTTATGTTGCATTTGTTTAACTCTGTGAAGCTGTGTTACTTTGTCTGTCTAAAACACCTGATTGGTCTAACAAAGAGCTGAAAGGCCAATAGCAAGGCAGGAGAAATGATAGGTGGGGCTGCCAGGTGGAGAGAATAGGAGAATTCTGGGAAGAAGAGATGGAGGAGTGAGAGAAGATGGAGGAGGAGAACATCGTGGGGCAGCCACCCAGCTACCTACCCAGCAAAGCAAGGAGTAAGAGGTAAAGAAAGGTATATAAAATGGAGGAAGAGGCAAAAGGTAGAAGGGTTAATTTAAGAAAAACTGGCTAGAAATAAGGCAAGCTAAGGCCAGGCATTCTTAAGTAAGAATAAGCCTCCATGTGAGTGATTTATATGAGAGCTGAGTGGTGGGCTCCTCAAAAGAACAAAGAGCCAAAAGGGTTAAAAAAAGCAACCAACTGCACCCTCTTTCAATTGAGCTACCGAGAGCAGCATGCTATGGCGTGCAGCCGTCACAACCCTCCGCCAGCGAAGACCTGCAAACACCCACCTTTGACTTTCACTGTCAGGTACTTGTAGTCCCAGGCGGCCCCGCAGATGACCAGACAGCGGTACTGTCCTGCATCCCTCACTCGGACACTGGGGATGTGGAACATGGCCTTCCCCAGGGGCAGCACCTCCTCCAGGAGGGTGGCTCTCTCACTCGGCCAAGAGGTATCGTTTTCTACCTTCTGCAAACTGACTTTTATTTCTTCAAGTTCCGTGCATTCCCGGTGGTCGAAATCACACTCCAGGCTCCCGTTGCTGCCAAACTCTACCGTGTACACTTCCTTGGGGACCGTCACCGTGAATAAAGCTGAAAGGGAAAGACAGCTTGCTGGAATCCTGTCACATCCCAGCTTTTCTAGAACGGGAGCTCCGCTCCACCCCTCCATCATCCTCCCGGAGACCCCTGTCTTTCTCTGGGCTTTCTGCATGACTCCTCACTTCCCTTCCGGCATCCCGTAATGAGACGGTGGCGTTCTTGTCTCCGCACGCTGAGGCAGCTTTCTTCTCTGAACATTGCCAGCCACTCAGCTACCCCCCCCACTCCTGCTTCTCCTGAACACCCCAGCGGGAGCTTCTGAGGGACAGAACTGCTCACCCCAACATCTCCCACCTCAGAGCCTGCCATCAGTCCAGGGCATTCCTCTTGTGAGACCATAGGCTGTCCTACCATTGAGGGCTACTTCCATTTTATTGATTGTCATTATATCTTATCATCTGGGCTGACTGTCTTTACTTCATATGAAGTCAATTTTTACCTATCTCTGCTAAATATCACCACCTCCAACCAGGGATAGTAACAACACCCACCTCTTACAGAGCTCTTAAATACAACAGCATCTCATCTAGTCCCCCCTGGAAGCCAGTGAGATGGGCACATTGCTGCTGCCCTTTTGAAAATGCAATGAGGCACAGAGAGGTTAACCTACCTGCCTAAGAGCGCACAGCTAAGGCCACTGCAGTACGTCTCCATCTTTGACTGGTAATCACCAAGTCATATGAACCCACTATAGATAGTCACTATTTTGGATCAATAAAGTCAAAGGAAAAAAATGGAACTATGTGTAACTACTACAGGCCAAGTTTCACGGACAGTACTTTATAACCATATTATTTAATACTGTAATCTTGATCTAGATGTATTGTCATTAGGATTTTATAATTTTGTCCAGGGAATGCAGGAGTTAGAGTCAATATGGTTGCAGTTCAGGGCCCATTGGTGCTGGACTGGAAAAGCTGTAGCTTCTATTCTCAGCATTTTTCAGAGCGTGAGACACATCTCACCAGAGATATGCAAGGCTATTTCATGGGGGGAAGAACCGAAGGCTAAAGGGAGCTGAATTTGGAGAAATTTGATTTCAGTCCTTCAGCTATGTTTTCTAACCAGATGCTTACTCTTTAGAACGGATGGCTCTTTTCCTAAGGCAGGGAGCTCCCAGGAAGAACAGCATCTGCAGAGAACTTAAATTAAAAATAAAAGTATTTGGTTTTGTACCCAGCCTCTCTTTTACTAGCCTTTTACTGGATTTCTGCCTATACAGGCAACCTTGTATTTTAAAAGCCGAGTTAATTTAAATAGCCCTGTACCACAAACAGGGAAGGCAGTGTCTGTGTATACAGGATGTGGGAAACTGTTTGCTGTATCCACCAGTATTGAATGGGTACCCTCACGATGGAGGTATGGAAAGGTCTTGAAATCATTTCTGAATCACTGCACAAGACTGAATCGAATTATACTCAATAGATCTCTCGTTCATCCATACAATCAAATAATCTGATCATCAAATAGTTGTGGGGACAGGTGAGCTGGGGCTCAAATCCCAACAGTGTCTGGATCAGTTAGGAGCCTTTGAGAGGGGCCTGGCACTGAACTTCCATGAGTCTGTCCGCTTTCTTTTAATGAGGTTAGTATCTATCTCTTGGTTCTGTGGGAGAACTTGGACAAGACGAAACACATGTACCACCCCTGTCTGTCAGCTAACAGGCACTCAGAAAACCTTCTTCCAGGCGATGGATTAATGCTTGGGAAAGTAATAATCCATCTATGGGATGGGCAGACATTCTTTATTAGCCAGGATTTCCTGTCTCTCCTTGCCTCTCTCCCTTCTTTCCTCCCTTCTCTCTCTTCCTCCCTCCTTTCCCTCTTTGCTTCCTTTCACTGACAGGGTCTCACTATGTCGCCCAGGCCGGCTTTCACCTTGGACTCCTGCCTCAGCCTCCTAGGCCCTCAGGTGCTAGGAGCACAGCACAGCTGTGGTGAACTAGGATATTAGTTAACCAGGATGGTTGTCCATTCCCTGACCTGACTCTAGAGGATGAGGGATTTGTGTTTCCTGCTGGCTGGTGAACACACTGCCATTCTCCTTAGATTCTCTTTGCTTGTGAGACAGGGCCTTGCTGCCTAGCCCCATATGATCTTGGACTCAAGTTCCTCCTGCCTCAGCCTCTGGGGTGCTGGGGTGGCCAGGGTGTGGTACCATACTCAGCTTGCAAGTATCTTCTGATGCAAGTTTTTCCTCCTGATATCCTTCAAACCTTAGAAGTTAATGATAAGATTAAGTTTGCTTTGGTATTTTTTTTTCTAGTATCTAGCACCTTAGTCTCAGCTATGGAGAATCAGGGGAGGCAAAGGGGAGAGTAGTGAAGGAAAAGATTACGAGCCCGGCTATATTTAACTTCTCACCACAAGGTGCATTTTGCAAGAGATCACACGAATCAGCAATTCTTGGCTAGCATCCAACATATTGGATAGTGATACGCCCAAATGCTCCTTACCAGAAATGGCTGGCGAGTTTATTTTCTCCGTTCTCTGCCTTCACTACAGCAAGCACATGAATGTACTTTCTACGGAGATCTGTGGCACAGAGACGGCGCAAACGTGACCAGCATCTGTTTGTGCAGCCTGAGGCCAGGAGAAAGGCTCTAAGGTGTGTGCTCCTTTGCCCTTGCCAGATCAGGCCAAGAAGACCCTAGGAGCGTATTGTGTGAAAAGGATGCTGTCGTTCAGGAATTCCTGTGTGATTCCATTTTGGAGAACCCACTCACTGCATGCTGAAACCACAAGCTTTAGGGACTTGACAGCTACGGAACTGCAACACCCCAGGCCACGCTGCACTTTCTTCTCATGAGAGACAGACTGTCTGTACTTCCTCTGGAACTCCCCCATCACATCAGAACTTCCCCATCACAGCCTGCCCTGTGTTTTACAAACATGTGGCTTCTCTTTTCTTTTCAACCTTCCCATCCTCCATTGTAGATACCTCCAGCTTTAGAAGGAAAATGTTTTACCTTCAGACAGGTGGCATTTGGAGACCAGCATTCATAAGAGGCAAGGGCAATTAACCAATGTAAATCATGTGTCAGAATGCCTCAGAAATACTGAGGGTTGTTATTTTGACTAATTTTGACTCAATTATACCTTCCAAGATGTGCAAAGTCTTGGGCTTGAGTACTCATTAGAAAATGGCCTTAGAATTATCTGGGTCTCTATTCTTTATATTCTTCTTTGTGAATCAAGGTGGCCCGGGCTGTTACAGTTCCATGGAACATGCCCACTCATACAACCAGACAGCATTTTATAACCATGGTCAGGCCTCCCCTGGACTCTGAGAACACCGAGCCCTCATGAGAACTGAGCTCTGAACTGGGATGGCCAGTCTTCTATGCATGCCACCGGGAAAAATCTGTTAAGATGATTTTTATATAGACTGAAGCCACTACCACGTGTAGCTCCCACTAGTACAGTGCAGATGTACTATTTCCTTCCTACTCCTGCACTCTGAGGTTTGAACGAGTTTCAGACTGCACCGGGAGAGGACGCTTTCTTCTGAAATGTGTCACGCCTCCGTGAACGCCATTTGACAAGCACAGTACAGTGAACACAGTTTAGCAGAAGTCATATGAATTTCCACACAGTTGTTTTTGTCAACAAACAAACAACAACAACAAGGCCACCAAGAAAAGCAGTTCAGAGCAAAAAGCCAAGATTTTGCTATTTTGGTGACATCACATTGGGCTTTATTGCTGTAACTAAACTTGGGCCATGTATGAACTGGCTCTGCACATCACATGTTATTTTAGAGAACTGACTTGTCCGAGCCTCACTTTTGCCATGATGGAAAATGCTGAAGGCCTTTTGTGCGAACTGAAAAGATCACAGATTTTAAAGCACTTTCCTCGGTCTTGGCACATATGTGAGTAATAATTTTTATATTCTCTCCTTCTTCCTCCTCTGTTCTTCCTGTTCTTGGTATTAATAAATTCACATTTAAAAAAAATGGGTGGATTAGGAGGTACAGCATACCTTTGAAATACTCTCACCTTGGGCTCTTTGTGCCATTTCATTTGACAGAGGAAATGAAAACACCCATCGTCAAGTCTGTGAAGAGTTCCTCCTCAAGGCTGTCTGCACGTCAGAGTAACCAAGCAGAAGGCCTTAGCCTGCCTGACAAGGGAACCTTACAGTGAGGCTCAACATTCTGGTGCTGAAGGGTCCAGGAAGCTCAGTGCCACCATCCAGTTCTGCCTGTGTCCCAACAGGGTGAAGAAGGCCATAGACTTGAGGTGGCATCCCATTAAAATCACCCACTCTTCAGAGACAGATGTTATCTACTCACTAGTGTGGAATCTCCAGCTTTGATTGCCTTCCTCTGGGCCCCACCAAGTTGATGCCACTACCCTGGAGGCTAAGCGCCAGCACAGGAACCTTTGAGGAACACATAACCAAACCATAGCAAAGGCTTTTTAAAACACTCAAATCCCAATTTGGCTTCTTCAGAAGCAGTACTCATAGGGGTAGAGCAGACACCCTTGGCAACTCTCCTGGGAGTCTCTACTGTGCAGACTGTATTGAACAACTCAAGTGAGGCAAATCGAACATCTGCAGTTGCAAACACCTTTTACCATCTTGCCATCCAAAACACGGCCTTCAGCTTCACCTGAGCACTAATTCCAACTTGCCTAGGATTGCCCCAAACCCACAGGATCAGGATCTGTGAGGCAGACTTACAGCATTGGTGCGTTTGGACTGTAGCTGGGGAAAAGAGTGGTAACTGACCTTTCTTAAGGATCCCAACTAAAGGAACCTTATATTCCCATCTTATTGGTTCTTCCGTCAACCCTCCAAACTGGAGACACAATCCATGTGTAAGAGGTCAGGAAAATGGGGCTCTACAAAGGGTAAGTTTGTGTAAGGCCGACGAGGGGTGATTATGGAACTGGAATTCAAGTTGATCTTTATGCACAACGCACTTTCCACTGTCTGCTCGCGATGCCTCCCGTCTGTGACTCTAGCAGCTACTACCAGCATGAGTGGACAGCGTCTGTGATTGAGGGAGGTAAACTTTGGGCTTTGCATTAAGGTAAACGTGTTTTGTTTATATTTCATGCACCATGCAGTAACTAAATTAGGCTCCGATCCAGAACTGGACTCATGAAGTTATCAGTCAGAGGACACCCAATTGGATACTTCTGGAGTCATTTTGAAGATTCTGCAG
This sequence comes from Microtus ochrogaster, assembly GCF_000317375.1. Taxonomy (NCBI): domain Eukaryota; kingdom Metazoa; phylum Chordata; class Mammalia; order Rodentia; family Cricetidae; genus Microtus; species Microtus ochrogaster. The sequence continues at coordinate 58,570,454 of NC_022015.1, read as the reverse complement.
TCAGCTTGGCATTTTATTTGCAAGCAGGACTTGATGACAGCTCACACCTGTCACCTCTCCAGGAAATACAAAACAAATCATTTGCATGAGCTCCCAAGATAGTTTCTTCTTTAGGCTAATTCTGAACTTTTTTCCATTGAACAACAAAAGTTTACTGTTTTTTTTTTTGGCTTCCTATATAGTGTACTTGAAATGTGAGATGGGGTCAGAAGGTTTTTCACCAGCCGCTGTTCTTCGGAAAAGGCTCGTGTTCTGCCCTGTGTGTGAGCATTGTGTGGAACACCCTTCATTTCAGAAACACTGTCCTGGCCAGATCCCATTCCTCTGTTATATTATTTCCTTTACTTTCCACAGTGCTGACACAGAAGAGCTGACAAGAAGCCATGTAAGAAAGAAAGGGCTCCGCTGGCTCACAGTTTGAGGGGTACAGTCCATCATGGCAGCGAAGGCATGACAGCAAGAGTGGTCACACTGCATCTGCAGTCAGGAAGCAGAGAGAAAAGGATGCTGGTGCTCAGTCACCTTCTCCTCTTTCATGGGTGCTGGTGCTCAGTTCACCTTCTCCTCTTTGATGGGTGTTGGTGTTCAGTCACCTTCTCCTCTTTGATGGGTGTTGGTGTTCAGTCACCTTCTCCTCTTTGATGGGTGTTGGTGTTCAGTCACCTTCTCCTCTTTGATGGGTGCTGGTGTTCAGTTCACCTTCTCCTCTTTGATGGGTGCTGGTGTTCAGTTCACCTTCTCCTCTTTGATGGGTGCTGGTGCTCAGTCACCTTCTCCTCTTTGATGGAGACTTGTGCTCAGTAACCCTCTTTTCTTTGATGGGTACTTGTGCTCAGTCACTTTCTCTCCTTTGATGGGTGCTGGTGCTCAGTCACCCTTTCCTCTTTGGTGGGTGCTGGTGCTCAGTTCACTTTCTCCTTTTTATTCAGTCCAAGTCTCCAGCCCATGGCATAGTGCTGCCCATTCAGGGTGAGTCTTTCCTGCCCAGTTAAACCTTTCTGTAAATGCCCTCACAGACACACTTAGAGCTGTGTGTCCATGGTGTTCTAAAGCTCCTCAGGTTGATAGCCATCACGCTGCATGTATCAAGAGTCATTGGAAGTTGAAAATCAGAATGACTGGGGTGTGTTCCTCACCAGAGTACCCCAGGCATCATCATAGTCTCGTCATCCCTCCTTACCCCACCTTCTCCATTCGCATCTGAAGGATGGAGGATGATGAAAAAGGGAAGCATCAATGATAGGAAAATGGTTGTTTTGAGCTGGGTGGTGGTGGAACACACCTTTAACCCCAGCACTCGGGAAACAGAGGCAGGCTGATCTCTGTGAGTTTGAGGCCAGCCTGGTCTACAAGAGCTAGTTTCAGGTCAGGTTCCAAAGCTACAGAGAAACCCTGTCTCAAAAACCAACAAAAAAATTGTTTTATTTCTGTCTAAGACACAAGTATAAAAGTAAACACTGTTTCTAAAGTGTCTCTTGATTAAAAGATAGTTTTAGATTTTGCAATAAAAGATAAAAACAATTAAATCACCTAAACAAATTTACAATAATCAAGAGAAGAAGACACTGACAAAGAGCTAGACACAATGATCAATGTACCCGCACAACTATGAACTGTTGGTTTGTGGCAAAGAGTCAAAGGTGCTTCCATATAAAGGAAAGAAGACCAAAAAGAACGGGGCTGGAGGGAGTGGGCACTGGCATGCAAAAGCTAACTGAATCTCAACTTGTACTCCACATTCTTTACAAACACCAACTCAAAATGGATGATAAGTATAAATGTAAAATGTACAGCTACAAAATGTTCAAAAAAATAATTTCTATTTAAGTTGCCGAGAGCCTAGATGTGGAGTCAGAAGTGTGAGACATGAAAGATGACACCCTTAAATTAGACTACAGGAAGCATCGCTGCACAGACACCATTTTAAAAATGGAAAAGCGACCTAGGAAAGAGAGGGCCAGAGGAAACAAGCTCCACTGGGAGCAGAAGCCAGGAGCAAATCTAGTCCTGGGAGCCAACCCAGTCCCAGGACACGGACAGATCAGGACTGAACCATCAATCAGACCCAGAGTCAGCAATCTCCACCAGAACAGGTCCAACTCCAAGCCAGGGATTTCTGCAGGAGGGGATCCAGACCAGGATTTACAGAAACAGATCAAAGCCAGTAGCCTAGGCCAAAGTAGGCCTGAGACAGCAAACTCAGAGCACTGGAGCACTGAGCTATCTTGAGGAACAGGAGTAACCAATGGAGTACCTAGAACTGTGACACTGACTGTACCATGAGGAACAACCATCTGAGCTTTGGATTCACTGGCACCTAGAAGATTATTCAACAGAATCTCAGACAGCCCCAAC
>NC_022015.1:58549507-58566304 GCF_000317375.1 Microtus ochrogaster | reverse complement strand
AAACACACGGAAATTAAACAATGCTCACCTGAATCATCAATGGGTCAAGGAAGAAATAAAGGGGAAAATTAAAGACTTCCTAAAACTCAATGAAAATGAACACACAACATACCCAGATTTATGGGACACAATGAAAGCAGTGTTAAAAGGCAAGTTCATAGCACTTAACACCTTCATAAAGAAGCTGGAAAACTCTCACACCAGTGAGTAAACAGAACATTTTAAAACTCTAAGAACAAAAAAAGAAGCAAACTCACGTAAGAGAACTAGATGGCAGGAAATAATCAAATTGAGAGCAGAAATCAACAAAATAGAAACAAAGAAAACAATACAAAGAATCAATGAGACAAAGAGTTGGTTCTTCAAGAAAATCAACAAAATAGACAAAACTTTATCCAAACTAACCAAAAGGCAGAGAGAAAATATCCAAATTAACAAAATCAGAAATGAAAAGGACATAACAGACACGGAGGAAATACAGAGGATCATCAGGTCATATTTTAAAAACCTGTACTCCACAAAATTGGAAAACTTAAAGGAAACGGACAACTTTCTGGATAAATATCACTTACCAAAATTAAATCAAGACCAGATAAGCAAATTAAACAGACCTATAACTGCTGAAAAAATAGAAACAGTCATCAAACATCTTCCAACCAAATAAAGCACAGGATCAGATGGTTTCAGCTCAGAATTCTACAACAAATTTCAAAGAAGAACTAATACCAATACTCCTCAAATTATTCCATACAATAGAAACAGAAGGAACATTGCCAAACTCTTTTTATGAGGCTACAATTACCCTGATTCCCAATCCACAGAAAGACATTACTAAGAAAGAGAATTACAGATCAATCTCATTCATGAACATTGATACAAAAATACTAAATAAAATACCAGAAAATTGAATCCAAGAACACATCAGAACCATCATCCACCATGATCAAGTTGGCTTCATCCCACAGATGCAGGGATGGTTCAACGTATGAAAATCTGTCAATGTAATCCACCATATAAACAAGCTGAAAAATAAAAACCACATGATCATCTCATTAAATGCCGAAAAAGCATTTGACAAAATACAACATCCCTTCATGATAAAGGTCTTGGAGAGAGCAGGGACACAAGGAACATACCTAAATATAATAAAGGCAATATACAGCAAGCCAACAGCCAACATCAAACTAAATGGAGAGAAACTCCCAACAATTCCACTGAAATCAGGAACAAGACTAGGTTGTCCATTCTTTCCATATCTATTCAATATAGTTCTTGAGGTCTTAGCTAGAGCAATAAGACACCAAAGAGAGATCAAGGGGATACAAATTAGAAAAGAAGTCAAACTCTCACTGTTTGCTGATGATATGATAGTTTACATAAGTGATCCCCAAAATTCTACCAAGGAACTTCTACAACTCATAAACACTTTCAGTAATGTAGAAGGATATAAGATTAATTCAAAAAAATCAGTAGCCCTCCTGTACACAGATGATTAAAGAGCTGGGGAAGAAATCAGAGAATCAACACCCTTCACAATAGCCAAAAATGGCATAAAATATCTCAGAGTAACTCTAAGTAAACAAGTGGAAGACTTGTATGACAAGAACTTTAAATCTTTGAAGAAAGAAATTGAAGAAGACACCAGAAAGTGGAAAGATCTCTCATGCTCTTAGATAGGCATAATTAAAATAGTAAAAATGGCAATCTTACCAAAAGCAATCTACAGATTCAATGCAATGCTCATCAAAATCTGATGGAGGAGGGTCATCTTTCCATCTGTCAACAAAAATCCCAGCAAAATTCTTCAAAGACCTCAAAAGAACAGTACTCAGCTTCATACGGAAAAGCAAAAAACCCCAGGATAACCAAAATAATCCTGTACAATAAAAGAACCTTTGGAGGCATCACAATCCCTGACTTCAACCTCTACTACAAAGCTACAGTTCTGAAAACAGCCTGGTATTGGCATAAGAACAGACAGGAGGACCAATGGAACCAAATAGAAGACCCAGATATCAATCCACACATCATTGAACACCTGATATTTGATAAAGAAGCAAAAAAAAATCAAATGGAAAAAAGAAAGCATATTTAACAAGTGGTGCTGGCATAACTGGATATCAACATGTAGAAGAATGAAAATAGACCCATATCTATCACCATGCACAAAACGCAAGTCCAAATGGATCAAAGACCTCAACATAAAGCCAGCCACACAAAACCTTATAGAAGAGAAAGTGGGAAGTACACTTGAACACATTGGCACAGGAAACCACTTCCTAAATATAACCCAAGCAGCACAGACACTGAGAGAAACAATAAATGGGACCTCCTGAAACTGAAAAGCTTCTATAAAGCAAAGGACACGGTCAACAAGACAAAACGACAGCCTACAGAATGGTAAAAGTCAGAGGTCTGATCTCCAAAATATACATAGAACTCAAGAAATTGGACACCAAAAGATCACATAATTCAATAAAAAAAATGGAGCACAGACCTAAACAGAGAACTCTCAACAGAGGAATCTAAAATGCTGAAAGACACTTAAGGAAATGTTCAACATCCTTAGTCATCAGAGAAATGCAAATCAAAACAACTCTGAGATTCCATCTTACACCTGTAAGAATGTCCAAGATCAAAAACACTGATGACAACTTATGCTTAAGAGTTTGTGGGGTAAAGGGAACACTTCTGCATTGCTGGTGGGAATGTAATCTGGTACAGCCCCTTTGGATGTCAGTGTGGTGATTTCTCAGAAAATTAGAAAACAACCTTCCTTAAGACCCAGTAATACCACATTTGGGTATATATCCAAAGAATGCTCAATCATGCCACAAACACATGTGCTCAACTATGTTCATAGCAGCTTTGTTTGTCATAGCCAGAACCTGGAAATAACCTAAATGCCCCTCGATCAAAGAATGGGTTAGAAAAATGTGGTACATTTACACAATGGAGTACTACATAGCAGAAAAAAATAATGACATCTTGAATTTTGCAGGAAAATGGATGGAGCTAGAAAATACTATTTTGAGTGAGGCAACCCAGACACAGAAAGACAATTATCACATGTACTCACTCATAGGTGGTTTTTAAACATAAAGCAAAGAAAGCCAGCCCACAAATCACAATTCCAGAGAATTTAGACAACAATGAGGGCACTAAGAGAGACTTACATAGATATAATCTACATGGAAAGTAGAGAGTAGAAAAAGACAAGATCTCCTGAGTAGATTGGGAGCATGGGGACCTTGGGGGAGGATTGAAGGGGAAGGTGAAAAGCAGGGAGGAGAGCAGAGAAAAATGTAGAGCTCAATAAATATCAATAAAAATGTATAAAAATGGAAAAGCAATATTTATAAGCCAGATACCCGATAATGGCTTGTATCTAGAATAAAATAAAGAACACTCAAAACTTTGCCAGTAAACAAAGAACCCATTAAAAACTTTCAGATGATTTACATATACAGTTTATCAAAGAAGATAAATGGTTAGCCAAACCGAGGTGGTTGTGCGGTGCACACCTTTAATGCCAGCACTTGGCAGGCAGATCTCTGTGAGTTCAAGGCCAGCCTGGTCTACAGAGTAGTTCCAGGACAGCTAGGGCTGTTACACAGAGAAGCCCTGTTTCGAAAAACAAAACAAAAGAAAAAAGAATGGCTGGCCAATAAGCACATTAGGATGTGCTTAACATCATTGGTTACTGGAAAACTGTGAACCAAAACCACAACGAGGTGTTTCTATGCATCTGTTGGGATGATATGGAATAACAGAATAATGTCAATACCAGGAGTAACCAAATCTCAGACACTGCTGGTGGTGATGTCAAGTTGGCACAGAAAGCTCTGGAAGTTTCCTATACATTTATTTACAGTGGCCACAGGGTCTAGAAATTCAATATAGTTAAGCAGTAAAATTAAAATATATGTCCACACAGAAACTTATTTGCAGGCATTTATAGTAACTTTATCTAAAATTGTCACAAGTGGGAAACAGCCCAGATGCCGTTCAACTGGGAAATGGATCTGCCAAATGCAGCACACACCTACAACAGGACACCATCCAATAGCAAAAGGGAACAAACTGTCGATACAGACAGCAACATGGACGAACCTCTAATGCATTTTACACTAAGAGAAGGAAGCCAGATGGCAGGGTATCCACAATATATGTTATACACGCGTGTGGGCACATCACAGTGAATTCCGTAAGCAATATAATTAATATATTTATTAATAACAAAGGCATAATTATATAAGGAGCATCTGATCCCATTTAGATTGTCAAGGCCATTCTACGATTGTATATTTGTCAAAATACACAGACTTTTAGTGACAGGGTGAATTTTACTTTATGTAAACTTAAATACTTTTAGCATGAAAATGTATCCCTAAGCATTCCATTCAACTTATATAGATGGTGTATCTACAGAATATACATAAGGAAAGAGCTACTAATTAATGGCTCGTAGAATCAGAATGAGTCAGGTTTCTCTACGGCCTTGAAATAATAGACTTGACCCAGAAATTGAAATAACTGCAATGCCCATGAATGGAGGGGGGGACTCAGGAAATAAAATACAGCATGCCCAGTGAAATATATAGTTACTTAAAAATTAGGGCCACTCACATTTGCTGTATTGGAATCTACAAGGAATGCATACTGTTTGAATGCTTAAAAAGATTTCTCTTATTAGTCTGTAGCCATTTATTTTTACGAAGCTCAGGGCGGAAAGAATAAAGCCATGAGCAGTGTTGCAAGGAGGAGCTTACTTGGGCTGCAGCAGGTTAAGTTTCTGGGGAGCTCCTAACCCAATCTGGGAATATTTCCAAAGTGTTCAGTTGTGTCAAGTTTGAATTAGCTTCATGTGATTTTCAGTGTCTTTAGTATATTTTACAACATAACAACTTTAAAAAAAACTTATTAAGGGCTGGAGAGATGGCTCAGTGGTTAAGAATACTGGCTGCTCTTCCAGAGGACCCAGGTTCAATTCCCAGTACCCACATGGCAGCTCACAACTGTCTGTAATGCCAGTTCCAGGGGATCTGACACACTCACAACAATGCACATGAAATAAAGTTGAAAAAAAAAAAAGAAAAGTTATTAAAGCAATTCATGTAGGAAAGTGAGCATCTGCCGGGCAGTGGTGGTACATGCCTTTAATCCCAGCACTCGGGAGGCAGAGGTAAGCAAGAGTTCTGTGACTGTGAGGACCTGCCTGGTCTACAGAGTGAGTTCCAGGACAGCCAGGGCTACGCAGAGAAACCCTGTCTCATAACAACAACAAAAGCCAACAACAAAAGCGAGCTTCTGGGAAGCCACCCCTTATCCAAGAACTTGAACACAACACGTGACTATTGACACCTGTACTGCCTTCCAGGAGCAACTGATATTGAATTGTGTGCGTCCCAATCTCTTGCTTATCTCAGCTTGACCTTGCACATTTAAGGGTATGAGTAAGAGACCATGAAAAAGACATTGTGCTGTGTATCATCTTTCAGGGCTTAACTCTTTACCCAGCATGACACTGCTCCATTCACAGATGCAGCAGCCTGTTTGTGACTAATTTACTTTCATACTTAGAATACCCTATCCTGGCAATAGACCACAGTTTCCCTAACTGTATCAGAGCATGAGGGATGGCTCTATTCATCCATAATGACTGAATGTCGCAATAAGCATTAGTTTTAGAATTAAAATTTAGGAATGTGTGCATAGAGGGTAACGAGGACTCACGCTGATGTAGCTCGTGTATAGGAACCCCTTTTTCTGCGATGAACGCAGGTTTAGTACCGTACAGAGAGCACTTAAGGCAGTGGGATCTTCAATCTGCATACTGTGATGACCAGGGTATTCTCTCTTCATTCAACAATGAAGGTTGCAGCCCAACTGCCTTCAGGTTCTTCTTAAAGCTTTTTTATAGTCTTAAAATTGTGTTTTATTAAAAAACACCGAAACGCACAATTCTTAGAAAGAACTGTCTAAACAAATAAATAAACGTGGATACTGAAGTTTTCCTTTTTCTCCCTATCCCAGGCCTTTTTTCTTTGCTCAAACCATCTCCATTCCTCAGCTTTGTTTTCTAGGAGCTTCCACCAAGAGCTTTGTTTGAACTCAAAATACTTAAATTAAAAAGACACGTAATGATAAAAAAAAATACAGAAAGAAAGAGACATCCTAATTCAACACTCATCTGAATTAAAATTACCTACAAAGAAAGAGCAGAAAAAGAACTCCAAGTTTATGGATAGAGCAAAATGTGATGGTTTGGTTTTCTTTTTACTAATTCATCAAAAAAATTCATTACATGTAATTTTTTGATTTGTGAAATGCTCAGAGCAAGCTTTAAACATGTATCCATTTTCAAGCTTATGTAAACATCCCATCCCCAGTTTGACGATTTAGAGATCTTATTGTAATGGCAGACAATGGTATGCACATCCGGGTAGGGCAGAAAGGACATCAGTGAAGGCAAATCTTTCGTAGGTCACCTAGTAACTATCTCATCTAGGGCACAGAAATAACACTCCTCAGTTTCTCTGCCTGCCAAACGAGTGTTGTAAAGATTGGATGAGATACGTAAATTGCCTTCTACAACATTCAGTATATATGAGCCCTCTTGTGAATGTAAACATACCTGCCTCCCTACGTCCTTCCTGCTCTCTTAATACCTAACTCAGAGCTCATAATGACTGTGATTGCCTTGTGCTGCTTTTCTTAAAGGGAACAGTCCTTCCTCTGTGGAAAGATCCAGTGAAGATTAAAAAACTGAATTTGAAAGCAAATGAAGGAAACTAGAAAAAAAAAATCCTGAGTGAGATAACCCAGACCCAGAAAGACAAACATGGTGTGTACTCACTCATAAGTGATATTAGATGTAAAGCAAAGGAAAACTATGTTGCCATCCACAGAGCCAGAGAGGCTAGGAGACAAGGAGGACCCAAGCAGGGGATGCATGGATCTCCCTGGGAAGGGGAAATAGAAGAGATCTCATGAGTGAAGGGGGGGGCAAGTAGGGGGCTGGATGGAGGGGGAGAATATTGAAAGAGATGACCGGAAAAAGAAGGGACGTTTGGGGATCATGTTGAAATATGATGAAAGGGAAAGTCCCACAGACCTACGAGGATGGCCCCATCCAAGACTGCTAACAACAGTGGATAACGTAGCCTGAACTGGCCGTTGCCTGTGATCAGATTGGTGACTACGCCAATAGTCATCACAGAGCCTTCATCCAGTAACTGATGGAAACAGATCCCACAGCCAAACATTAGGCCAAGCTAATTCTGCTGAAGAGACGAAGGAAGGGTTATAAGAGTCTGAGACATCAAGGACATTACAAGAGAAGTCACAGAAACAAACTAACCTGGGCTCATAGGAACTCGCAGAGTCTGAACCAACAGCCGGGGAACCTGCATGGGACCGGCCTAGGACCTCTACAAATATGTGATAGTTGTGTAGCTTGGTCTACTTGTGGGACTTGTAACAATGGGAGCAGGGGCCATTCCCTACGGCTTTTTACTGGCTTTTGAGATCCTATTCTGGATCACCTTGCCCAGCCTGAACACAGGGGAGGAGCTTAATCTTATCTCAACTTGATAGCCATACTTTGCTTGCGTCTAAGGGAGCCCTGCCCCTTCCTGAACAGAAACAGAGGAGTAGATGGGATTGGGGCCGAGGGAGGTTGGGTGAAGGGATGGGAGGAGAGGAGGGAGGGGAATTTGCAGTTGGGATATTAAATAAATAAATATATGAAATTTAAAAAACAGACAAATGAAATTTAAAAAAAAGGAAAGATTAAAAAAACCAGGCAAACAAACAAAACAAAAACCCCGCCACCCAGTTTCCTTAGCTCCTTCCTTTCCTAAGAGAAAATACATAAGAAAACCAGCAAAGTCTCAGCCCTGGTGGTTTTATAGCTCCTCATCTATAGAAGTTGCACACGCTCCAAGTTTCTCCTGAAATCCTCAATCCTGTCAGGGCCGGGAACTCCAACTTCAGACCCCGTTTTTGCCCATACAGCTTTATGGGAACAAAAGCTCTTGGGCGGTTAGGCAGGAATCATTATGTATTCCTTTAGCTATCACTGCTGTGGAGAGAAACAGCAAGGAGGAAAAATACTAGGGTCTTTTTAAAGAAGAATGTGCCAAATACATGTCCCTAATGCCAGGCCAGTCTGAGAAGCCCACAGCTAAGGAAGGAGCATGGCTGGAAGAGAAGTGGAGGGCCGACCCCCTGGACAGGGTGAAATGGGGAGACCACTCATCCAAAGGTTATCCAGTGGCAAAGGATCGCTGGCCCCATGGTTCCTCTCAAAGAAAGCCCCGGGCTTCTACTGCGGAGCATGTGGACTCCCAACCTCCATGCCTGTCTCTTTTCTTAGCTAGTGTTCTCTTGAAAGTGTACTGCCACCCTGATCGCACACACCAGTGATCTGAAATACCTTCCCCAGGGAAACAATCAATTCTGAAACTGCTTTCTCCCGGCTCAACCACATCCTCCGCTAGATGTCCCGTCGTCAAGTTCAAAGGCATCGACTTCAGACTCGGTTTCCACTGCGGCTTTATGGGAACCCTGAGTTTTCAGTTTAGTCTACAATAAGACATTACATGACCAGTGGCTGCCGCCATTGCTTGTTAAAAGAACTCATATGAAGCCGGGCGGTGGTGGCGCACGCCTGTAATCCCAGCACTCGGGAGGCAGAGGTATGCGGATCTCTGTGAGTTGGAGGTCAGCCTGGTCTACAAGAGCTAGTTCCAGGATAGCCCCCGACAGTACAGAGAAACCTTGTCTCAAACAAACAAATAAACTAGAACTCATAGGACTAACAAAATGCTTTCTGTTTGCCCTGGTCACTGTTCCTGACGGAGGGGAAGCAGCTGTTTGCACCTTCCCTTAAATGGAGCTAAACCACTACTCTCTCGCATCCATTTAGACACGTGTTCTGACTAATCCGTCTCATTGCAAGCATTGGATGATGGAAACAGATGGATTAATATTCCCAGTCTCTGTTTCTGTAAAATGGGACCAGCCACCCTGGGAACCATTTTCTTTGCTACTTGAAATATCCAGTACCCACACTCTCTCTCAAAGCAAGTCCCACAGACAGAGGAGCACACTAGTTTCTAGCTTTGGCTAGGGGCCACCTCCTGCCCATTGTTCCCGGGCCGCCCATTATCCCTTCTTACCCGCTATCTGATGAAGCTGCAAGCCCAGGCTCAGCGTCAGCAGCAGGAGGAACATGGTCTGAATCGATCTGAAATAGACAATTGAGAGTCTCAGAGCTCAGTGAGTTTTCTCAGCCTCTGCTGGCTTAACTACTCCCAAGAGAATAGTAAGGGCCCAGATACAAATCTTGTGGGAGATACAGGTGACAGCCAAGGCAAGAGCAGAAGCGGCAGATGTCTTTTCTGCAGAAGAGGGCAGACACAAGGAAGAAGGCACTCTTTCTGAATTCAAATGAGACGCTCTTCTTCCTTCTTTCACGGCCTTTTCTGGAGGAGAGGATGGACCTCATCACTCACACACAGTGGTGATCATCTGTATCCTTTCGTGCCTCCCCTGTCACTTTCTAAAGTTTAGTCAATATCGAAATCTTGAACACCAGCCTTACTCACCAAACAAATAAGGTATGCCATCTTCTCTAGCTGGACCAGAACTTAGAGAGGACCCTGAAAAACAGGACATCAACTCGGGAGACCAGAGCTGGTTTCTCATTACTTCCTAGTTGGTCGAGTAGGAAAACATCAAGCTCTTGAGTGCTGCGACCCATTGCTCCTGTTGTGTGGCTTGCCTCTTAATGAGCTTTCTAATTATTATTTTTTAATTATGTTTTGAAACAGGGTCTCATATTATCCTGGCTGATTCTATCTATGTAACAGAGACTGGCTTAAACCCCTGATTCTCCTGCTCCTACTTCCTGAGTACACAAGCGCCCCTGTACCTGCCCTACTTTTTATTTCTTTGAACACATTAAATGGAGATAATTTATTAGTTATTCTAAGTCATACCTCAAAGAAGCTGATTAATATCTATATGCTGAAAATATTTACATTCATGTTGTAAAAACTTTATTGGCTATTAGTTGTGTACAACAATAGATTTCATCATGCCTCTTCATACATGTGCTTCGATCATATTTACTCCCATTACTTATATGTTCCTCCCATCTCCTCATGGCCCCCTTCCTCACTAGCAGCTCTCCTATTTTCACATATCTTTTTTTCTAAAAGTGACATTGATTTCTTCTTGATGGCTGATAATGTTCTGCTGTATACATATGCAGTGTATTTTTTTTATCCATTCATCCATCAGCGAGCACCTGGGCCACTGTCATAACTTGGTTACTATGAATGGTACAGCAATAAGCATGGATAAAATAAGAATTTTGGTGGATGACTTGGATTCCATTGGGTTCTTAGGAGGGGACCAGCTGGGTCATATGGTGGTATCAGTTTTCACTTTTGGAGGAATATCCATGTTAATTTCCATGTAACTGTACTAATTCTCATTCCCAGTGGCAGGGTGCAAGAATTCATTTTCCCTGCATCTTTCTCCAGCATCCGATGTGTTTTGCTGTTTCCTTGAAGACAGCCATTCTGACTGGGGGGTGGGGAAGGGACCCCAGTGTTTCCTGAGAGCTCTAGACAGAGCAGGTCTGGCAGGGGTGGGAGGTGTGATGGTCCTGCTCCAGCTCAGTCTGGTTCCACCTTCTGTTTCGCTTCTCATTCCAGGTTCTCTGCATCCACAGAACAGTCGGGAAGGCACACTGTTGTCAGCTCTTCTCTCTTGAGGGAACCTTGAGGCTTTATTAGCTGTGGACCCATTTCTCCAAGGAAAGCTGTACATCTGAATCCTGGGAGAGCAGAGATGTTCAGAGAACACAGTATGTTGGTGAAGAGATACTCTGGAGTCCGGCGAACTTCACTTGCATTTTTAGAAGAGGATGTTGTTTTGGTTAGAGAATTGCCTACTATCAGGAGGATGAGTTACATGGCAATGCAGACCTAGAGGACAGTGTGATAGCTTGCATTAGGATGCTGGGGCTAGTAGAAGAAAGTGATCTGTTGAAGGTTTTGTTATCTATGTGTTCTTTAAATTTATTTATTTAATAATAGTCTTATTAAAATATAGTTAACACACAAAAGAAAGCTGTATAGCCCTAATGCAGAGTCTCACAAGCACAATATTAATTCAGTGGGGTGTTTAGTGTGTACACACAGTTGTGTGACCAACACCGCTACTTAACTCTGATATTTCGACATTTTAATTACCACAAGAAAGGAACTATACCCAGTTAGAGAAATTCCTATTTCCCCTTCCCTTTCCTGGAATCCCTAGCAGTTACAAATCTGCTTTCTGTTTTGGTCAGCTATGTGTGCTGTGGACATTTCACATAAACGACATCAAGCAGCTCTTGATCTTTTGTGACGGGCCTCTTGCGGTGAGCATAATGTCAAGATTCACCTGTTGTGTGTCACGGATCAATACTTTTTTCCTTTCACAAAGTTACTGCGCTGTATAATAAGCCAAGTTTGCCTATCACTTCCTAACATTTTCTTGTAAGAACAAAATATGTTCTGTTCATATCTGGGTCTCTAACCTGTTTTGAGTTACTTTTGGGGGGATAGATAAGGTTCTTTTGCACATGTTCCACTAAAATTTATTTTAAAAAACTAAACTATTCTTTCTCTGTGGAATTATCTCAGCCTCCTTGATGACAGTGTGGGGGATGAATTGCTGGACTTTTCACCCATTTTGCTCAGCTCTCTGTCTGCCCTGTGTCCCTATCACACAGCGCTAATTACTGTAGCTTGAGGGCGACTTTGAAATCAGGAAGTGAGAGACCTTCAACTTTGTTCCTTCTCAAGTCTTCTCTCTCCTTCGCTCCACCCTTCCTGCTTCTTTGCTTCTCTCCCTTGAATTCCTGTATGAATTTTAGGGTAGACTTGTCTATTCTGCACAAGAGAAACTGATGGTTTGCTTTGGTAAGAATTTCATTGACTCTGCAGCTCTGTCCAAAGGGAATATGACCATCTCATCATCAAGTCTTCCAACCCTTGAAAGAAGTCTGTCTTTGTGATTTCTTTTCTTTTTTCCCCAGCTTTTGAAACTTTAAATATGCTATTTGTTATTATTATTATTATTATTATTATTATTATTATTATTATTGGTGATATGGGCAAGTGTGGGTGTGTGTGCTTTGATGTGCACATATGTGGAAGTCAACTTTATAAAGTTGGTTCTCTGCTTGCACCTTTCTTTCATTCTTTGGGAATGGCACATGGGTCTCCAAGCTTGCCTAACAAAGCACCTATACCCATTGAGTGATCTCAACATCCCAAGCTTTTAAGGCTTCCTATTTGCATATTTAGAAGTTATGCATTCCGATAATTAAAACAATTTGAACAAATAAGAAATGGCACTCTGATAAAACCGCATGTTGCAGCCTGCAGGATGCCATGGACCACTGTGGATTTTACTCAAGATTGCACCTCCTCCCACCCAATTTCTTCCCTCACCGGCAGTAAGTTCTTTCCCCTTTCCTGCCAGTCAGACCTGAAGACGGGAGAGGCAAGCAGAAGACTTTGTTACCAGTTGTTATGGCTTCTGTGATGTGAAAAGGAGAGCCCAGTCATTTAAACTTGGTCCAACCTCGTCACATGACAAAGTTAAACAGTGTAAAGAAGTAAAATCAGAAGGCGATACTCGTGGGGTGCTCAGTGCGTGCTGCTGGTGCTTGTTCCCCCCCCCCATCTGCCCTCTCGTGTCTGCCTGCTTCTTTCTTTCAAAGGAAGAGATTCTCGCTTACATTTCTGGGTTCTCTGGCCTCCACTTATTGAGTTTCAGGATGTCAGCCACATCAAGTATTCAGACAAGATTGAGAAGGGAATGGAGGGAAGCGTGTGAGCACCAGGAATCTGATCTGCATGCTGACCGACTAGGTCATTTTCTTAGATCTATATTTTGAAAGAAAACCTATAGGGAATTGCTGACAATACAGATAAGTAGTTTAAAATATACAGTAAAACTCCTGGGCTTGGGGAATCGAGTCATTGGGTAGTAGAGAACCAGGAACAGCCATCAAATCGGAGGTGCCTGCAAGAGTTCCAAGTGAAGCTACTCAGGAGGAAGAAGGGCAGACAATTCCAAGTTGGAGGATATGGTTAAGACCTTGTATAAGAGTAACATAGGCCACAGTGCGCATGACATCAACCACAAGAGATGGGAAAGACAAAGTATGAAACAACAGACCTGGAGTTTTCCAACATGTCTGGGCCTTTGTGAGGGGAGGCACCAGCAAAGAAGAGGCAGACCAAGGGTGAAGGTCCAGCTGATAGCACTTGTTAACTATCGATTTTGCTCTGGGTGTTCTGATCTTTTGTACACTGAAAGCTATGCGATGCCAAACAGACTGCCCTCCCGAAATTCACCAGTTAAAATAGGTGGCCCCCATGGGCCATGAGCACTTTGTTGTAACGTAAACCAGGCAATTCAGAATCTTTGTGTTCCATGGCCTGCTTTATAGGGAACTTGACATTCTTGTTCACTGTCTGTTTTACTCCTCACAACCAAACCCCATGAAACTAGTGACTGACCCTTGCTGAAAGCCAGCAGAAATGGTGTTAATTAATCCAGGCATCTGCCTACATGTCTCCCTTCTGACTCCTGGACAGCCCTGATGTTTCGCCATGGGGGAGCCTGTGACTCAAGGCTTTTTTTCCTTTGAGGTTTGTTAGTATATCAGATGATTTTCTCCAGGGCAGAATAAACTAAGGCTTGACACACCAGGCATTCATTCTGTCAATAACAAAGTTCTTAGGCTGGTTTCAAGAGATGTCTCCAGAATCCACTTGAGGTGGCTTTGAAACTGGTATTTCTAGAGTGGACAGTCTAGTGGAAGAAGCCAGACCATCTGGTGGAGACATTGGGAAAACAAAAGCTCAAAAACACCCATTGTACCCTGTTTGATGGGGGTGGAGTTGAGGTGGGGGCAAGCTGGCTCGAGAATGTGAGCATGGGAGAGATGCTCCCCCACCCCCATCACTTGTGGCAGGTAGGAGAGCTGGGTATGCCCCTCACCAGCTGCAGCACTCTGGAGATCTGGCCCGGTACTTCCCCTGGGCAATAACACTACAGCTGACCCTGTTAGCAGGGATGTGGTGTGCCAGTCCAGCGTTATGAGTGTGAGAGAGACGGCCCCACTACTGGCCTGCCCTACAACAGCACGGGTGAGAGAGAAGCCTCCTCCTTGCCCTTTGCCCCTTGCTACCTGCAGCAGGTGGGAGAACTTGCCCCGGGGTCACGAGAGTGGGAGAGCAGGCCCTGCACCTTGCCTGGGCATCACAGTAGAGCCGGTCTCCTGGACATGATAACAAGACACCTGGTGCCCTGCACTAGCTGCAGCACTCTGGAGAACGGACCCCACATCTGGCCTGGGCAACACAGTAGTTGGGAATGGGGGTGAGCTGCCCCCTCCCCAGAGTATGAGAGCCGGGAAACTGGCCTCATCCCTTGAGGTCAGCTGCTTTGGGTGAGCTAGCTGGGACAATGCTGGAGAGTTTGCCCTGGTGGCAAGGATGAGGGAAAACCAGCAGGCTAACCAAAGCAGCCACAACCCAGGCCCAGAACCAGGGCTATAAGTTGGCCCATCCAACATCCACCCCATCTATGAGCATGTAAAAAGGCTGGTCCTGTAGATCCAAAACTACAGGATCTTTATGGCACAGGGCAACAACAGGACAGCCAAGAGGAGTCCCAAAGAGAACCCATTATCGTGGTAAAGCAGAAACCAGAGGCCTCGAGCCAGACCAATGAGTCATTGCAACGAACACTTACAAGTAAAGATGTATGGGTCCGCACTCTTGGGTCCTTGCCTTTGTTTCAGGAAAGGCCACCCAACACAGGTAATACTCTGGGCGTACTACTTGCCATGTACCTTAGCTGAACCTGACAATGGCCTTCCTCTAATCAAAATGCAAGCGTAACTTGAAAAGCTGCTGTCTTCACGCATGATAGCAGGCCTGGCACTTGCCAGCCGCCTTATTTTTTAGACCGTGAAAGGATGACATGCAGCAGCGTAACAGAAAGAGCTCTTGGTTCAGCTTCTCTTTCTTCTTCAGCCATTCATGGGACTTTCCTGGTACATTGCCCCCTTGGAAAGCTTACGGTGTTCTAAAGGTGTTTTCCAGCTTGCAGACTCCTGTCCTATTAATTTTGCTTCTAGGAAAAAATGAGACCTGTGCAAGGCATAAGAACATAGACCAGGCACATAAGCAATCAAATTAAGAGGTTACAAATTAGTAGCTTCTAACACTTTAGATAACTTTTAAAAGCTTTATACTTTCTAATAATAATAACAATAATAATAACAATAATAATAATAATAATAACCGCCTCATGCCAGAACTCAGGAGTCATCTCATGCTTTCCTCTAACCCTCCCTTCTGTATCTGCCACACGTCTTAGACGATCCCTCACCTTTCTGATGGCCATTAACATGACCTTACTTGAGACTCCCATCTCTTCTGCACTAGCTGCCTTACTGCCGGTTCTTCCTCTGCGTCCCATCTCCTCTCTACCAGCCTTACTGAGGCAGGGGACATCAATCCTGGAATTATTCTTCAGTCTTCTTCTCCCTTTCCACTTCTGACCACCAGCTCATCCTGTAAACTCTTCCTTCACATGTATTCAGAGCTTAATCCCTTGTCACCACCCGCAGAGATTCCATAACAGTTGGGGGCCGATACCATCTCTTGTGACGATTTCTGCGACTTTCTGACAATAGGTCTCTAAGATCCTAATCTCAACATCTGACATTTGATGCTCAATTCAGCGGCCAGAATGACTTTTTTTAAAACCAAAGTGGTATCATTTACAGAGACAAGTTTACCTTGGGATAGTCTGTAATGCCTCTCCTGCCCTGGCCCTCTTACCTCCTCAGTCACTGAATAAAACCCGTGCCTTTTCCATGAATAGAACATCAAGATGGTTGTGAGAATTCCAATCTCATTTTACTTTGTAATTTTATTTTCTTTTACTCTATCTCAGTTCATGAGTTTTTAAAGATTGGCATGGCATCAAGCATGTCTTGTTAAAAGGCCTTACATTCTTCTATATTCAACACAAACCTTTCCTAACTCAAGATACACGCAGTTCCCTGTATCTTTAGTGTATCGTCTAGCAGGTAGCTCATCACTGGCATGTCAAGTGATGATACTTTAGTCTTTCCTGTTAGAACTAAAGCTTTTGCATTTATTGGGGGGGGTGTCTCAGAATTTTGCTGAGTAGACAATACTGCTCATAAGCGTAATCATCCCCTCAGGAGTCTGGCTCCCATTTGAATTCTTTCTCCATTACGTAAACAGAAACTTTAGGAAGACCTTCCTATCAGTTAAGGCCACAATGGGATGAGCTAGTAACAGGCAGACAATCATCGCCCTAGGACTTGCTTAAGACAAAGGTCCATGTTGAGGCAAGAGTTTCCACTGGTGGAAGGTGCTTGCAAGGTGGTCTGCACAGGTCTCTTAAGCCCCTCCCTTATCAGCTTGTCTCAAAACTCTACTTAATGCAAATAAGACCTTTGTCTTCTGAGTTCTTTGTGAGAACCACATTTTGTGAAAAAAACAGATCCTTAGAGTCTTTATAGTTAAGCAAGCAAAAGTCAAGTACAATGAGGTGAAGGAAGCATGGGCTATTTTATAGACAGACAAACAGGGTCTGGAGAGTCTGGGGGATGTGTGCATTGAATGGAGAGTCTGGGGGATGTGTGCATTGAGTGGAGAGTCTGGGGGATGTGTG
>NC_022015.1:58541716-58549407 GCF_000317375.1 Microtus ochrogaster | reverse complement strand
GGGGGATGTGTGCATTGAGTGGAGAGTCTGGGGGATGTGTGCATTGAGTGGAGAGTCTGGGGGATGTGTGCATTGAATGGATAGTCTGGGGGATGTGTGGATTGAGTGGAGAGTCTGGGGGATGTGTGCATTGAATGGATAGAGTCTGGAGGATGCATGGATTGAATACAGAGTCTGGGGGCTGTAGGGATTGAATGCACAGACAAAATTAATGGACTCATCATTTACAGGGCATCTTCTTCAGCTGCATGAACACATAATGACACAGATAAACAAAATGTCTGGGTGACCAGTCCATCTTTCTAGTCTCCCTTCTAAATCTCACTTGTGTTTTGTAGGTCAGTACCCCACCATCTACCCCTTCTTGTTGTGTGTCCATTTTTATGGTAAGTATCCTGTGAGGTGGTGGGTACTAGAAATCCTCAGGCTCACCAACACCTGGATCTCTTAATCAAACATCAGGAAGTGAATAGAAATGCGTGTGGGGACTTGGATGATACGTTGTAAATGATAAACCATCCTTTTAAAATGATTGCCAGTATCACTTCCGAGGTGATAAGCAATCTTAGGCTTAGAAACTGCACAACTTTCCTTCTACCCATTTATTTCACCAACCCAGTAAGGGTTCACCTAGCAGAAGTCTTTCTCTAGTTTATCTGACTTACTTGGCCACCTCCTTTGAGGACCTCCCCATGGGCTTTCTAGGCACATATCTGCAGAGGAACACCTCTAGTGTGTTCCTTACCTGTCTTATTTCAATAGCTTGTATTTAACTTTCTCCCCGGTATAGTTATTGACAATATTATCATCACTACTCAGCTTTCTTAAGATGGAGTTTTACGTAGCCCAGGCTGGCCTTGAACTTCTGATCTTCTTTCTTTACTAGGGCAGTGCTGGGAATATAACCACGAGCCAAAAATACACCTGGCTCCCTAGTAGAATTTTTACTTCTTTTCTCATTGTTTCTACAGAAGACGTACTTAAATCAGCTTATTCAATTGCATTAGGAAGTTACCCTTTTCCAGAGTAATCAAGAACACTTCTGTAAGTTGAGAAACACTTTTCTAAGAAAAAGTGGTAAGAGGCTCAAAACTCACAGTGGGGCTGGTAGTTTCAATTCTTGGTTGGGAAGGTTAGTTTCTTGCCATTTCTGCCATGTGACCAAATTAGAAAGAACTTTGCGGTGTTATGAAAATATGGAAAAGCTTTCATTTTTTATTCAAAATATTTACTGGATGTCAGGCTATTATTGCAGAACATAAGACACAGCCAAGTTTGAGAATTTCTCCTCAATCTATGAACAACCCAGGCACAGGCACTCTGGAAATATTTCAAGAATCCTAAGTTGTGATTTGGTGTAATGATGACCATCAGAACAGATCCTGAATGTCTTGATCCTAGCCGAAAGGCCAAGAGAAGAGCAGATCATGTTTGTGTACCACTTCATTTTTTTTATTAAACATTGCGAGTTTTATCTGGTTCCTCATATCTTCTAAGTGTCTGGCACAGCCTAGCATGCCCAGGAAAACCTAGATTAAATAGACATCGAGACTAGATTAATAATGTGTCTGGATTAGCTACCGATTCTGAGATTGAGTATCTAAGACCGAAATTGGAGTTAGCAATGTTAGAAAATAACTTGAATTTGGTGCCTTTCAGCAAAAGAACGAAGAATTGGTCCCGAGATTCTGTCACTCAGCGTTGTGTCATATCTACCTGAACTCAAGTGTTTTGTTTATAGCCAGTTTCCATAGATAATAGGGGATCTTAGCCAGTGCTCTGTTCTCATGTGTGTATGAGTAACTGTGTCATATTTAAATCATCTGTGACATCATAGACAACTTATAGTCTTACATTGTTAATCATCTCAATGGGATGTTTAGGTTCAAACTGCATCTCAATTTTTCATTCAATAAACACTGAGCTCCCCCAATATACACGCTGGCTTTTGTGAGCCTTTATATCAGACCGTGGAGAATTCATAGACCCTTGCAAGCTAAAGACATTATTGCATAGTGTAGAAGGTCCAAAGTCACACCCAAGTGGAGGTTGGTGTAAAGAGTGGTAACAGAGCAAGCTCCATGTAAACTGACTGCAGATGTGGAGACTTTCTAGGGATGGGAGCCTTTAAAGCACTGGGAAATTTGGTCTGGAAGTTCTTTGGGTAGGCATCTGGGAAGTGCAGCTACAAAGCCTCAGAGATGCACACTCATGGCAAAGTCCAGGGGACACAACAGACGAAAGTGGTTTCTGAAATTTAAACTGAAACCACAATACGCTTAGTGCCAGACAGAGGTGACAATGAGGTTGCAGTGCCCATCATCCAAAAATAGTGAAGATGCCAAAGGAGCGTGAAGAGATTAAATCGGGGTGTGGGTGTGTTGTGCGCATGTGCATGCTCATGCTTTAGGGCGTGCTCTCGCTCTCACTCTCTCACGCATGCAGGCAGAACTAAGGGAGGGTTGGTCAGTCCGAGGTTTATTGCCTTCTTCTAGATGTTTGATCATAAAGTCTTTGTTTAGAGTCAGAAAAGGGAAGCAAAACAAAGGAGAAACTGTAAGAGCTTTGACAGAACAGTTGACAAAACGATTGGTAACTGATCAACCATACAGGTGAGAAAAAGAGAAACAACAAAGACAACTGGGGTCTTAAGGCCAGAACATTTTAAGGCTAGACAAACAAGTTATTTCCAACACAGAAATGTCAGCTAATACTAAGGACTGAAAAAACCTGCCCTAGTGAAAGAGCACATTACAAACTGCCTTCTAAGGCTAATCAGCTCTGAAGCATGGTACCTCAGTGCATGGTACCTCAGCACTATCTGGGGATTCTCCCAGTATCTTCTTTTCAAATCCCATAGAACTTTCCCTTGCAAATTCCATTTCGTTTCTGGCGGTCCACCTACCATCCTACTGAATAAACAGCCATCCAATAGCATTCAGGGAGTCCCTCACAGCCAGTGTATGAGTCAAGGTTCTCTAGAGTAACAAAGCTTATAGAATTGAATATATATGTGTGTGTATTATATATATTATATATAATAAATCCATATATATGCATTTATTAGAATGACTTAAAGGCTGTAGTTGAGCTAATCAAACGGAAAGCCCAAGAATCCAGTATTTTCTCAGTCCATGAGGCTCACTGTCTCAGCTGGTCTTCAGTATACACTGGGATCCTGAAGAAGTCAGCTCTAATGAAAGTGAAGGAATGGACTTGCAGGAGAGGGGAAAACAAGCAGGTAAAGATCAGAGGCTTTCTTCTTTGCTTAGAGTTACCCCAAGATATTTTATGCTATTTGTGGCTGTTGTAGAGGGTGGTGCTTCTCTGATTTCTTTCTCAGCCTGTTTACCATCTGTATATAGAAGAGATACTGATTATTTTTAATCTTGTATCCCGCTATGTTACTGAAAGTGTTTATCAGTTGTAGGAGTTCTCTGGTAGAATTTTTAGGGTCACTTATGTATACTATTATATCTTCAGCAAATTGTTGTTGGGGTTTCTGTCCTGCTCACAGAGGTCTGTCTGCCTCTGCCTCCAAAGTGTTGGGATTAAAGGTGTGTGCCACCATACCCAACTACTCTCTTTTTTTTCTCCCAAGACTACATATATTTTTAAATACAGTAAACCATTTAGAGGTGTTTTTTTTCATCTTTGAATCTATCTTTACTGTATATCTCTCTTTTTCTGACCACATAAGTCTTGAATTTGCTAAGCAATATGGGTAGGATTAAAGCCATGGCTTTGACAGCTAGATCCAGCCCATTCCTTAGCTTTCTGAGATTCCAGCCTCATGGTGGAAGTAGAGGCTATAGCCATGTTTATTGCCACAACTCTATGGCATTTCAAGGTTCCTGCCAGCAAGCAAACTGCAGCAGTCTGCTCACAAACCACACTCAAATGCTCTGTCACCAGACCTCCAGCCTGAAAGAGTCAGAGTTTGTGCTGGCAGGATAGCCCAGAAAGCCAGCATTTTAAAACGGTGTTGCTTTTTCCCTCCTATGGCTGAAAACCAAAAAGCATGTGGTCAGCTTTTCATCAACACCATTTAAGTGTTTTGTGGCTGGACTTCTTTAAAAAGCTGTAATATTTTGCAGATAAGCTGAGTCAGGAAGCCTATCTAAAATGAGAGCAGTTGCCTCTAGCAAGCAGAGCCCACCTGAGAAAATGCTGCCATCAATAAGCTGTGCTTAACTCTATTCTTTTCTGTCTTGAATCACTTCCCAAGCTCTCTCAGGCTTTTAAGTAGATTTGGTCAGCCCCACATTGGCATGCCATTCTGATTTTGGTGGCTAGATCAGGACTGCAGAGAAACTGGCTTCCTTCTTCCCAGAATTCTCCTGTTCTCATTGACCCACCTCTACTTCCTGTCTGGTTGTCCTGCCTATACTTCCTGCCTGGCTACTGGCAATCAGTGTTTATTTAAAATATAATTGACAGAATACAGACGATTGTCCCACACCAGCAAATAGTGAAAGTTTGGCTTCTTCTTTTCTAATTTGTATCCCCTTAATCTCCTTTTGTTGTCTTATTGCTATAGCTAGAACTTCAAGTTCTATGCTGAATAAATATGGAGAGATTGGATAGCCTTCTCTTGTTCCTGGCCTCAGTGGGATCACATTTAGTTTGTTATTGGCTGTTGACTTTCTGTATATTGCCTTTATTATGTTTCGGTATATTCCTTGTATCCCTGATCTCTCTGAGACCTTTACCATGAAGGGATGTTGAATTTTGTCAAAGGCTTTTTTAGCATCTAATGAGATGATAATGTGGGTTTTTCTTTCAGTTTGTTTATATAATGAATTATATTTGACAGATTTTTGTGTGTTGAAACATCCCTGTACCTCTGGGATGAAGTACATGTTGAACAAGTACTACTTGTTCATGGTGAATGCTTTTTCTACTGTGTTCTTGGATTTGGTTTGCTGGTATTTTATTGAGTATTTTTGCATCAATGTTCATGAGGTAGATTGTTCTGTAATTTTCTTTCTCAGTTCTGTCTTTGTGTAGTCTGGGTATTGGGGTAACTTTAGCATTGTTAAAAAAAAGACAAAATGGCAGCCTACAGGATGGGAAAAGATCTTCATCAACCTCACATCTGACAGAGAACTGATCTCCAAAATATACAAAGAACTAAAGAAACTGGACACTAAAATACCAAATATCCAATTAAAAATAGTGTACAGATCTAAACAGAGAACTCTCAACAGACAAATCGAAAATGGCTGAAAGATAGTTAAGAAAATGTTCAACTTCCTTAGCCATCAGAGAAATGCAAATCAAAACAACTCTGAGATTCCATCTTACACCTGTAAAAATGACCAAGATCAAAAACACTAGTGAACTTATGCTGGAGAAGATGTGGGGTAAAGGGAACACTCCTCCATTGCTGGTAGGAGTGCAAACTTGTACAGCTACTTTAGAAATCAATATGGCAGTTTCTCAGAAAATTAGGAATCAATCTACCTCAACACCCAGAAATACCACTTTTGGGCATATACCCAAAGGGTGTTCGATCATATCACAAGAAAATTTGCTTAACTATGTTCATAGCAACATTATTTGTAATAACCAGAACCTGGAAACAACCTAAATGCCCCTCAACTGAACAATGGGTAAGGAAAATATGGTAAATTTATGCAATGGAGTACTACTTAGCTTGAAATTTGCAAGCAAATGAACAGAACTAGAGGAAAAAAATATACTGAGTAAGGTAACCCAGACCCAAAAGGAAAAGTATAGTATGCACTCACTCATAAATGGATATTAGACAGAAAGCAAAGGATAACCAGCCTACAGTCAATAACCCTAGAGAACCTAGACAACAAAGAGGACCCCAAGAGAGACATACATGGATGTACTTAGGAAGGAGAAAAAGACAAGATCTCCTGAGTAAATTGGGAATGTGAGGGGCATAGAGGGGAGGGTAGAAGGAGTGAAGAGAGAGAGAAGAGAGAAAGAAAAGGAAGTGGTAAAAATGTATAGCTCAATAAAACAATTCTAATTTTTTTTTATAAAAAAGCTTCCTTCTTCCGTGTCCTTATATAATGTAGTGGGAGGCTTGTTCTTCCCACCACCTGGCTAGCTTAAACCTGAAATAATCACACAGAAACTGTATTAATTAAATTACTGCTTGACCCATTAGCTCTAGCTCCATATTGGATAACTCTTACATCTGAATTTAACCCATTTCTATTAATCTGTGTATTGCCATAAGGCTGTGGCTTACTGGCTAAAGTTCCCAGAGTCTATCTCCAGCGGCTCTATGTCAAGGAAAGATTGACAAGGCATCCTGACACCATTGGGAAACTCCATGGGGATCCTCTTGTAGGCCCCCATGATGAACATAATCCAGTCATTCCCAGTTACTGTGGAGAATATGTCTTACCAGGAAAATTAAAAATCCAATGCCTACTGTTAAAAACAATACTGGTCTGAATGATGGGTTAAATGTGGAGGATAAGTCAAAAATCAAAACCTCCAGTAGGACATAGGAAATGTATATTCTGGCAGACTTCTATAAATGTTCAAAGACCAAAGCTAAGAGTCTGTATAAATGGCACTTTTATTGAAGGCTTATTAGACACATGTGCGGATGTAAGTATCATTACTCCAGAATCTTGGCATTGAATTGGCCTCTTCAAGAGGTAGATGTTCAGTTCCTGGGAATTGAAACCCTATCTCGGGTAAAACAAAGCACAAGATGGGTTGAGTGCATA
The DNA here is from genome assembly GCF_000317375.1 of Microtus ochrogaster. Classification (NCBI taxonomy): domain Eukaryota; kingdom Metazoa; phylum Chordata; class Mammalia; order Rodentia; family Cricetidae; genus Microtus; species Microtus ochrogaster. The sequence continues at coordinate 58,542,688 of NC_022015.1, read as the reverse complement.
GGGCCAGAAGGGCAAATAGGAAGACTGAGGCCATATATAGCCAATACTGCAGTAAATTTGTGGGGTCATAACCTACTGCAGCTATGGAATACCCGGTTAACATTCCTACAACCCCCAAAAGTTCTATTTCTAGGGAACATATTCGAAGGTAATATAGATGATGGTCACCAACAAGTGGGCCTTCTCCAACAGATGGTGATGTGTGCTGTGATTATCATTAATGAATAAAGAAACTGCTTTGGGCCTATAGCAAGGCAGAATGTAGATAGGCAAGGTCAGAGAGAGGCCATGGAGCTGCTGGAGATAGATGCTGGGAACTTTAGCCAGTAAGCCACTGCCTCATGGGGATACATTGATTAATAGAAATGGGTTGAATTCAGATGTAAGAGTTAGCCAATAAGAAGCTAGAGCTAATGGGCCAAGCAATGATTTAATTAATACAGTTTCTGTGTGATTATGTCAGGTCTAAGCTAGCTGGGAGGCTGGGAAGAACAAGCAGCCTCCCACTGCAATATAAGCTTCCAGCAGAAGACATGGCCCAGGTTAGATTGGAATTAAAGCTATGTCTTCCTCCTTTAAAGATCCAAATTAGAAGTAGATCTTTTCACTTCAAATTTAAGCAGAAATCCCTCCATATTGGGGTTTTAGTTAATTCCATCTCTAGCCAAGTTGACTAACAAGAATATCCATCACAGCCAGACACTGTGGAAGAAACTCAGTACTCAGAGAACCTCAAGACGTTCCAAGTCAATGAAAAGGTTCACAGATGGAATATGAAGACACCCAGAAGCATCAGATAAGGACGAGCAAGTTGATGGCAAGAGCTCAAGCAATGAAGGTAAACAGAGCAGTTTTCCATTGCAAGAGCATGGTGTCTGTTGCAATTTGTTTAAAAATAGTGTAAAGAGAAGTCACACCATGCAAAAAGGCTCACATAGGAAGTTTTTTGGAAGAGGGCAGAGAAGAGGCAGA
>NC_022015.1:58538891-58541611 GCF_000317375.1 Microtus ochrogaster | reverse complement strand
ATAGCAAATGTGCACGGGGCTATTTGATAGTGGTACTCTTAGTGACTGTAGCTAAGGATATATCCTGTCAGGACCCCAAGGGCCCAGTTCAGATGCCTGAATACTAACACTGGCCATTGCTCATGGGACGTTGGCTTGGAAGGCAACTTGGAGAACACACCTATCAGCTCCTATTTGACTCCCAATACAGCTGATTACTGCTCCCACTGAACATTTTTACTCAGCATTTTGGCAATTTTTACCTATCATTTCAAGGTTGGGAGTCTTGAGTAGCAGAGAATCTCTCTCCAGCTTCGCTACTCTCTCACTATGCATGAATCCACTGCCACAGCTCTCCTCTTAGGTATGTCAATAAATAACACTTAACTGCAGTTTTAATTTTTCTATCTCTCCTCTGATTATCTTATAGGAAAAAAATAATCTACTTAGTAGGCTGCAATCATATATTTTAAAATTAAGTAGTAGTTAATACAGAGTTGTGGAGACCAATTCCAAAGGCTACATCTACAAAACAATCTGCGTCTAAGGCTCAGGGAGCACTGCAGAAGAGGGGACAGAAAGATGGTAAGAGTCAGAGAGGGTCAGAGAGTTTGCTGTGAGAGTGTATCCTCTGGAAATGTCAGAATCTATCCCCATAAAGGCTCAGCAACACGACTGCCTCAACAGGAGCTGAATAAGAACAATGATAGACATGACAAAGAGAAAGGAGAAAACCCACAAGGCCTCAACCCTCCACAGTGAACTAGAAGTGATGAAGGAATGCCGAGAGAAATAGCTTTCCCCAGGCAAAGGCACATCAGTCGGCTATCCAATACCAACGTCAGCTCTGAAAACATATACATAAATCACGTTACACAGACTGAGCAGGCTGTATTTAGGAACACACACACACACACACACACACACACACACACACACACACATGCATATATGTATATATGAATGTAACAATAAGTAACCAAAAAAGAGGCCTTGAATTTGAAAGAAAACAAGGAAAGATATATAAAGGATTTTGAGAAAGGAAAAAGAAGGGAGGGTGATACAATTATATTCTAATTTCACATTTAAAAATTAAAGAGAGAGTGTTTAGATTCATGGAATATAATTATTTATTTTAAAGGTTTCTCTCCCTAATAGTGTACTCTTGGAGTCCTGCTTTGTAAACACAGACCAGCTGGGAATATTGACTGCTGCCCACAGGGGTAATCACCCACAGACGTCAGTTGTAGAAAAACAGATTTTGAAAACGTTTAAACTGCTAACACTTCAAATACTGTGAGGGAGACAATCTTGAGAGAGGTTTCTCAGGCTGATGGGAGGGCTTGGTGGTAAAGGCACTTGCCTTCTGAGCTCCCTTCCTGTGATGAAAAGGTAGGAAGACAGAACTGACATCACAGACATCCTCTGACCTCAATACACAGGCTATGACACCCCTCAACCCCTGCACAACATTAATAAAAAAAAAATCTAAACCCAAAATAAGAATGGTTTCCCCTACAGTGAAACTTTTTTTTTTTAATGCAGAAAATTCTTTACCACATAAAGAGGTTCAAGAAGAACAGCAAACGCTGAAGGAGTGGGAGAACCCTGAGTTTGGGGAAGAAATTTCCCCATAAGCACAATTTCCCAGACAGAACACGATTTAAAAAAAGAAAAATTGTACTCACTATCCCCACCACCATGGTAGACTCACCTACACAAACAAAGATAGCAGGAGATGTTCTCAATGCACTTCCCTGGCTCCTCCCAGCAGGCCTCAGCACAGCTCCCCAAGCAGGGATGCTAGAAACAGCACCATACAGCAGCTCTTTGCCTCAGATTCCCTTGAAGTCAGTGACACCAGCAACCAAAACTGTCTGCAATGGGAATAGCAAGTGGATTCTCTCTAGCTGTAAGACAGGAAGGTGCGGTAAAACCATGCCCACATTTGAGATTCAGATATTTTCAGCAAGGGAAGAAAATGTGCTGTTGTGATCCTTGAAGTTCTGTTTTCCTGTTAAACAGGAAAAAAAAAAAAAAAAAAAAAAGGAGGGCTGGGCGGGTTGTCATTCAACCAGAGTGATTTCTGAGGAACTAAAGGATACAGGCAAGTTTAGGTTTTGCTTTCTGCAGCATTGCTTTGTCTGCAGGGCTCTCAAGTCACATCCCTGTCAGTCCCCCTGGAGCTACTACCACATAGCTGGTAGTATATGACCCTGGTCCTCAGACACCAGGGGATTCCCCACAGCAAGCTGGGGGAACAGCTTCGAGACTAGCCTAGCCTTGTCACAAGCTCCGGGTCTGAATGAGAGATCCTGCCACAGTGAAAGAGCCATCAACAACATCAACCTCAGGCTTCCACATTCATTGCATCCACACAAAAGTGTGCCCACATACATGCACACATGTTCATGTACACACATACATACACGGGGGTGGGGAGAGAGAGAAATAAATAAAATGAGAGCACTGCCCACCAAGTAGCCCCTTGGCTACCCTGAGCATCCCCTGCCATGTATAGCGTCATCTGTCTTCATATAGCCTTGTCCCTTCTGTGTCTCCGTGTGTTTCCTGTTTTTACAAAGGCATCGACTATTGCATTAGTGTCCACCTTTATCCATTATAATTTTATCTATAAGTTCCCAAATTCCAAGTAAATTCTGAAGTTCTAGACCTAGGATATGACCCGGAGGTGGTGTGGGGGGCACTAACTCAGTACAGCATCTAGGTGGGCATGACCA
>NC_022015.1:58525968-58538543 GCF_000317375.1 Microtus ochrogaster | reverse complement strand
CACTAACTCACACAGCATCCTGGTGGGTATGACCAGGGCACTAACTCACTACAGTATCTTATCCCATTCACAAAGTCACTTCTACCCTAGAAACTATTGAACCCATTTCACACAAGAGGGAATGGCCAAGATATAGCAATGGTTTCTTTGGTGCATGGATGGATTTGAACTCATGCCCCATTATTCTATAGTGTTGGGAAGAGCAAGGTTCAAAGAAAGTGATAAGAAGCAAAGGTGGAGTAAGTCAAAGGTGGGGGCAGTGACCTTCTCTTTGCACCCTGGGGGAGGGATGGCTGTCAGTGATTTAGGTCTGCAGGCTCAGTCAGGTCATGGGTTTTCTTGTACCCTGCTCCAGCCTCCCTGCCTCTCTGACCTCTGGTTTTCCTTCTGAAGAGGGGAGCTCTTCTTTCATACTTGTCTGCATGCTTTTTAAATACTAAATAAAACATTTATTCTACTCTCTCCCTTGAGTAAGAGGAAATGATTACAAAACAGAGCTGTTCCCTCAACTATAGGAATGGGGAAACATAACAAGGGAAAGCCTGTCTGGGAAGCAGTCCTCAGTCCTTTCTCTAAGCACTGCTCCCCAATCCAGACTCTCAGATGCACTCTCAGAGTGACTGGGAGTTTAGCATCTATGGAATCCCCTGCCCATCCCCCGCCCCCGGGTGAAGCCTCCTTCTGAGTTTCCTCTAGCTGCCCACATACTTCTCAGACTTTTCTGGATAAGTCTGAAACAGGGAGAGCTCAGGTCTCTTCACAGCAGAGCCAAAGCCACTCAAGATGGCATCTTAGCACACTGGCCTGCTTCGTCAATCTCTATGTCTAGAAAAATGTCAGGGGGGCAGACACTGAAGCCCTCACAGAGCACGGGGGGGGGGCGGCGGAGGGAGGGCACATAGAAGCAGCTTTCCAGTTTGCTGTTTACAGTTGCTCCTTCATCCTGGGGGGGGGGGGGGGGGGGCAGCGGAGGGAGGGCACATAGAAGCAGCTTTCCAGTTTGCTGTTTACAGTTGCTCCTTCATCCTGTTCTATTGGATTCTCTGCCTGCTATGAACACGCATTACTCTTTTAAACAGACAGAAAGAACTTTTCACACAAAAGAATAATGGAGAGTACTGTTAGATTGCTGAACAAAAACAGGAAGGCATTTTAAGAACTTAGCAAACAGCTCCTGTGTTTTCAATTATTTAATAAAGAAGACACAACTGTGGAAGCCCTTAAATTAGAAACACCTGTAAGCGCTGTGCTCCGTTCACAAAGGTCTTAGGCAGGCAGAGAGAGAAAAGACAGACAGACAGATGACAGACAGAGAGGAACACAAACAGAAACAGAGAGACAGATTGGGACTAGACCTCTCCAACATTGTATGGATATTTGGTAGTGGAAAAATGACAAAATTAGGTCAGAAAACACGCCATGATAATCTGAATGTTAATGATCGCAGCAGTGTACAAAACTTAGCACAGTTTTATACTCTGTACAGAACAGAGAGGCTGTGTCACAACTGTTTCTGCCCTTCCCTGAGACATCTTATTCTAAATGCACTGTCGTGAAGATGCTGTTCAATGTGTGTGTAGAACCTGAAGCCACCTAACAAACACGACACAGTGTGAAATGTTTACATCAGCCACCCAGAATGGTGTCTGTCACACATCAGGGGCTCAGTCTGCGCTGCCTGCACTGCCACAGTTCCTGTAGGTTCGAATTAATCCATTCCACCCTGCCCACTCTGATTGGCCTAAGGGAGAAAACACACAGCATGAGAATGCAGAGAAAATGGCTTTGGGGAAGCAATCAAAGGGCAAGAGCTAGGGGAGCCAACAGACCTGTGCGGAGCCAGCACCTACACTAGAATTGTCTTCCCAATGTTCCCAAAGTCCATAACCGTATCTGGAACACAACAGAAGGGAGCAAGGCTAGCCTCCTGTAGACAATGGGGACTTGTGGGTGGGCTGGTCAGAAGCAGCTGGGGACAGGGAGAAGATGGAGGTTCATGCCTGGGAATCTACCTAAGAACTGGCCTCTTGGATTACAGCCCAGGAACTGGAGGCCAGTCGCTTTCTGGCTGCACACTGGCTTGGGAGTCCACCAGACCTCTACTGAGGAAAGCCTGATCTCGAGGGGAGGGAGATATAAGCATAGATTGAAGCTCTGTCCAAAGCAGCTGAGATGTTCGCTTCAGAGCCAGAATCTAGGTTTGGCTTATCCACTGACAAGGGCTCTGAGAGTTAAGGTACTGGTTGTGCAGGGTTGGTGCTGGGCACTAGTGAAGGGTTTTCCTGCCCCAACTTCACCGCACCTGCATGGTGAGCAGAGAATAAGGTGATGGCTCCTGGCTAAAAGGCAAGTCACAAAACTCCTGTCCAATGTAGGTCAAATCTGCTTCCTCCAGAAGGTGTCTCAGGAGCAGGGGTCGGAGGTCAAGCAGGAAGTAAGGGAGAAGAGATGGAACTTGTCTCCTGGCCTTCATCCACGAAAAATGGTTGACTGAAAATGAGGGGACTCATGAAATAATAGAAGTTTCTAGGAGCCTAGAAAGGACTTGTACCGTTTTATTTCCACTCATTCCTGGACAGAGGGGAGAATGCCAGATGCACTACCCTGAGGTTTGACAGAGAGCTGAAAAGACTTGCTGCCTGAAGCTTCCCAAGCAGGGAGTTCCCCAACCCTGTCCATGCTTGTAAAGGGATACCGGGCCATTCATGGGGATGAAGGAATGGAAACACCTTTGCTCCCAGGCCTGGACCACAGGAACTAGAAAGCCTCAATACCTACTGCAACAGTGCAGAATGGAAGAACCCCCACAGCACAGGGAGATAGGGCTCCAAGGCCACTAACAGTGGATGGAACGATGGCCGTCACTCTTCTGCTCCGAGGCAGGAAAGCTAGAAGCTGTTTTTTTGGAAGGATATAGGATTGGACCTTTAAATAAGACTGACTCTGTCAGTTCCTCAAACCATAGAGTAGGGTTCACGTCTGACCTATGCACAGCAATGTATATATAACAAGAAGTGAAAATATGTATCCACACATTCTACGTCAATGCACCGTTATTCATCATAGTCAAATGGAAACAACCTAAATATCCAGAAACAGGCCTAAAACACAGTGCTCCCCATAATGGAACATAACTCAGTCCTCAGAATAAATGACATACTGACATATGGTGTGATGATATGATATGATATGATATGATATGATATGATATGATATGATATGATATGCATATGGTACGATAAACCTTTAAAGAAAGCTATGACGAAGAAACCGGGTACCAAGGACCACATGTTATATAATTCCACAGCTATGAAGCATCCGGAGTAGACAGACCAATTCACATAGAGACAGAATACTGAATGACGGCTTCATCTAGGAAGGCGCCCGGGGAACTGCTAAAGGGCACATGGTTCCATTTTGGGATGAAATATTTGCAATTTGATTGCAGTATTGGTCACACTATCCTGCACATAACAGTAGAGCCATTTACATGGGTGAACTGCGTGCGTATGTGAATCATATTCCCAAGAGCTGATAGAATACACGAGACTAGGCTGAGCTGTAACAAGTGCCCTGGAAATGATGGGCTCAGGTTGGGATACGATGAAGGTCTCTGTTCAACACCTCAGGAGGATTTGACCAACTGCTAGTGGCCACTTTAAAAATAAAACATTTCAATGAACTGTCTCACCTCAAATTGTTGGTTATAGAGTAAGAAGGACCAGGAAGCAACCCCTGTACCCACTGTTTTCCTTGGTGCCTCTCATAGTGAGCTCCCCCATCTCCCTTGGCCCCCCCCCCATCTCTCTCTCCTTCTCTCTCTCTCCTTCACCTGTCTCTATTTGAGAGATTGAAGCATAGCATCTGGGAAAGAAAGACTAGCTTGGCTAGAGCCCTGGTCCTCATCCCAATCCCTTCCACACTCTGAGCTGTGTTCGCAACCACAGTTTTATGTGGATGCCTATGTGTGTTTATGAATTTTGATTCAAGTAGATCAAACAGAGCCAGAAGAACCCCCGGCCTCCTGCACCACCTGAGTTTGCATGTGGGTGGGGCTTAGGGGAAGAAGAAAAAACGCTTCAGGACTAGAGACAGTCTGGGGACTGAAGGACCCTTAGAGCCAGCCAATCTCTCCAGAGCATCTCTCACCAGAGCTAACCACGGCTATGGCATGTTCCGGGAACCACACTGAGAAGAGAGTATAGTTCCTGCTACCTGAGCCTTTAGACCTTAGACTTAGACTCAGGTAAATGGAATCAGATTCTCATAGTGACTCTAAGGTTTCAGTTCAGCTAAAAAAAAAAAAAAGTGAAGTGTTGATTTACCTCCTCAAAAGAAGTCAAAGGTGGAAGAGGGGACAGCCGACTCATATGTAAGTGTCAAGTCAAGTGGTTCAAGTCAGTGGCTTTTGGTTGCTCGCCAGAATCCCCTCAGGGAACTTGGAATGCACAGAGGTGCCTGGGTACCACCTAGACACCCCGATGGACACTCAGGAGTCGCTGTAGTTCTCCAAAGTTTGCAGGTGTCTCTGGAGAAGCTAATTTGGTGGCTTGGTATGAGGAAATTCATGCGGCTGATGTCCACAGACAGCAATCATTGAGTCAGAAAGAGGAAAGAAAAGTGAAGCTACAAGATTTCGAGACGCAGCTCATGTCTGCCTTCTCTCTAAGATGGACTCGCGTGGCAATCTCTAACTCAGCAGTGCAGGAAGAGGAATGATACTTTAATGCTGATTCCTCTCTCCTGGGTGTAGGCCGCAGAGTTAGTTAATGGCAGGCCTGCTCTTTGAAGCGATGCAATTCTAGAGGAGGGGGTAGTGTGGAAATCAGATAGCTCCCGCCGTGTGGACTGACTGCTCAGAGCTCTGGCTCACCACACATGGCTTTGTGGGTTATCGCTAATAACGTATACAGAATTTCTTCCCTTGAGTGTCTCGTGTAAAGTAGGGTCTGCTGTCCCCTCTGGTTGACAAAAGTCAGCAATTTCTCAGTGTCAGAACTCTGAAGTAGGCATGCAGAAAACAGAAAATTTAAAAGACAGGCAGGCTCATTCGCAAATGCCACATCATCTGCTGTTGCACAGTTCGGCTTCTTGTGGCTAACTCCCAATTATTTGCTCAACAGAGGATGCTCATTTACTGAATGTTCTTCTCCGGAGACTGGGGCCACAGAGGTTCATGAGAGACTGTGTCTGCCTCAGGATCTTGTGCCCAGATGAACAGAATCATCACAAGGTGGTGAAGAACACAGAATGTTTAGCTCCCAACCGGCTCTGACGACCTGCTGACCTGAAGACCCTGGCATCTGTCCCTCAGTGTGGAGTCAGCTCTGTTTGGGTCCCAGAACCCTGGCTAGGGACATCAGGGAATGAAGAAAGGACAGACAGACACACACACAGCGAGGCTGGGATCTAATCTACCACTATGGCCACAACAGGGAACCTCGGCATATTTCTGAGGTACAGCACAGGGGGCGGGGCTAGTTGCCGGGTAGGAGGTCTCTGTAGCCGGCAGTCTCAGGAGGCAAACATCCAGGAGGAAGCCGCAGTTGCTAGTCCCTTGCACACACTGCTCAGTTGTCGATAAACACTCCTACTTGGGCTTCTGAGGAAAGCCTTGCCAGTTTCCCGTGGGCCAGTTGTTTTTGGAGTCCTTGACAGGCTGTGCCCATGTTGAAATACACATTCAGGGCTGCCTCTGCTCCCTACATCTGGGCCTGGAAGGAGGCCTTAGTGGTGACAGCAGGGGAGTGAAGTGGCCCAGCGTGAGTAGCTGTGAGGTAGGCACCTATAGCAACTCGTCACTTCTAAATGGGATACCTCAGAAGAGGTCCTTAGCTAACAAAAGAAGAAACAAATCTGGGAGAAACTGAGGAAACAGGTGGCCAGTTGGACCCCAAGAGCTCCCAGGAACAACAGTTCAAATCCACAACTTCCATTTCTGCCTTCTCCCCACCCCGTGCCTCTAGGTCCTGCTCAGGGCTCAGGCCTCCCATGCCCCATGAAGCAGAGCAGGTGAGCTGATGCAGCGACCCAAAGACCCAGAGTTGTGGCTGTTGATGTGGAAGCAGGCCTCTGACCAGATAGATCAATCTCTTCTGTGATGACCAGCTTTGGGGGACACCCAGATTTGTTTGTTTGCAGGGTGGAGTGTGCTACCTTCCAGCCCAATGCCTGTCTTCTTTAGAAATTTCTATGTGGTCAGTTAGCAAGAGTAGTTGTAAATTTGACCATTAGAACAAAGAGTGGATATTATCACTCTAAGGCCCCACGGTGTGGGGGAATGTAGAAAGGTCATTCCATGCAGAAGAGGTTATACTGATGAGGTATTTTTTGGGGGGTGAGTCCCCTTTTAAATGGGGAAGAGTCGTATTTCTACAGAAATTTCTATAGAATTGACAGTGACCTTCTAAAAGACAAGTGCTCCCGTGGTTCTACAGACCAGCTTCTCCATGTGGACGCACACACTTCCCGCGGATCTGCTGTCTGTCAGCTGTGCGCTCACTGTAGAGTCTTGTGGGCTTGTGACAATAGAGAGCTAGGGTAGAACTATTTGTCACAATTTGTCACTTGCAGTCATTCCTAAGGAGAGCAGCAGAAACAAAGACTGAACGCTGCCAAGGTGTAAACACAGCCAGAAAGTGACAACTGCTTTGAATACATCCGCCATTTCGCTATCACAACTCAAAGAGAGAGGCAGCCTCCTCATTCCCATTTATAAGTAGGGAAACTGAGGCCCAGCGAACAGACTATTTGAAGGTCGCACAGAGAGCATCATTTAGCTCCGAGTATCTTTTACTCATCATTGCTTCTCTTCATTGTGGTGCTCTCTTCTGTCAGACCCTTCTAAGAGGACAGAAAAGTCCCAGAAACTCTAGAAGCGCTAATCTTGAACTCAAAGTCAAACCTCAAGAGTGATGAAAATCCTCTCAGGATAGCCATGCGTGGTAATCCCAGCTCTCAGCAGGCAAAGGTCTACAGAAACAAAACAAACAAAAAATAAGAACAAACAACAGCAAAATCTACCACCATTTTCAAAAGTGGCTCAAGCAAGGGCCTTGAGTGGAGCCCACCAAGCCTGGGAGAGGAATGGGGAATGGACCAGCAAGTGGATTTGTGGCGCTATCGGCTATCCGACATTCGAGTGCTTTGCATGAGAAGTGGGATTGCAGGAAGGACAGCTTTGCTTCCACTCTTCCTCAGCTCTAGCTCCTTTCCTCTCTGCTTCTTGTTTCTGCTGCTTCTCTTCTCAAGTGAGCTCCTGCACAGCAATACAGACACACACACACACACACACACACACACACACACTTCTCCTGCAGGTACATGTTCTCCATATCACATGAACACTATTTGTCTGCACAAATGTAATTTTCTACAAGTGTGAGAAAGTAACCCAGTTTACTCTGCATTTTAAAACACACATCCAAGTTCAAATTACAACCTCAACACTCAGGAAAACAAGTGGGTCAAATGAGCCAGGGTCCTTTAAGACGCCCCTTGGAGTGATGTGCTAAGAATAAAGAGACACTCTTGTTATGATTGTTATGACGGTATTCCCTGTCACCTGGGTATCCTGTCCCTTTAAGAGATAAACTCCATCCACTCCCAATCTCCCCCTTCCTGCTGAGGCAAGATGATCTCTGCTCTCTCCCCTTCTCTCTCTCTTTGTCTGCTGTTCTTATGAAGAGGCAGCTTCCTGTCTCTCTCCCCCTTTCCTTCTTCTCTCTCCTCTTTTCTCCCTTTCTCTCTGTTCCTCTACTTCTCTCTTTCTCTCTCTTCTCTCCATACCCTTCCTAACCTTATATCCTCCCAATACTGACTAAATAAACTCTCCATTCCCAAGCTCTCTCTGTATGATGTATCTGTCTGTCTCTGTATGATGTATCTGTCTGTCTCTGTATGATGTATCTGTCTGTCTCTGTATGATGTATCTGTCTGTCTCTGTATGATGTATCTGTCTGTCTCTGTATGATGTATCTGTCTGTCCCTTACCTGCCATAGTCTCCCACCTGCCATGGGATCCACCAAGGGTCACTCGTACCGTAAATCATAACGGTTATGGCTTCTCTTATGTTATGATGGTTTGTGTTTGTAATCACAGTACTTTGGAGACTCAGACTGGAGGATTGTTGATAGTTCAAGCCCAGCCTGCAATATATATTAAGTGTTAGACTAGCCTCGACTATGATGCAAGATCTTGTCTTAACTATAAACACAATACATCATCTCACATGTGTTTACCTGCATAAGACCTCTACCTGTTAAAAACATCGCCTTTAGTGGAGTATCCACTGGTAATTGATGACTGCTAAGAGAAGAAGAGTCACTCTCTTTATGCTGGTATAGAGTTCACACCCAAGGATGATGGCTTCACATCACATCTATATGGGCAGGACGAAACGGACTCAAGATTAATAACAACAACGACAAAGTTGGAGAGGAGACAGAGCGGGGCTCATAGGGGAGTCAGAGAGATGTAGGGATGGATAGATCACTATACATGATCAAAACACATGTATAAATGTATAAAACTATTGTTTTATAAAAACAGAATGAAGAGACAGAAAGGTGAGCAAAGGATAAAGTCAGAAAACCATCATGCAGTGGACGGGGAGAGGAGTGGCACAATTTGAGGGATGCCTGCTCTAGAGAGAGGGCATAGCACCCTTCTCTTATGGATACGGTGGATTCATTCCCTGACCCTGCGCACACTGGCAGCCAACAGCCCCCTTTCTAGCCCCTTTCTCTCAGCAAGAGATTTTTTATTGGCAAGACATGGTATTTTAACTAAAAAAAAAAAAAAGATGTGCGATATCTCCTCCTCCTCTCTTTGTGGTGTTTTTGTTTGTTTGTTTGTTTGTTTGTTGGTGTTCAGAGACACAGTTTCTTTGTGCAACAGCCCCAGCTATCCTGGAACTCACTTTGTAGACCAAGCTGGCCTCAGACTCACAGAGATTCACCTGCCTCTGCCTCTCAAGTGCTGGGATTAAAGGTGTGCACCACCACCACCAACACTACCTCTTTCTGAGAGGTATGGATGCTGCGTGCACATGCATGTGCATGCAATTCCCATTTCCAGTAACCTGAAGTTCAAACCAGAGCGATTCTCAGAATCGTCTTGATATTTGAGGAAGTAGCTTCCTACTGTACGTCACCTCTCCACCCTCACCCTGTGTCGATGGTTTCATAATCAAACCTGAGTTTTCCCAACCCTCAAATTCCACAGAATTTCCCAGGGTCTCCCTTTCACACAATCTAGGTAAGTATCAAATAACCTTTTTCTTGGCTACATGATCTACATTTAGCCATATTTTGTAGCTGTTATGCCCAAATCCGCAAAGTCCCCACAAAAGCCAACAAGGAGACCGAGTCCAGTATGTAAAAGCAAAGAGCAAGGTAGGTTTTATAGAACCATTTTATTTACAGTTCCCATAGTCTTTACAGCTTAAATCCTTGGATCCATCCACCCAGAAACACGGCCATGTCTTTCCAGGCTGTGTTGTGAAATTCTTACTTTTGGAACAAATACAGAATATGTGTTCTAGCATTCAGAAAGGACTTAAACCATTACAAGGGTCCATACCATCTAACAAGGGACATAGACCAGAAGTAGGGCTAGAGGGGAGAGAGAAATACCAAGTCTGAGGCAAATGGCTCTCTGGGGATACACCAGAAGGACAAACTCGACGTCAGGATCCATTAGCTTCCCAAGGTCGCCTCCCTATTGCCTGCCTTCCCCAAGCTTTGACCCGAACACCAGGGCCCCAGCTTCCATGGCCCCGCAACGTTGTTTCCGTAGCAAAGCCAGTCTCACAACCCTGTTGATAATGCGTCTACATAAAAACCTCCAAATGCTTCTCATTGCATTTAGGACAGAATCGAACTGCACTATGTACCTTGGGGATCTGCATGGCAGGTTTTGGACTCTCACCTTGCGCCCTTCACACCCTTGCCCATCACTCTCTGGCTTCCCATGAACTTGGTAAACTCAACTACCCTTTATTAGCGCTTTGGTGAATATTGTGCTTCTAGGGCTTCATCAGGTTATGAATAGGGGGTCCATATAGACGTGCTGTTTACAAGAAGCCCCTGGCCTGCCAATCCTGTTTAAAGTTGGCTCCCATTTCTGCTACCCATCAGCATGACCCCTTATTGGTTAGTATTTTGCACTGATGTGGCTACTCAATTTTTGCGTTATCTGCATATTCATGTCTCACCTAGAATGTGAGTTTCCCAGAGAGTAGGAGCCTTGCTCTTTGCTCCCTCTGGACTTTCCTTCTCTGTTCTCGGTATTGGATTGGAAGCCTGACATCTAGTAATGTTCCGTAAATGTTACTCAGCTGAAAGAATGAAACTACTTCTGGTCTTCCTAAGCCAAACCTGACAATATTTCCAAGATTTGCTGCCAAAGCAAAACAATCCATTACAGTATTTTTGCTCTTAGACCCCAAAAGTAAAATTTTTCTAGTAAATCCTAAAACTAATGAAATAAAAAAAATGAAGTATTCTTCATTCATAGCCCTAGACTATAGATAAAATAATTTCAAAAAATGTTTTGAGGCTGGAGAGATGACTTAGCAGTCAATAACACTGACTGCTTTTCCAGGGGACTCATGTTCAATGCACAGCACCCACAATGTGACTCACAACCTTCCCTGATTCCAATCCCAGGACATCCAGTAGGCCCTGCACACACATACTACAACATAAATGCATTCTGGAAATACCCATAACATAAAATAATAAATAAAACTTTCAAAACTGTTTAAAAACTGTTATGGAACAACTAAAAAGACTCAGCAAAGCCTAAATTCTATAAAGATCACATTTTACTGTGGGCATGCACAGCTTTCTCTGGGGCAACTAAGCTATCTTTCAGCTTCCTTTGTTATCAGGCTCTGCTGAGTGTGGCTAAAATTCCTTCACAAGGAGACGTAAACATCTACTCTGTCATCTTTCTAAGTCCCCGCAACAGAGGTGGGATACCACTAATTCACTCTGGAGGAATCAATGAGTGTATTACTCTCACCCACCGACAGTGAGTGAGCAGTTAAGGGCCTGCAAGGGGACACACGGTGACACTGGAACTTGTGAACTCAGCGTAGATGACTAGCCCATGACTGATGGAGCCCCCTCACCTCCTCACCCAGCCACTGTCCTCTAGTTCTTTCCTGGGGCCATGAGCAATTAGGGCAGAGTTGCCCACAGCTGGGTGGAGGGTGAGGCTAGAGAGGCAGGTGAGAGTCCCGTGACCCTCCTTCCCTCTCCCTCCTTCTATGGGGAATGTCAACAGTCAATAAACTCAGCTGCCAGGAGCTTGTGCAAGCAGGCACAGCTGGACTCATGAAGACGACGACACAGAAGATAGTCCAGTACACACACATCATGTACTGTCACCCAACGCAATGTGAGAAATTCCAGGTGCACTTGTGAAAACCTTCTGCTGAGATTTTCTGTGTGTGTAGTCCAGTTATATGGCACACTGCCAAGGAGAACTCAAAACCCTATGTTAAAGGGACCTGTGTGTCACCTTGAATGTCACACAGCCTGCCAAGGCGGTTGTGTCGTCTGTTTGCTGATGTGAACTTTATTGCATGTCTAAGACTGAGCATACATATGCTTTTGACCAATTTATATACACTCTAAACAATGTTTTCACATGTGTTAACTCCTGCCATTGCCCTAGTAACTCTTCTAGCCAGATGCTATCCCTGGCTTCAATATATAGATGAGGAAATCAAGATGCACGCTGCATAACCTATCCAAGTTCAGATAGATAGGCAGAAGCATAGCTCTAATTGCAACCAGATCTAACTCTGGTTCATGATCATTCTACTGTTAATGTTTTAGAGTTTTGTTATATTCTTTGATGATATAAATTTTTTTAAATGAGCAAAATAAATAAATAATAAATCCAACTTTAGTCTTTCTAACAGGTTTGGGTTTCCAAAGACCTGGGGAAATCCTTTGACGTTTTGGCACGGAGGGTTTACAGCCTCTAGTCCATCTAATCCTTGTGCGGTGTTTTGGTATCTACAGGCCTATCTATAATCTTAATCGCATTGCTACCTGTGACTCTCGGCATTCGGTGCCACAGTTTTGAAGTGAGAGAATCAGAGATAGGATTTTGTGGGCACCTGGGCGCAACGGTGAAGGAACCAGGTTGGTGATTTGCATGATTAGGTGGGGGAGGAAACAAGCCTTTTATCTTAGCAGAGACACAACCTAGAAATGTTAAGAGTGAGCCCTAGGGAAAATCCCCATATATGAATCAGTTGATGGATCTAATCGATAACCTTACAAAGACTAATCTGTTTATAAACCACGACGGCCATCACGAGAAAAGCCCTAAGGATGCAAGAATAGCACACATACTTCCGTGGTAGCCAACAGCTCTCTAATTTGACTAAAACCCACTCAACAAGAGGGAAATCCTCTCTAGTCCCCCAAAGGCTCATGAGTTGAAAGCTTTGTCTATGCTTGCTGGGCTATTAATAAAAATAGGAGGCCTATTTGGAGGAAGTATGTAACTAGAGTGATTGCTTCAAAGGGTATAGTTTATCCTTCCTTTTTTT